>NW_026136706.1:12704845-13167345 GCF_905237075.1 Dicentrarchus labrax
TTTTTTTTTTTTTTTTTTTTGAAAAGTTTTTTAAGGAATAAAATGTGGGGGGGGGGGGAAAAAAAAAAAAAAAAAAAAAAAAAGAGAGGGGCCCGGGGGGAGGGGTTTGACCCACAATAAGGGTTTGGGTTGAGGTTCAGGCCAATAAATAATGCCCACCAGCAGGGATGAGACAGATGCATTAGTTTAATTCACTTACATAATTACAGAAATGGTGGTGTTAGTATAGCATCAAAACAAATGAGCGTAGTCTCTCCCAACGATGGAAATTCATCCTTGAAAAATCTTGTCTTGGATGTGTCTGCTCTGCTTTTTATACAAAAAACCAATAGCTTGGCACTCTAACGAAGAACAACATAATGAATGCAACGCATGGATGGATTCTCTCACTAATGTAGGATAACAAATTAAATTTATCCTGACACAATGGTCTTGTATGAATATTCCTAAGGATATAGAGCAAAGACCACACAAAGCAGTACACCATGTAGAATATTCAGTGTGGAACCCACAAATGGGGAGAAAGTAATAAAACCTCTCTGCTGTGTCAGTCAATTTGAGTTTGTCAAATAGCAGATGTCAGAGAAAACAGGACGTCCTTGGTGTTGCATCATGATTGATGACAAAGACTCTGTGAAAGTAAATGTGTGTCTCAGAGACTAAGTGCCTTGGCCTCCATAAATCTGGGGATGAGGCTTGGGTACATGCAAGGACCACCTGCTTGCATGTTCCAAAGCTTCATCCCCAGATTTATGGTTAGGATGAACAACATTCACCTATCTATCTATCTATCTATCTATCTATCTATCTATCTATCTATCTATCTATCTATCTATCTATCTATCTATCTATCCTATAACAGTTAGTAGTCAGTCCTCTGACTAGACTGTTTCTCGACTTCCATGAGTGTAAGCCATTGCATATCTATCTTTAACATGCTGTAGGGGAAAGTGATAGGGCTGCCACTGAGTTGGACAGATTAAAATTGAAATTAGGTTCTCTCCACTTCCTAATATTTGCCTCTTAAGTTAACATTTCAATGGTGAAATACAGTCTCAGCCTTTAAATGCCTCGATGACTGTCATTCTCATGCAACTATAATACCGATAACATGTTTCATTGTTAGATCCATCCAGACTGTCAATCCATCTGTATTTCATTCCGTCCATTCCTCTGCCCTCAAATTGGAAAGTAATTGGACAGGTCCGAGTGGCAGCTGACAAGGCTTGCTTGGCAGATGTGACCAGGAAACATGAGCACAATGGGTCCAATTGAACAGACTGGGGGCCTTTTTACAGCCACAGATGGAGCCCTATAGAGAAAAGGGAAATTATACAACATAGCGGATGAGGAAAAAGATTTCCATTTCACAAATGGATTCTTGCCTGGATGCAGTTCAAGAGTGAGCAAGTTGAGTATCCCTCATTTGTTTGAAAATCTGATCTTTGTGCAAATTGGGATTATATTTTTACAGTCTATACCGTGTTGAGAAAGTTTACAGTAATTGGCAATAGCCTGTATTCATATAATGAAATGATTACTGTATGTAATGGTGCACATACACAGCTCTTACTTAGCTGTTTTATTGCAGTAATAATTTTTTAATAACATTTGTAGCTGAGTTTTGTATTTAACCAGTCCTTCCAGAAAAATGCAGAGTTTTTTTGTGTTTGTTGCAGGCAAAATCCTTGATTATGCGGCACGTTTTCTTAAAAAATGCGATGGAATATGCGGGATATTTATGCAATTTTATGCGATGAAATTGCAGGAACTTGCAAAAACTGCGGTTTGATGAAAAAGAGAAAAAAAAGTGATTCCCCCAACGCCCTGTTCTCACTAGGCTACTACCTTAATGTAAAGAGTCATTTCTTATTACTTCCTATGATAAGCAAGCATACTACATCACAGAAAGTGCTGGGAATATTTAAGTTCTCATCTTGTTTTATTTCAGACATTAATAAACACATGGCACAAACTTACAAAACATTGATGAGTCAAACAAGTTCTGTAGCTTTACAAAAGGAATATGCTACAACTTCTGTAAAAATGAATAAATAAAATATGAGACTGATTTGAAGGCTTCATCATGGCTTCATCGCAGGGTTTGCAGCTTTTCGATGATGTTCATGTCGCGTAATTACGTCACTTCATAATGTTCCCATGGCAACAGGGGGAAATGGCTGCTCTTGTGTGAAGTAAACGCAACATTTTTCAACTTTCTGCTAAGATATATGTGACTTTTCTGCAACGAAAATGCGGGGATTATGAAATCTTGCAAGCCCCGCATATTTTGCGTGGAAATTGGCAATTTATGCGGTGAAAGTGCGGCGAATTGAAGAAATGCGGCCCCCGCATAAATATGCGGACTTTGGCTGATTATGCATTGAATTATGCGATCGCATAATCACGTTTTTCTGGAGGGACTGTTTAACAAGACCAGTAAACAAAACAATTCAATAAAAGACAAATAGGTGGATTAAGGTCTTTTTTAAAAAACAAAAAACAAATGATAAATAGTCAAAGCATCTACAACAGAAGTTTGTGTAAACTACTTTCTGTCATAAAGCATTACAAATATATATTTTTTTGTTTAGTTTTTAGTTTTTGTAATGGATAATGATGGTGTTTGCAGGTCAATTTGACCCACATGTTTTCATGCACATAAATAGTTACACAGAGATAAAAAAAATAAATGTTATTCTGTTTACTGGTTCTAATTGGTTCTGGCAGAAAAAAATAGATGCCCCCACACGCATGTAGGAGATGTTAGCTGTTTCTTTTATATTTGTATGTTGTATAATGTATAACTTAAATTAGCGACTTTTAGTGCTGCTAGCAACATTGCCCAGAAACGTGGTTCAGATATTCATGGTCCCCAGAGGCTGAATCCTACTGACTTTGGTGATCTCCTGACTTTTCCTTTTGTGCTAGATAATGCGCTGTTGAGGTTTGGGAGGCGTGTGCATGGGTTCCTCTGGGAGCCTCTGCAACCTATTGTTGCCCATAACACCCTTTGCTGTGTGGATCTGCATAGACAATGCCAGTTTGTGAGAGAGGAAATGTTTATTAATACATATTGTGTATATATCAAATGATTATTATTATATTATTATTATAGAAGTGACAATTATTTGTTTGGGTGCACCCTTCTTCCTACTTCTGTGGGTGCATTCAGCTTTATTATTTGTGCCAATTAGCCCCAAGATGTTTTTTCAGCCTGTTGTGAAATTATCTATTTGAATCAACTTAAAGTTTTTAAGTGCAGCTATAACAGTAAACTCGCATGGTTACTACACAGTCAACTATGAGCACCTTTTTACCCCCTGTGAGTCTTAATATACAAGAATGTATGCAGTCCTGTAGAATTCAGCTTGAAACAGATGCATTTAGTTCCATGTCTTTGTTGATAAGCCAGTACTGAATTATGGCTGAGCTCAGAGAGAAAGTGCATTTTGAATGGCATTTAAAATGTTGTGTAGAGTGCCTTCTTGAGAGTACACAGATATAAAGTACTTTAGATTTCACACCAACATTTAAATCACATTTGAGTTTTCCTTCAAAGCTTTTTACTACATAATTTATGAATGTCTGTCCTACTCTACATTTGATTTGAGAGTAGCAAGTCAGATCTCTTCCTATCCTCTCTTTACCTTTAATATGGAAGCTGATTAAAAGCCTTCCTCTATCCAGTCCATTTCTTAAAGAAGGCTAGAGTAAATTTAATTATTTCATTAATCTCATGTATGTCTATATGTTTGTATCTGTTACAGCTCTGCAATCAAAAAGCATAAGGGGCCACGTTGATGTGGGTCTCTTGCTACACTGGTGAGACAATGTGGTGCAATCCAAAAAGTCAAGCTTGACCTTGACTTTGAAGGCTTTTGAGATGCCATGGCAGAGCAGCAATAATAACAGTAAATAAAAACAGAAAAATGAGCACAATGCTATGCTGTTTACACTTCAAGATAATAGACTTGGACATGAATTGTACACTTACGCACATTTGAATGCCCAAAACGTGTTCCTGGCAATGCATTAGGGCAAAAGTTGAACCACGATCAACTTTTTGTTGAATGACACCACATTTATTTGCCAGAGGCCTGTGCATGTGCACCAGCAGGGTCTCAGTGGCTTCATTGAACAGAATAGTGAGGTTGCCTTTTTTCATGCAGTGCTATTGTCAATCTGAAAGCAGCCTTGGTTTCAGGCTTCCTGACAAAAAAAGATATTGCATCATTTCCTGATTATTCCTGAGTGTCACTTCATGCTATATGTGATTGCTACTGTATGGCATCATCAGAAAGAAACAGATCCCGAGTCAACTGTGTATGCTAATAGTCCCTAAATCAGCAAGTGGGAACAGTTTGGATTTTACAGACTCCATCATTAAGAACTCATAGTGCGGTGATTAAACTGTAAAGAAACTATACAAAGCACTTGTGTTGACTGAAAGGAATGATAGAGTGAAAAGATGTAACATCAGTCAATTCAGGTTCCACAGGGGTGATGAGATACAGAATATCTGCTGACTGCAGAGGGCAGTGATGCATATCAACAGCTGGTGGCAGTAATGGTCTCTAAAAGGTAGCAATGCACCAACAAAACAGGAAAAGAAGATCAAAACCTGTTGTAAACATACAAGTTTCAAAACATTTTGATAATTTACATTGGTTTAAAATTAAAACAAAGCAGGCCACCTATTTAGGCAGACAAAGTCGATTGATAGTGCATTAGTTGGTTTTCCCTATTGTAACCCTACTTTCCTTTTTAGCTGTAATGTATTTTACATTGAAACATTTGTTGTTAAGTCCATCTTTAACAACAAACTAATGCTCTGCACAATAAACAGTGGGCATGGACACATTCATCCCCCTGTGAGTGAGACATAATGCTTATAAATTGCTTAAATTGAAAAGCTTCAAGATCAGGAAATACTATATTTGTCTCTCTGGAAATTGTGGATTGAAAGGCTGTCACATAAAAATACATACAATTTGCTATAACAGACATAAACTGCATAGCACAGACAAGTGCAGACAAGTGCATTCAGATACATGCAACACAGCCCCTCATTTCACACCCAATATATTCTGAATTTAGGAGATTCACTGATGGAGGGATGAAAGTTTTTTTTTATAACTATTCAGCTTTCTTTTCCTGTATTTAATTGGAACCCTGTAGCGTCTACCTGATGGGAGCATTTCGTATTCTGAATACAGGACATGAGAGGGGTCAGTGTAATTATTTTAGCCTGTCTTGTCAAAGAGTATTTGAGGGGAGGGATGCTCCCTCACCTCCATCACTTTCATTGCTGTTTATTTGTGATTTTAACTAATATGATGTGTTACTACCCCAAGCTGAGCCTAATGTGAAGCTGTTTTACAGTTAACACTAATGATTCAAACACATTTCTCCCATCTCTCTGAATGACTATCAAGGAGCAACATGGCCATACCTGTTGTCTGCCTACTGTTGTTTTGTGAATATTGTGAATATTGGGGAGATTATGAGCTTTGCCTTTGTCTGCAATGAGATTTGCTCAGCATCCATTCTTTTAAATGGCACAGTGTGACACCAACAATATGTGACAGATGAAATGCCACAAAGGCTACTATTACTCTCCTCCTCCATCTTTCATAAAACCCAGCATTAGTGTGATACGCATGTCGGGCCTCTGCATTTAAAGCAGACGATCTCTACAGGAATGCAGACAGTAATTAAGCGGCATGCAGATGGCGTTAAAATAGCAAAGCGCTTGGGGAGTTGGATTAAAATGAAACTAAACCAAACAAAATGTACAGTTCATGGATTGTTTGCTGTGAACGTGTGACATTTTTATACAGTCTGACAAGTGTGTTATGTTCAGCTGTAGGGCAATTATCCAGCTTAAGAGCTGACTGTGTTATAAGGAGATCTTCCAACCATTCAAGATGTAACATCTACCTTTCAGGGGTTAAAAACTAAAACATAGTTTTTGACACAAAGTTATATACTTTACAATATAACTCTAAAGCATATTTGATTCTTTTTGATTTGATGCATCTTTAGCTTCAAAGCAGTTCCGTCCCTTATAGCAAGCCTAATCCCTCAAATGGTGCTGACATGAGCGCTGAGAAACTTTATTAGAGCATACTCGGAAGGAAATTAATGTGTTCTTGAATAGTCCTGAAGGTCTCACACTTATGATCAAGTTTTTTTTTAGCCCCTGATCGGATCCAAGTCATTTAATATTGGGTATCTGCCGATTCCGAGTTGCGATAGCAAAGAAAAAAAGCTTTTCCTTAATGTTTTTTTAACAATAAAGTATAGAATATCAAACCCTCTATAATCTTTATGGCTTTGCTGCTGCATGGAGGGAGTTTCTCTTTTCTTGTTGTCTTTGGTGCTTTGGTGAAGCCTTTGCCTAAGATACCAGTGTTTTTTTCAGTTGTCTCTTTTTCGCAGATTACAGTAATTACTGTTATTGGCCTTTTGTTTGCGTGGCTTTTGTTGCACTAGCAGCGGCATGTTAAGTGTGGCTGTGTCAGCTCTCTACCGCTGTTTCTCATCCAAGTGGTGCAATAATTGCCAGAGAGCATTTAAAACGGTGCATAGGCTGTGAGACGGGCAGAATCCACTGGCCTGTACAGAAAGTTTTCTGCTGTTAAGATTCCATTTCAGAAGTGACAGTATAATTTACCTGAACAAACTACTAGAGCTACAAATGCACCATAACATGTTGCAGTAATGCGCATACACGTACCTCGTGCATTGTGCTGTGCTAGTTTTGTTGTGTTTGTGTCTTGTGGCTGTATGTTTAATTTATGTTATCTACCCTATGTTTCGATACATGTTGGTTTATATTATTCTGCATAGGTTTGCTCCATTTACTTTTTTTCCCCTCCTGCCTTTGTATGTAAAGTAAGTAGTGTCTTGTAAGCCCATGTGAGCTGGGAACCCCTGGTGTATGGCAATTGAATAATGGAAGGCCATTCTATAATAAATATATGTCCGTCTGTGGGTGGATGTGTGCATTCCACCAAAACATGCTGTTTTTTAACACTTTTATCTGAAAGCCATTACAAGAAAAAGTTGTACAAATTTCTCTGCAGAAAGAGGAAGGAACTTGCCAAAAACACCAATTTTTTTCGCTAAGACTTGTAGAACACTGTGTACTGTCCACAGCATTTTACACCAGCCTGAGTGCTTTTGGCAAAGTGCCTCCTTATCTCTTGTAGTCAGAGCCCTGGGCCGCAGCTGTTTTGCCCTCTTAAGGCACTGCAATGCAGGAATGGGTTTTCTTCTCTGAGTTTTAGCTGGAGTTGCCCTTCATTTAATGCTCATATAGCTCCACACTCTTCGAATTGAATGTTCTATCTATTATCTATCAATCATCTCTCCCATCTAAGACGATCTGATACATATCTGGATACATGGGCTACGATACGATTCAGGGACGATGCATTTTAATTTAGAACAATTCGGTGTGATTTGATGCAATATGATGCAATCTTAAACATCATATTTGTTTAATGTAATTAAAATTCTATAAAAGTGACAATACTTACCTTCAAATACATACATTTCTTAAAATACCAGGGAATCCAAATTATTTTTATTTTCTTCTTTATGGCATGGGGGGAAAAAATGGAAGACAAATGTATCATTTCAGAATCACATGTCATTGTTTTTTATTGCTTTTAGAATAGACCCATACAAAAAGACTTCCTGGCATGATTAACTTAGACCTTGCTGAGTTGTAGCTAAGTTGTGGCTGGAATGTGTTTAATATCAGTCTCTTTAGTGTTCTTTCTTGTGCTAGCTGTCCACAGACTCTTCGCCAGGTGTTGACCATCAACTGGTTCATGGTGCATTTAGATTGTTCCAGGGATCCTGGGATTGCATAATAACTTATTTTTACAATTGGTAAATTTCTCTATACTGAATTAATCTTTTAAAGTTAAGTTTTCTTTACCAACATGCTGCTCAGCAAAACAGTTATTCTCGCATTGAAAAATGCACTAGAGTTTCTTTTACAATTACTAACTCACATTTCTCTATACCAACATCACTATACACAAATCAATGTTGACTAAACTGGGGGTTACTTTGCATTGCTTTGATGTAAAATGCATTCAGTTACCTCTTTCAAATTGCATGAACTGTTTTCTCATTCAAACCACCGCCAAAACTGTGTCCATTTTGCACATTTACATACTATTGTAAAAACTATTAGATTTATGTTAAAAACCTGAACTAAATAATGAAAATAAAAAGTTTCTAATTGGGACACAGAGTGCATTCCTTCATGACCTCTATGAAAGCCAGGTGAGATATTGGGGGCAGCTGTAATTGTATGGGACAATGTGGCATTTCACCATTTTTGTGACTGGACTGGTTAAATTGTTTTTATTTGTTGTTTCTGAATTGTGTTACAAAGGTGAAGGTTTCAAATTAGCTAGCATTGGCCTGATCTGACAATACACAAAACACACACACAGTATTTAAACAGTTAACTGATTTTGCTATTAGTTGGTGTATTACTTGCTCAAAAGAGCATTGCAACCTCTGCAAAGGTTTGTGAACCAGTTTTTTCCCTGGTGTTTGAGTTTTTTTAATCTCTCTTACTTTTGGTTTCCTTGCTTGCCTCAGACAGATGCTTCTTTTTATGTCTGGTGCAGACAACTGTGTCGAAGCCTGAGGTTTAACTGGGATTTGTAACGAAGGAGAGCCGTGGGGCTTGAAGCTTTAGAGCCTGGGGGTAGGGTTAGAGTTGGGCTTTGATTATATACATTTTATTGATGTAATTGCATAAAACTAAAGTAAATGTGAAACAGAAAAAATTTAAAAAAGATGTTTCAGTTAAAAGTCTGTAAAAAAATCTGCTGTAAAAATGTACTTTGTATGGGCAGTTTTAAAATGATGACATCGTGTCCATGGTTTAGTTTCTTTTTCATCCTAACAGCGGGGTCAACAGTTTTCTTCTTGTACTATGGATTACTTGTAAATTTAACTCTGTAAGTTCTGTTCATAGCAGGTAGTGGCACAGTGTAAGATGCATAAGGATAGCTCAAGGACACTTTATTATTTTGTACTCCTGAACTCCTGACCTGTGAGACAAAAGAGAAATCTTTTTCTTTGATGAATATAGTTGGCATGGCCTGTTTATCGTAAAATTAAAGGCACTGTGGAAATGCACGTACATTTAGATGATATGCAGACACATAAGTGATCCTGTAAAACTTGATGGCATTCATTCAATAAGTGACTGCCTTACACTATGTGTACTCCAGAGGATCTGGTTCCATGGCTGCAAGGTTCAATTACCAACAGGGCAAAGTGGACAGCTGCCCCAAGGTCTCAGACTCTCAGTGGTGCCAAAGGCCCCAGGTTGTTTCTGTGGCAAATATGTTATGTTACCTGAATTATCGTAATTGCATTAATTTATTTGGTACTATGTTTAATTGAAGTATAATGACATTTGATGTGTGAAAGCCCTATGGCCATTCCGGTTTTGTTGAGTGGGTGGTGGTAAAATCTTCTGTTAATACCTTTAATATTTTAGTAGGTTGACATGGTGCATATTGTCATGTTTATAATCAAATTATGATAAACAAACTGACATACAGCATGCCATGGTGGTATAACAGTGTAGGAATACCGTTTGGATTTTGCGGCTCTGGGCAAAATATATTGGGGAAACGAGTGCTGGGGGCTCAAAATTGTAGCTCATTTTTGTGCTCCAGATGGTGAATCCAGCCCCTGGAGGCTGTATCTCAGTTGGTACTGTAAGCTAGCCATTATAGCAAGATTATGCAACAATTTAACTTAAAATAACAGCTTCAAAATAATTTAGATGGTAAACTTACTACTTACTTACTAAGATGTAACTTGGGTTGCCGGGTCACCATAACCCATGATCACATGTATAGTAATTTATGTTACAGTATAATGACAACAGATGTGAATCAGGGAGAGTACACATTTAACCCAACGTTTAAACTGTTCTGTTCTTTTTCTCCAAGTCTTTATTGTGCTTCTCATACTGTGGCTTGCTGTAGTTGTTTGATGAATAGTTTTCCAAAGTCGCTCAAAACAGCCAAGAGCAACATCGACTTCCTCTCTCTCTTTCTTTCTGCTGCAGGCCATGGCTCTAACTTCACATTTCAGCATTGTGAATTATTGATACTTGAGCCATTCTATCACTTTGCTTTTTGCCCGCAACGGATTAAATCTACCTTTCAGCCAACTTAAAAAATGTGGAAAAGTATGACTGCTAAGCCTTTCAAACGAAATTAAAATATATTCATAAATACTTCAGTTATGGTGACTTAGCCTTATGACAGCTAATAATTACTGTGAAACCAATGGCTGAATTACACAGTCATTAGGTTGTTTCTTAGAGGAAAGGACTATACTGGTACCACAAATGATGCAGGATTCAGTGGTTTGGTTGACAAAGATGTTAGCTGATTCTTCATATAAATCTACAGTAGATGCAGATGAATCAAATCTACAATAAAAGCTGATTGATCAAGATGTTGGAGTGCTTTTTGACAAAGAGAATTTGACTGATGTCTGCTGTTCACTCTGAATCCAAATAAACGACAAATCAATACCAAAATTGGAGTCAGGGAAAGATTGTGCAGCAAAAGCAGACTAAGGGCTCACATCACCCAGAGAGGGTTGCAAAATCCAATTACTTTGGTTAACAAGCTGACCTTCGCACATATAATGCCACTGTGTCCCCTGGCTTATTTTCTTGGCAGAGCGTAAGCACTCCAGGGCCTCAACAAAACTCTAAATATTGCAGTGATTGCACTCAAAAGTAATGTCCACTGAGTAGCTTTGAGCAGACATAGAGAAATTGGCTGATAAAAAAAAAGGCTAATGAAGAACTAAGGAGGTTTTCTTACATGAATCTAATAGTCGGGAAAAGTACTGAAATGTGTTTTCTGTTTTGTGTGTATTGGTTTGCCGTCTTCAAGAACTCTTTCACTGACTTGAATATTCATAAATGAATGTCATTATAGGGCTCCTTTTTTCATCCTGGGAGCCACAAATATTAAATGTGCTGATTTACGCAATATTGTAACATCCTGAGCAGGGTGTGCACAGGAGAGCCTCCGAGCATGCACCAGAACAGTAGACTTATGGACATACATTTAACTGTATGTGTTTTTCTGCCAGGGATACCACAACATTTCATCACTGTCATTGATACAGCTAGTTTTTATTATTAAAAGCAACTAATGTAATGAGTCCATGTGGCATGATTAATCAAGTGACAGAATTAATACATTACTTATGGATACATATAGAAATGTAAGGTATTAATTCACCCACCTCTTGTTTCCCTGATTGTTTATGGTGTTATGTGTTCTACGTTGGGTTCCACACTGCTGTTATTATTGTATTTTGGTATCCATTATTTTTATATTTAATGATATTTTGTGTATCACAGCTATCATTTTGCTTTGTCTGTCAAAGCACTTTGTAAACTCTGTTTTTAAAATGTGTTATATAAATTAAGTTATTATTATTATTATTATTATTATTATTACACATTTAGTCATACAAGAACATTAGTATGATTAGTGACATTTTACCCAATGCACATTCAAAGTTGTATTTGTTTTTTGCTGACTGCATACCTATTGCTGCCAATGGAGCCACTGTACAAGCAGAAATTATCTCCTCACTGAGTACTTCCTGCCCATAAATCCAAAGTAACCATAATATACTGACACTCAACACATTGCTGTCTTCACTAAAAGGAAAACAATTATGTACACAATGTGCTAATCTTTTCAAATAAAACTAATCAATAGAGATTTAAATTATGGTCCTTGTCTCTATCCAACCTGGAAAAGCTTTTAGATTAATTGTTATGGATATGGTGCCTTCTTAATAGTTTGTCATGGCAGCCATGAAGAGTATGAGTAAACAAAAGTGGGCTTTCACTTTTGAGGGATAATGTATGTGGCAGCCTCAGAAACTGAGGCTCTCTCTCCCTCTCATGTTGAGCCAACAGTGTATGCCTCCAAAGGTACATCTATTAGCATAACTGGGTAATTTACACCACTAGGGGAAAAAAATAAAAGAGCAAAACATATCAGGCTGCAGAATAATGCTCCAGCTCTTGCATTAGCTTTGCAACCCTGTGGGAGGTTGTGCCAAAAGTACTCTTTGGATAAACAACATGGATTATTGGGCTTCCCAGGGTGATGAGTTGCTGAAAGCTCCACAAATCCTCCCTTTAAAACACTGCCTGGGTTTCACTGACCCTAATAGAAAGAAGATGTATATAAACTGAGCCTGCCCAGAGCAAGGTTAGCTCTCAGAGAGGCCTTCTAGTGGTAACTGGCAATTTGATGTATTTTAAATAAAATGGAATGAAAATGGGTCTCACCTCTGTGGTGAGCTAAAAATAGTTCACAGAGCATTTAGTCTTCACTCACACTGAGGCATAGTTGGGCTGCAATAACAGTAAACAAACACGGATTTTACAGATATAGATAGTATAGTTACACTACTTATAATTTGTTAATTACCATACACAGTTTAAAGGTGCAGTAAGTACTATTTCACTGTCTCTGCACAGATAGTGACAACAATTTAAGGAAAACAGTGGGCCACCATTTTACGTGAGGCAATTGCAGTGGTAAACAGGGGGACCACGTGCCTTTTAAAATTTTGAAACATATTAACTAAACAATAGATAGGTCATAGGTCATCATACCTAATTGACAAAATAAGCTGTTTGTCAGTGAACAAACAACCAATCTTTTTTCTGCCCTGGACAAAAATATCTTATATAAACATATCTGACCAATAACGCTCTATTGCTTATGGCAATCTGTAATAAAAAAAATTCCCCAAATGTTAGTTAATCTGACAACGAGGAAATCATAAGACACATTTTGAATTTGTTTTGTTTGTTTGCTTTGCTTCACATGTTGCTGTTGCTGGAATTACTGCATATCCATTTTTTGTTCGTGCTACAATATCTTGCAAAAGATATTTCGGATCAACTCGAATGATGATGAATTTGCATATCACGTAAATGAGCTGAATAGTGCTGTCCGTCAAATGCCCACTGCTTTGCTTTCAGTATCAATGCCATATCTCTATGAGGTTTAGATTTTCTTTTTTGAGTGAACACGTCAGTCTTGAGGATTAAGAATGATAGCCCAACTGTTAAAGCTGCGGTACTGTAAAGGGATCTGACTGCCCGGACAGTTGAGGAACAAATGGCTCAGTTGTGTCCCACATCAGCATGTTCCTCACTCAAAACAACCACCTAAGGATAGAATGCACAAACAACAAGCCCTTCCCAGCATATAAATGATCTAAAGAAGGTGTCAGCAAGCCAGCCTTTCAACAGCAACAGGATACTTCTCTCAATACACTACAACACACTAACAAATGCTGACAGGTAAGACAAGTTGTTACAGCTTTGACAGGCTGTACTCTACTTGTGGACGTTGACTCACACCTCCTCAATGCTTCAATGATTCAGTTCATCGGCAGGAAAAACCCAAATGGCTGTTTCACTGTCATCCTATTAACATTACTGTAATTTAACCAATATGGTAAATATAACAAAACTGTATTTGTCCAATTAATGCAAAGAATACCCTAAATATATTATATCACACTGAAGAAATCTTGTGGAGTGTGTCTTTAAAACAGGAAAATCACCTCAATCAGGGCTGCGTAGTTGTCACATTACGACATTTAGTGAAGCCTCAGACACCTCCACTGTCATACACCTTGTATGTATATCCATCATTTCCAACTCCCTGTTCAGTTGCTAGCATGGTGCATGTTCCATCTGCTCATGAAGAGCTCTATCTTCCCTGATAGACAGATGTGCAGTGCACATCCTCGGCACCTGTAGGTACTTCTGGGAGAGCAGCATGCCAAAAGGTGCCAGGGAGCAGACAGCTGTCAGACTCAAGCACTGAATCCCAAGTAACCTCCCTGTCAATGAGGAGGACAACGAAGGAGGCTGGGTTGACCCGCCAATACTGCTGTCAGATGCACCAGAAATTTGAACAGTCACACCTCGTGTTTATGCTTCACGCAGCCTGAATATGTAAATATCGTTATAACAAAGGTATTATAACAATTCCACATCTAATTTCTTTCATTATAGATGAGAACAGATAAGTGCTGATAAAGATAAAGACTATAGATAGATTATATAGACTACAGATAAAGACTTTAAATAGATCACATCAAGCATTAGTGGTGGAAGGTAACTAATTACTTTTACTCAAGTGTCATACTTCAGTACAGTTTTGAGGTACTTGTATTGCATGTAGAATTTGTATTTCTTGTTACGTTTTACTTTTTATTCCACTACATTTAATTAACCACTGAGTAGTAACTTTACCTATTCTGATTATTAATGTCAAATATAATCAAAATTTGTATTATTATGTATTATTATTATTATTATTATTATTATTATTTATAATTATATTATAAGATAAGACCAACTTTATTAATATCCCAGGAAAAATCTACACAGCAGTGTTCAAAATGATTCAGATTATTACAGTAATGTGTACATTAATGCAAGAATAATTATAATCTAATAATATAATGTACATTAATCTGAAAAAGGAAATTCTGCATAATGAGTACCTTTATGTTTTGAACTTTAAGTAGGATATTTTGATGCTAATACTTTTGTATTTATATTTAAGTGGAATTTTTAATTCAGTATTTCCCCTGTGGTTTTGCTATTGTTACTTATGTAAAATATAATTCTACTGTTGTCAGCA
Organism: Dicentrarchus labrax; assembly: GCF_905237075.1. NCBI lineage: Eukaryota > Metazoa > Chordata > Actinopteri > Moronidae > Dicentrarchus > Dicentrarchus labrax. Next base: position 12,719,620 of record NW_026136706.1, read on the forward strand.
TTTGACATGACAAGATTATTTTTTGCATATTATAATGAACAATGAGGACATTGCCATGTCAAATAATACATACTTATTCTGTGGCTGATTATAGCTCTGCTCCTTTAATAAATGCAACATCATGCATGCTGTAATATACACACAGTCAATACAATTCAATAGCGCAACAGATGAGTTCTGAATAAATCAGTAGTCCGCATTCAAGTTCAGCAGTGAAACCTACAGGCAGCCTTTGTGGCAGCTGAAAAAGCTGGAGGCAACACTGCTGATGTGAGAGAGATGAAAAAAGCTTCCTCTCATCATGCCTTCATCACCATAGCACCCAAGAACGCAGAGAGAGGCAGAGAATTATGGCAGCTAGAGGGGGAGTAAATCTTCAAGACCCATTCTCCCTCATGCTCCCAGGCTTGACCATTAATTTAAATCACCCTAGGAGAGAGGGGTTGTGCACATCTGTGTACATGTTGGTTGGAGTAGAATTGGTTTGGTCATGTACTGTGTAAGCTGAGAGAGGCGTTGAATGAGGGATGGCATGCCTTGCAGAGATGAAAAGGGATAAACCAACATTATATATCACCAACTGATACAGATATGACCCACGTCATACTTTCCTATCATCTGACGCTTGCAAATGTCATCATTATTCATTGGAAGAAAATGTGACTGGACCTTTTCTGTTGGTTTTTGAAGTTGTGCATATATCAACATAACAATAACACATTTTAATATTTTTTTATATTTTCTCTCTCTTTCTCTCTCTCTCTCTCTCTCTCTCTCTCCTCTCTCTCTCTCTATATATATATATATATATATATATATATATATATATATACAGTTTTGTCAAATTCAGAGAACAGGATGATGAATGATTATGCCTTGTGCATGTCATCTAGCTCTCATTAACATCGGCAAGAAGGTGTAACGAGTGCTGATCGTTGTTGATACAATGGCAATCACAGAGAAGTGACCGAAGCATAGTTTTGGATGTCTATATTGAGTAGGCAATTGATTGGCTCTAATGGAGTGTGTCTATACAGTAACAGAGCAAGGACCTTATATTTTCAGAAAAAAAATTGAAATGTACACACAGCACTGTAACAGCAGCAGATGGTACGGACAAAGTCAAACCTAAATATTGATGCAACACATCTCAAAGCTGCTTAAAATAATTGTTTATTTGTGTTTCTGTTGAACGTGGCCTCCTCTTTCACACTACCAGCTGTCAAACACTGGCCTGGAGAGATTTCAGTGGATCTATACAGTATGAGCTGACAGTATTTCTTCAGAAAATAGACATGGCTTTATATGGTTCATCAGCTATTGTGTGTTTTAATCCACCTGGTACTGTATGATAATAACTCAGAGCACTTGTATCCTCAGAGATAAGGTGCATCTGTTCAATATTTTTCACAAATAGCATCCATAAATCATGAGTTTCTCAGAAGGACAGAATGGAATTGCATGCTATAGAGCAAACTCTCAAACTTCGCCACAGAATGTGTTTATAATGAAGGCTCATTAACTTACAATTATGAATTACATAAATCACATTATGAACATTTTTTATGTACAAATGATTATAGTCAACTGCATGCTTGAATTTATTTATTTTAGTTACTGTGATATTGCAGCAGGCAATTCCCTAACTAGATGAGCCAAGGTCAAATGTTTGCAAGCAGAGTAGTCAGCAGGAGTGCCTATGATCAGGCAGAGAAGCTTGTTCAAAGGTTGCCTTGTGTTGGCTGAGATAATCTGGGTAGAGAGAGTCCTTGAGTAATGCCTTCTACTCCCAGTGCCATTCACTAAACTGTAATGTACCCCTAACCCTGCTCAGCAGTCACCAATAAAGGAATTTGGTTTTGATAGGAAGGGAGATTGTATTGAATGGAATTGGCTTTATTTTTTCAGTTTTTTGACCAGTCTGGATAATTAGGGGCAACATTTTCTCAATCCTAATCTGGTCATATTCTGCCTCTTGGTCAGTGGCTCTTTGCTTCGAAATATGAGGCTATAGGTGACCCTCTCTCATTTTTTAACCTTCAGGGCTCCGCAGTCAAGTTAGCAAGTCATCCATTCATTCATACAGCGTAGACCTATAAGGAGTTGATGCGCTTTTCTTGATTTCAATTTGTTCTGTGGTTATTGACATACTGTGTAAGCTACCTTGTGTTGATTTGTTTCTGTCGGCTGGCTAAAGCTATTCTGGTTGTTTGATAGTGGAAGACTGTGGTGGTTTGAATCCAGGGCAGGCTGTTAGATTTGCGTTGATAGATTTCAAATTTTATCTGCCGTCCGTGAGGCATCAAGAATAACTATATAGAAATAGCCAGTCTTCTCGCTGATGGTCTTGTGTGCCCTATGTAGGTCATATAGAGGCATCAATATTAAATTGTTAAAAACTCCTGTAGTAGGTTTAAGTACAAGAATAAAACATAACTTATGTAACATACCTGACATAACATACATACATACAAAAGAAATGGTTTACTTATCGTTTCACACAGGACATGGACAGTGGTCTCCTGGGTTAAAGTCTCCTGGGTTAAAGGGTTCATTTGAGCCATCCATCCACCCCACCACCTCCATGTGGGGACTTACTCTTTATACTACGTTGCCTGAATTGTTTAGAGGGCATGTCCACAAATGACACCAGAGGGGTACCTACAGCATCATATTTTTAAGCGAAGGGGTACCGTTTTTGACGACATTGTAAGGAAAACTCTGTGTTTCAGTTTTAACATTTAACATTTCTGTGGTTTACATTTGTTATTTATGTCTAATTGACTGCACTCATCCCTGACTTTGAATTGCACCGAAGGCAAAAGCAAAAGTGCAGATTAAGTCTAACAGTGTTTCCACACACTGAGCAAAGGTTGGGAGAAGAGCAGGCATTTCAACCAGGTAATTTATATTCAGAGTGTAAGCTACCTAGGTAATTCTGAGAATATGTACATGCATTCTTCAAAACAGCTTATGGCTTAAAATTACAATTTTCCATTACATGTAAACTGACAGGACAGAAGGCACTACAAAATTTGAAAGTCCAGTCACATAAGTGTGTCACAGACTGCATAGTTTTATTCCCTTTCTCTCTGCCCTTCCTCCCTTGAGGTTTGCTGCCGAGGGGTTTCAAAGTTTAGAATGGGGTTATCAGGTGGCCCTTTCCAACGAAAAATACAGCCATGATACTACACACAACAACTACACACAACTACACTGGAAAAGGAATGGGTTATCGGTAGAGGAAAAATTATTATCATTCAGTAAATAACCTTTGTGTTAACTGTGATTCTTTGTGTTACACCACTCTGTGGAAGGCTGTTTCCACTGCACTGCAAATGAACTTGCTGTCTTAATATAAGGACAAACCACATTTGTTTCATATAATACATGACAGGCTTAAAGATACACATGTCTGATAAACTGTACATGAACTAATGAACATAATAACCACCTGCATACAAGGACAGGCAAATTTATAGCCTGGCTTGAACATCTAAAGCTCCTTCACTTGGGAAGGCCTCCCTTACAGTATCTGCCTCTGACGTTTATCTCTTTCTGAACATAACAACTCTTTGTTCTTATGCATATAAAAACCCTGGTATTAATGCACTCTTCATCGACTCATCGGGAGACACTGACTTGTTGATGTTGATCCTTCTGTGCTTGAATAAATATACAAAGACAAATTTATCTTTGTTTGGTTTTCCTTTATTCGGTCAAACTTCCACCACATTATCCAGTTGACATGTAATTCTGAAACACTTGTGAAACACACGGTGGCTTGACAAATGAGGTGCTTAAAAATAGAGCTCAAGATATTTGGAGACATTGGAGCAAAACTGAGGATCAAAGGTAAAAAGCAGCTTCCACACAGAAGATTCACACAACCATTAATAGTTGTTATTCTTCTGGTTATTTAGTCACACTTATTGGCAAAGAAAATAGTTTCTGGTTATGCTTTTAACAGTCAGGAAGATATCATATTAACATATATTCCTGACTGTTAACTATTATTATTATTATTCGAAACTGGGGAAAGGAAATGTCCTTCCACAGTAAATATAACCCATTGCCAATTATTTAGATGCGTAACAGTCATATGCTTTAGTGTGTGACAATTCTCATTCATCCAGTTATCATAGGATAGAGAAAAGTAACAAGTCAAGGTTTTTGGCTTAAAGAAGTCATTCATCCAAATGGTTTCAGTCCCAGGCAGTTAATTACCTGTTGTTCATTACCATTTGAGATTTGTTGAGGTCACATAAGGATCACTGAGGCCACATTGCAAACATGTGACTGTAATGAAAGTCTGATGAATTTAAATGTAAACCGTTTATTACAACAAACCCCCTTTTGGAGGAATAGTTGACATACAGTAGATGGCCTCTTCCATTCCTCTTTCAAACTGTCTTTAAGACGTGAATGACACACAGAGGCTATAATGTCTGGGACCCCCCTCCATTTGGAAGAAATTAAACCTTTTGGATGAGTGGATGGATAAGCATCTTCAAAACCACACAACAGGTTCAGCTGCCATTCATTTAGTGCCCGAGACACCCTATGCCTTTCTCATTTCACAGTCCATCGACTAGCAAATATATGTGATGGCTTTATACATTTTGTACCTGAAAACAAAACTTGAAACACAATGCATTAAACCGACATAGTCTATTTATAGTTTTTAGTAAAGATAATAAAGTAGTAGTGAATATCAGTTGCTTAGAACTATTTAATAAGTCTAAAGACTTAATGAGCCGTTAAATTGGTGAAAAATTTAAATCTATTTACGTGCATTTGTTCACATAGTGAATGAGAATGTAAAACGCAACACTTTTACAATTTACATGACTGTAGTCCATATCTTAAACCATGTTTAACATTTTCATCCCAATGGATTTCAAAGGAGGCTTTGGTATTAATTTAAGCATTTAAATCAAATTAAAGGATAGCACTGACTCATTCCACATGTAGCAAACACCAAGATCCATGTCTCTTGTGTTCAGAGATTTTCAAAGAGTTCGAGCTGGCTGCAGCTTTGACATAATAACATTAAACTTTATGCAATTAATTTCCTTTCTGCTAAATGTTATGCCATCTTCCTCTCTTTCTCTCTCTTTCTCTCTCTCTCTCTCTCTCTCTCTCTCTCTCTCTCTCTCTTGACCATATGTTTCTTTTCTGAGTCAGGACAGGAGACCATTCATCACCCGTTCTAATTAAACATACCCTCATAGTGGGGCAGTGGCAGCTGCAGGGAAAAGAGACAAGAGAAGGAGATCAATTGCCACGTGAAAAATGGAAAGAGACAGAGGTGGAAAAAAGAGGGGGCGGAGAATGAGACAGCAAGAGCAGTGACTGTGATAGAAAACACGGAGAGGACGTAAAAAAGCTGTGGTGGCTAAAAGTCAGCTCTCCTGCCAGATGGGCCGAACCCCCTACCTGGGTAATAAGAAGAGTGACTCCCTCCTCAGGACGCCTGACAGCCCCGTCTTAGTCCATTTCTTTAACAACATGTGGGCCTTTTTCCATTCCACCAGAGACTGATGGAAGTTGTGCGTCATAGCAACTGCAGCTTCAGGGCTGGTAGGGCTGCACAACAGGCTGGAGATTGATTCCAATAGGACTTCTTGATTTCTGACCCCTTTTCTTCACTGACAGATTGGTTAGATTATCCTGACATTGCTAGTGCTAGATCTTTCTGATGGTGTCTATACCTCTGTCACTCCCAGTTTACATAGTGAGTGATTTCTTTGTGAGGTGACTCAGCGAGTCAATAGATGCAGCAACATAATTGATACAATACATGTGTGTAGGAGTATGCTAAGGGGCGATACAACAAGATTTTTTTATATCAGAGAGATGTTCAACAAGTACAATATTGAACTACAATGGTGAACATTTGTACACTGTGCAGGTACAGCAACAATACGGGACTGTTTGTGTACATCTACTGTCTGCATAATTTTGTAAAACCTTTAGTTACCTTAAAAGTCTAGTGTGTAATGCTCAGGAGGAGCTTTTGGCAGAAAAGGGATATAATATGTATAACTACATTTTCATTAGTCTAAAATAAGAATTGTTCCATTTTTGTAACCTTGGAATAAGACTTTTATTTCTACAGATGCAGCGGGTCGCCTACCATGGAGGTTTCTACAATAGCCCAGAAGGGATAAACCAAACAATCTTCATAGGGCGTGTTTTTCACGTGTGTCATGACCACCATATTCTCCTTTGTGCTTGTTACCACTAAATCCTTCATGCTGTAAACCTTATATATACAAAATCTACTTGCCACTGGATGTCGCACTAGCATTTATACTAAACAATGGGACACAAACAAAACAAAAATTACCACTTTCCACAGTCTTACAATTACCAACACTGCTTTGGTCAAAATAAGTCCTTAGAGTTAGATCTGAAAATATTCATGAAAAGGGCTGCAATGGCTGCAATGTAAGCTATGTTAGTCCTTGGGGACAGATGTGCCTGTCTAAGTAGGTCCACTAAAAGTGCTTGTTTAGTTTAATGTTAAAAGCCACAACTGTACCTCCCAAATTTAAAATAGTAGCACAATAAGTAAAGCTACAGTAAAGAGTCAAGCTTGAAAGCAAAAAGCAAGTGATCCTGTCTTTTCTCTGTAAAAGGCCTACTTGTTGTCACTTTTGGTTACATCCTTGCATTCAACAGAAAAACACTTCAGCCTGACCTTTATCACTAGATCTGGCATCATTTTTCATTCTGTGGCTCTGCTCGGTTGAATTTGGTTCAATTCACTGTTCACGATAAGGACTATTAAATATTTCAATCTGACTCATTGACCTTTATGGCGCAACACAAATATCAAAACCATCACTCTTAACTGAAATGCATGAAATGGCTGTGGTAGGCAGGGGCATTGTAAATACATATTTATATAATACCTAATTGGTTTCATGATAGTACACTAACACAATCAACTAATAACAATGAGCAGCAGAGAAACACTGTGTGTTGAAAGGCTTCAGGAATACCTTAAACTGTTACTAGCAGTATAGAAATCCCAGCCCAACCCCAACAGACAAACTGCAGCAGTAGGCTAAATCACAAGTCACTTAAGGAACAAGAAAGGTGTATCCTTTTATTTTTAGATTCGATTCTGAACCCAGGGTTTACCCTCACATTACTGTACAGGAGCTCTGGTAAATTATTTTGTTTTGTCTTGAGAATGATGGCTCTTAATGTTGAAACTTAAGTATGTTACACTATATAGGTTCATGATATCAGTATATGGCTGGTAAATGGACAACTCACACAGCCCATTATTTTAATTAGTTCAACCTTTTCAGTCACTACCTCAGGATTACCAGTACTACTGCTGTAATTTTCACTGGTCGTTAAAGTGGAATGACCACCATCAAACTAGTGTAGTTCAGGCAGGATGATGAAGTGATGGTCTGGTGATTACTGGATGATGTCCCAGAGTGCCAGCTAGCCAGAGCAAAGTGGATTACACCCAGCTCCATTTGCTGGCCACTGCTGGGATTCAAGCAAAAAACATATCAAATAGTCTTCACTGCTACCCAATTTAAGATGATACATGACCATCTCCATATCTCCAGCATCTTGTGTTTATAGGGGAACACATTAAAAGCACCACCTGTACAATATGAATTAACTGAATCTTGTCTCCTATCTGAATCATGTCTCATTTTGGCTTGTAGACAGGGAAAAAGACACTCATTGCAATCAGTCATTTGATTTTTAGTCGTGCTAGTGGCATGGATGGCAATGTCGGAGACTTGTTGAGCAACAGATTTTCCTCCCAGGCCAGGGATTTCTTTTGACCTTGCCTTTTTTCAGTTTCAGAAGATTTCCCCAGTTAAAACCCCATCAGAAATCCCAGACCTCAAAGCCGAAAGAGCAGATTTGAATTTCTGAATACTGTGTTGAAAATCTGAAAAGCAAGTTATGCATCCAGTATGTACACATTTCAAATTTTACTTTAATGTTTTTATATTTAATATTCATATATTGGATCAGCAAACCTTTCTATTTGTAGAGAGCATGGACAAACAATGTTTAATTTGGAGGTCATATATTGACATATATGATCATCTGACTTTTCATTTAGTGGCATCATATGGTCAAATTTGTATTTGTCCAAAAGTTTGGTTTATGCCCAAATACCTGCACAACTAATGACATTCTTACCTCCCTTAGCTGCACTTTTGTGCTAGCAAATGATGGTGAACCTATGGATGTATATTAAGAAAACTGGATACTGCGTTCCAAGATGGCAGTTGTTCACTGGTGCATCAAATTCTGAAAATATAAATAATTATTTTTGGTGTTTTTGGTAAAAAAAAATGTTTCACCATGTCACAGCTGCCTAAGTAAGCCTACAGAGAAAATTGATAAATGGTGGTTTAGAAATATATAACTTTACTGTATTTTGTCAAGAAGGCTACACCAAGAATCACATTTTGCTTTTTTACCACTAAATACAGTAGAATAAATGCATAAGAAATATATATTATACATGTGGACAACTAACATAATAACCACCTGCGTTACCATAGCATAGCATACCATTAATCATTCAAATAGCATGATATATTTTATGTTTGGAGGTATAGCTGGTAGGTCAGTGATATGAACGATGTATAATCAGATGTCAGAGTAATTTAAAAGTAAGTGCTGGAGAAAGAAATAATAAAAGAAATGAGTAGAGAGATACATGGTATTGTGCTTTATATTTTTCAGCCATTCCCCCCTATTATTGACCCAAACCCCTACAACAACATGTAACAAAATCCATTTATTGCTGCTGTGAGGGCAATGGGTTGTCACGGCACAGGGAAACAACTGCAACGAGGGAGAAAAAAAAAGAGGCCCCCCGCTGTATTGATAATTAAAATAGCAAGAGTCCACAGTGCTTGAAAAAACCACCACAGTACTGAATGACTGATGACTGCAATCACAATCTCAGAATATAAACAACCACAATGCTGCAAATTAGAATCAATGAAGGCTGCCATGCAGGGCATGAAGTAGAGGGGATGCAAAGCAAAGTGGTCATGCTTGTTGTAATCTGTGACCAACAATGACACAACATGCATTAATGTGTGTGTATGTTATGTTACGGCAAACATGGCTTTTTGCTAGAGCCAAACTCAGATATACTTTGGGGATAAGGTTGAATCCTTAGACTTTGAAATGTACTTTCTGAAGATCGAGTTCAGCATTTATCAGAATGACTGATTGATTAAGCAAGTGACCTTTTCTATTGAGACACATTCATTCATTACCAGGCAAAGGTGTAATTGTCTTCTGTTCTGACTCAAAGACGCCTTCTTAATATAACAAATATATAATCTGCTCCTATGGGGGAGTTGTGAGGCAGAGTGTGAAATTAATACTTCTCTCTTCTCTGGGGTGCAATAAATAAAGTCCTTAGTTTATCAAGGGAGAGAGCCCTCCTGCTTGCTTACCATTACACTCACCCACACAATTAAAAAGGCCATGTGGGTATCAATTTTCACACTCAAGTGGAAATTTGAAAATAAATCAACACAATTTCACTGTAAACAATTTGTATTGTATTCAAGGTTGATTCATGGCTCACTATTTATGTCAACACACATACTGGTGCTGAATACAAAACGACCTGTTCTGAGTTGGCAAGTGTAAAGGTCTCTATTTTTAAGAATATAATGTATCACATTCATACTATGTATTGCTTTTGGATGGGTTAAGGCAGGATAATTGGTAAAATGAATAAATTAGAGAAGCAAGAAAAGAAGACAAAGTAAACAACATGTGGATTTAAATCCAGGCTCCAATGTTTTAAAACTGGTGACCTTGTTGATAGATAGAATGAAAAAAGGCAAAGCATTTGAGTACAGAAATGTTTGCTATCGTTTTCTAAGCCAAGGTAATAGCCACTACAAATGTTTCCAAATGTCAGTGAAAGCACAATCAAGGAATTAATTTACTTATTTAGTTTTTGTCAATGAGAATATACACACCTTAAACCAAATTGAGTTTTTTTTTAAGTTTGCATAGTTCGTCACAACTGAGGCTACAGCAATATTGTTGTCATACAGTGGTTTCTAGGCTTACTTTTATAGGTATAGTCAGTTATTATTCAAGAATGGGGCTGTGACAGTTGTGTCAGATTCCTCAGCAAGAAGCTGTAATTTTATCTGATTCACACCTCAGTTTCATTGGGGGTGAGCTGCATTTCCTCACCCAGGACACCTCTATCACTGTCCCATGCAGAAATGTCAAGTGACATAATAGCGATAAAGACTGAGCAATGCAAAATGAATGCCGGGCAGTGATTTAGCAGCAGTACTGGCAGGAATTAGTAGGTTGAGTGTATAAGCAAGCTTATTAAGGAGTAAGAGAGATGGTGATATAATGCAACTCAAGATGTGTCCTTCAACTATGTAGCACACAGACATCTCTTAGACAAGCACCTCATGCAAAAATACTTTTAACTGTGAAATAACTACATCAATATTGCACTGCTATTATAATTCTACGAATCTCGGGTGCATGAGGTTGCTTGACAATTAAAAGTCAACTCTATGTATTATCTGTGTCTTTAATAGCTCTCTTGGTCAGTTTCAGTTATTTAGTGTACTGCGTGCGGTCAAGATTTCCCCCCTTAAAATAGTATGCAAATGTAAAACAATCACAAATGGTACCAGCAGATCTGTTAGCTGAGTCTATGTATGACAAAGTTAATGTGAATCTGTGTGTGTGTTTTCATCAGCTAGTGCTATTTAAACATTCTATAGAAGGCACTGGTACTAATTTATAACATCAACTACAGCTGCATCCCATTTATGTGAGCCCTTTCCAGGCTCCTGGTTTTGTGCATGCTCGCTGACTGACATGCCTTAATGCAACACTTAATGGAAATCAGTTAAGGTTATTAATTACACCTGTTCTTTTTATGCTATGACAAGGATGATAAAAAAGAATGGACGTCATATTTCATAAATGATTTGTGCATGGTCAACCTGAAAAAAAAAAACATAATCTTAGTCTCTAGACTAAGAGGACATTCAGCAATGAAAGGTCCAATCTCTCAAAAAAAAACTTTGTGGAGTGAGAACTGAGACTCATGAGATACAATGAACTTATGATTTGCTGCCTCACACCTGTGTGCCAACAGTCCAATCCAATCTAGCAAACAGCATGGGACCTTTTTATTTTGTTTTCATGTCACAGAACTAGCCATCAATGACCTTCAGCTCACCAGGACAATTATTGTCACTCCAGAATGTCAGTGCTCTGCTGTCAGCTACAATCAGCAGTGGAAAGAGTACTGAAAATCTGTACTCAAGTAGTAGTAATGTAACATTACTGAAATATCACTCAACTGCAAGTAAAGCTAATGGTGTTGAAAAAATCCTTTTAAAAAACTACTCTGAGTATTACTTTTTTAACCATTCTTCTTCTTTGGCCCGCAATGTGTTTTCTTGCAGAAAAAATAGAACATACGCCAAAGCTATTTCTGCAGAAACCCCATCCGGCTGTGGAGCTCTGCAATGCAGAGCGCTCTGTCTGGACAGCCCAATTGGTTAATATGAGCAGCAGGCAGCCCTTCAGGGGACTTTGTGACACTTACGCTTCCTACTCTGTTGCAAATTATGATTTTAAAAGTAGAAGAGTAGATTACAGTATAATGCACACTTAAGTAGGAGTAAAATTACAGGTTTGAAAAAAATACTTACTTACTTACTAAAAGTAAGTAATCCCTAAAAGTAAAAGACTAAACCACTGACTTTTGGCTGCTGTAAAACAAAACAAAAAATCCCTTTACCACAGTGCCTTTCATCCTGTCTCATTTTCAAGAATGAGAGAGATTGGTTGTTCAAGGGAACGGGATAGAAATACATACCCTGATACAAATCCTGCAGTAACAGGATAAACCCTGCATGGTTCATATCAAATCAGTGTGAGGGATTGCTGTTTTTCGTGGTGTTTGAATTTGTATTTCTGCCTGACCAAACAAGCATTGCTCCCTGATATCCCAGTATCATGTTTTGACACATTCTGTTTCTCCAAGCAGAACCAAAAATCCAGGAGATAAACTGACCTTGGACCATAATTTGTTACAGTCACACATTCTGTGAAGCCAAATAGCTATCAATACAATGCCCACATGTCCACTGGATTGATTTCATACTGTACATTAATATTTCACTTTATAAAATGTCCTTTACAGAGTGTGTCTTATTTGAGGACAACCTTCCGTTTGCTCTTTAAATAAGGAGCTGCACTGTTTGCTGGAATCTCTTGCTAAGATGTATGATGTCTGTTACATGTGTGTATATAACTGTATGGTCATAAAAGCTTTGGCATAGTATCTCTTAGAATATTGCATAGCAAGACCTGTGAGCTTATCTAGTTTAATATGCAATCTGTCACTGTTCAGCTCTTTCTATCCAAGGAAGCTTTTTATCCTCACTGTCTCAACAGTAGTTCATCTTCAAGAGAAAATTCATCCTGGAGTGACTTCTAATCTGCTGTCCCCCAGGTTATATCTACAGCCTCTTCTAACAGTTGGTTGTATACCATCGCTTACAACATGTGGGTTCCCAGGAGGGTAGTTTATTCCACATGGACCCCTGCCCTCCAAGCTGACTCCAAGCCAACCGACATCAGTTGTTTCATCTCAGTCTGCTGGTCATAAAAAAGCTGCTTCATTGTCCATGAAACAATTTCAGCCTCTGAAATGCAGACTGCCTGCTCCCCTGCTTGCTCCCCACCACCACTGCACATAAAACATCTTCAACATGCAGTATATGTTGTCAAAGAAAGGCGCCACACTGTGAATTATAAAAAAGATTTTCCACCACCAGCTGTCTCAAAATGATACTGAAACTGATGAAATATCACCAGGTTGCAATTGAGTCATGACAGTCAAATCATACACTACCTCTCCCCCGGTGAAGTGGGCTTTTACGTTGGTGAAAATGTATATGATTGAATGCTTTGACAGTTTTTACTTGGGTTTAAATTCATATGCACAAAAAGCTCTTTGTAGCTGTTGTCAGCTACTATATTACTGTACATCATCTCTTATTTTCGTAGCCTACGAAAAAATATACCCTGAGGAAATTTGTGGCCCGTAATGAATAGTTTATATATTTCCCCTATCTTTAACACTAACGAATTTCCTGTCATGATCTCTCTATTATTCAAAATGGCATTAGTCTCTTACACCCCAATCTAATTAAGGCTTAAGAAAATGTAATGAAATCCAATTCGACAATCTAGCACTGGTTTCCCACACCATGTCTAATGATCCATGGCCTTTCCAATATAGAAAGGGAGCTGGAGGGAGAGACAGCAAGAGAGCAGGCCCCATCACATCAGCAGCTCTTCAATTCTCTATTGGTGACGTTCTTCTCTGGGTTATTAGATGAATCTCTTTTAATCAGACAAAGCTATTCTGCACTGGTACAGCAGTGATACAAGCCAGACTCTTCTCTGTCAACTGCTGATGCATTTGTTGCACAGCCTTCAGTACCATGGGAAAATCATCTCCCTCAACAAATTATCTGGAAGTTACCCACCATACTGTGCCATATTCCGACATTATTTCTATGTAGTATATATTATCTCCAGTCATAGGCCATCCTGTCATCTTCACTGTATATATTAATTACTGAGGTTAGCAATACAAAAGTACCTTTTTAAATAAATGAAACAGACCTTGAAGGCTTAAAAAGCAATGTTTTTGAAGGGTGCTTATCTTAACCCCACTCACCTGTTTTTTGCAAACAATATCTTGCAAACACCCTTTCTGTATTGCAGGATGATAACTTAATATTTGGGTAGTTTGCTATACGTACCTTTAACAATATGTATGTGCATAACATGCACTGCTACGTGTAACTAGTGAGAAGAATACCACATGTATGAAATAACATTTTACTGTTAAGAAAAGTCCATCTTGTACAAGTGATTCACAGTCCCGTTCAACCTTATTTGCTTGTTGCTCTCTCAAGTGGAAGAGAACATTAAGATATTCATATAACAAAGAAGCAGTGAAGCTTAAAGAAACTTTAAACAGATGAGCCTTCCCCCAGGTTTCTTTTTCAGAGCAGTCCAACTAATGCCGGAGTCTAAGCCAGCTGATTTCTCTCCCTCTGACTCTCTCTCTTTCATCTCTTCCCTTCCTTTCTTCCCGGGAAATGCTCCAGCTAATCGCCAGGGGCCTGAGGGCCATTTGCTTCCTCCAGCCACTCTGGCCTCCCAGGACGCCCCAGATGGATCCCATTCTGGGTGTTCATTGAAATTGTCCCAGCTGCCCAGTCCCTCTGCCCACAGAAAAGGCATCCTTGCTCCTCGTGCCTCCTCCTCTTACACCCTCGGGAGTCAACTTTGTGAAGGGACATTTTTCATTTGCGGTGAACTGATGGGTAAGGTGGTCACAGGCAAGCTCAAGTCCTTGCTTCTTTTATTCACTTGATGATATGCCACACAGACAGGGCAACATCTAGAAAGCCTAATACTTTTTCTTTTCTACCAGCCACAAACAGAAAAGGCTTCAACAAATATTGTATATCATTACTTTGTCAAATATGTGTGACACAGTTGCTATCCCTGGGCGGTGATGGGTAATGAAATGGAAGCTAAATAAATATGAGCTGGTGTGTGAGTGTGTTTGCTTTACAGGTTCTCTGCTGGGGGTCTCCATATATGCCTTTGTTCCTTTGATATGAACATAAATCTATCGTGAAAATGTTATCCCAATGTTTACTAATTTAATGTGTTGTGGTGTCTTGCATTACTCCACAATGAAACAATCCTACACATCTTAATTTCTTAAGAAATGTATTGAAATCACATAGTTTCCTATTTTACACCTTAGTGTTTAAGATAACCTGCATGACTTGAAAAACAAGCACATAACGTTATATCTCCTTTCATATTATGTTGCAACGCAAATTTCCACGATGACCTACAATGCAACTGCTTTAAAATCTGGACTCCCCTAAGTAGACCTCATCTGTTTTGGCTCCAAACCAGCTATAGCCCCTTTGGAAGCCATCCTCTTAAAATTTCATACTGGGCTGATATAAGTGGGCCCAGAGTAATTGTTTTCCAAAGGTGCATTAGAACTCAAATTGCCTGAGTGCTTTGTTGTGAAGAACAGAATGGGGGTGATAAAGCCCTGTTACTAAAAACCTCTCTCCCTGAGAACCTCTAAGTCAAGCTGACTCACCAAACACTTTGCCTGATCCAGTGAGGGCAGGGTGCGTGTGTGTGGAGGTTGAGGACTCACTCCTATGTGTTATCTCATACAGTAATACATGTAACCGAGATGTTATCTTTCAAGAGAATATGAATAAGCTTTATTTTCCAATTGCAGCATTGCCACACCGCTGCTCAACATATTTACTCTGTACACACAAGCACACACTTGTGTTGAACATTCTGTAACATTGTGAAAACTACAAACATTGTAACAAAGATGGGGTAATGCAATTCTAATTCAGTGCACTTTTTTAAAAAATTCTGCGAATATCTCCTCACGGTACACTAGCTTTCCAATCTGTCTGTGCTGAGAAAATTCTGGTGGTGGTGCACAGCCCTGACTCTCTAAATTGGAAACAAACAAAGTGGATCGAACAGAGCCACACAACGCTAACTTGTTATTCCAACCATTCCAACCCAGCCAGGATTTGTGTGTCAGGTAACGTTAAATTAATTGCTCACAGAGATTCAGCTAACTTTCTAATTTGCCAATATTTTTGGTTGTTGTGATGCTAGCTACAGTAGCAGGAGAGTTGTGAGTATCGCTGTGTGGAGCTGGTGTGCTGACCTTCTCGTCCTATCTGCATGATCTGATTTCTGCAAAAGCAACTTAAGCGACCAAATCCACAACATAGATAATAGTTACATTTGTTTGCAATGCATAGCATTTTTCATGGTATTGGATTTCTCTTCTAACCCCACCTTTAATTTGCCTTCATTGAGACCTACCTTGTGCTGCATGCTCTGCCTTGCATCATGTTAGGTCCATCTCTTTTAATTCAACTGTCACAGTTGACCGCAAAGCCGTTTTGGGCCAGCCTTGCTTCTTTTTCCCCAATGGAGTCCACATAGTGCAACTTTTGGGATTTCATCCTGGGACATTCTGAAGACATACCCTAGCCATCGAATTAAAGTTTAGTACTGTTAACACTGTAAAGATGAAACTAAAGCAAGTAATGGGAAAATAAATCATCTCATAACTTACAAAAAACTTGATATTGATCTTGACTCCATTTTCAGAAGTGTGAGTCTTCTAAGATGGCTAGACTAACAGGTTTAAGGTTTTATTTTGAAAGGAATCTTTTCGCTCATGGGGATTTTCACATCATTGAACAATGCTAATAAAACAATTTTGCCAATCAAGAGTAGGTTTTCTGGTGAAGTAGATGATCTTCCCAAAACAAGTAGCCGTGTTGCCAACTGATTTACAAGATTAGGCATTTACCTGCAAATTTCATGTATTTTTAGTTTTAGTCCATCGAAATTTTAAACACATTGCACAACTCTTCTCCAAGAGACTATGCTTTATTCACCTCACCCATCCACCACTGTGGGATTTAGGTTTTGACCATGCTCTCCTTGGACTCCTTTCCTCTTAGTCTTGGCAGCATTGTCGCTGGGACTTTGGAGCCACCATCACACAGATCATTAGAAAGGTCTTGGATCTTGGCATACAGAGAGGAGAGAGAGAAAAACACATATTTGATCTTTTTAGTTTCTCTCAAGCAAAATAATAATATGATTTGCTTTCAGGAATAGCAATCTACATTCAAAGGATGATCTCCTCCCTCATCAAAAAACAATCAAGGACAACTTTTGCTCGAAGCATGGATGCCAAACGTGACATTTTTCTCACCATGCCTGGGAGAAACAAAACGGTCATAGACAATGCTGATCTCCCTCTCAAACTGTAAGCACAGCGCATAGGTTGCTTGGGGGGCCCACTGGGAATGACACCATGTCAAGCCTCCTTTCGATTGAAGCTGTCAGTGAGAATGAGCGATGCAAAATGCAGATGTCAAAAAGCCCTGTGTTTAGCTTGTCCGTACTGACAGGTTAGGAAATGGAGCATGCTACCTGACCAGTATAAGAGAATGGCTGCCCTCAGGTGCCACAGCAGTCACATCAGCAGGCTGCCGAAGTTTTCATGCCGTCAATCAGCAACAATAGTCCTTATTTCTGTGTTTTGCTCTCTCTCTCTTTCTGACTCTCTAGTCTCCCCCGCCTGTCACATAACAAAGCAATACTGTCAAAGTCTACAGTAAACTGTCGTGATTGAACTCTCCAGTTGTATTTGTCACATGAGAACCATTTAATGTGTTTGCTGGTCATTTAGATAATGGATTACTCAGAGGGAGTTGTCTGTGTGCTTCCAAATATGTTACGAATACATTTTAAGTATTCACATAGCATTAGTATAAAACAGAAAATAGATACATTTAATTGAAAAGTGGTGCAGTCTATATGTAAGCCCGATCAAAGTTTCAAAGCTAACAAATCTCTTATCGAATTTAATTCCTGTCACGCTTCTCATTTTCAGGAAGTGCTGACCATTACTTTTGGCAGTTGAACTGACAGACACAGATGGCAGAAGTATATATTAACAGTAGCTAATTAATGTCAATGCTGTAAACAGGTTGCCCTAAAGCCAAATTAAATTTGGTTATTGTCTGGTTGATGCGCTCTGTCACAGCCACGAGCTAACTGCTAAGTCTAAGGAAATATATCACAAAGCGAGTTATTGGGAATTTTTTAATTATTAATTATTATCACCATCAGATAGCATGATAGCTGTTAATTCAACACTGAGTTTAGGTCAGAAAGATTACTTTTCAGGGTGAAAAGAAAATGTTTCACTGCCACACAGTCCAGAACGAACTAACCAAACACTGGCTCTAGAGAGAGCTTTTCGTATTTTTACATTACCTGAAGGCACTCTAGGTTCTCCTTCAAGCTTGGGAAGGGAGGGGTAAGTGGAGGGGTATTGCAATCTGCAGCCTCACTGCTGGTCCTAAATTAGGATTAGGGAACAACCCAGGGGTTGTGGGACATATTTATTTTAAACAAAGCATTTCTTAATTGTGCTGAATGCAACTTGTTTTATTTTAGATGTCAAGTAAAACGTAATTGTTTATATCTAATGAAGAAAACTTCTACGGTGTGTGCCGGCTGCGTCTGGCACACGTGTGGTGTTTAGAGAGCATGTCACCTGTGCAGCAGCCACACAGCCTATTTTTCCACATATACTTTTACTTGTATGATGTCCATAAAAAAATCTAAATCTATTTTCTAAATTAAATCTTTTCATGTAATTTAATTTAAATTACATTGCCATATATATGTATATGTACTTTAAACATAAATGGGTTAAGGAATAAAAAACAGCTGAAATAATAAATAATTTAAAATATACAGTAGTCCCTCTTCACTTGGCCTGGTTCTATTTAAAGGGGGTTTTCACATGAGGGTGGGTTCCTGTTCTCCAGGTTTTCTATTCAATCACAATAGTAATAATTTACATTATAGGCGCCAAACCAACACAATAAGCAGAAAGCAGCGCAGTGGAAAAATACCGCCCTTCAACCGGTTGACTTTAGGAAATACTTTCACAATTTAAGTCATGTTAAATAAAAGATTAATACAGTGCTTTTATTTTGAAAAGGAAGTTTAAACTGTACTGAAATATGTGGATATGAGAACCCACAGATCCTTTTCACTGTCCTCTTTTGCTGCACGGCTCAAAGTAAAAATAGGTGAGACCAAGCCTCTCTAGTACGAGCGTCGATGCAGCCGCAACTGAGATGCACTTGAGACGCGCAACTCACGCGGGAAGTGTGATTACTCTGATCTGTTAACATGGACAACAAAAAAAAACATGTGAACCGGTGCCACTTTGCTGTCTTACATGTTAGATTAACTATTGTATGTGTATGTGGTAGAATTTGCTGCTAAAAACATATAAAACCAAGTATTGTACGATTTAACATAGCCTCATTCATGCTGAGCAATTTCTCTTCTGTGTGAGGAAACCTGCAATATGTATGTGGGCTGCTGGATGTATTTTCTGATTCATGTATTAAAGTGCCGCGGTGACACATGCAATAACCTAGCCCTAGTATAAATAACTGCACATGTGCCTGTATGCACATGAATAAACACACGCACTCACACTGTAGTAGGCTAATGTAACAATGCATCATTAGCATGGCAATGATATGTAACAATCCATCACTAAAAAATAGTAATCCCAGTGAGCTGCGTCATGCTTGTATTTGAGAGGATTTGGAAGCTTCCAGTCTGACTCACTATGAAACATCTGAATTTCTTTGTAGCAAAAAAGGCAGGCATATTTTTCACAACCATCAGAGAGGAGAAATGAAAAGCGGATCATTTGAGCCTATTGCAGCCCTGATAGTCAAATTCATCCCAGCGTACTGGAATCCTGATGAGATCAGAGTCAAAAATGGGTAAGCCAGAATGCAGGCATGATGATTTGACGGCCTGGGGAGGACCCATTGAGAGATTGTATTTGTATTTTTTGCCATTCTTTGCAACACTTCTATGTGGTTATGTGCTCAAAAAAAGATCCCAGCCCAATCTATTTTTAATAAATCACTGTCCACAGCCGCTATTGTTTTAAACCTGTGTCAGATGAGGTTGAGGCTGGAATAAAGTTATCAATGGACACTTATAGACCACTACTGGGTGACTTATCTCATTTAGGTTATAGAATGAAATCCTGCACACTTGCCTTTAAAATGAAATGCTATTGTCTGAAAGGAGAATAAGGTTGCGGCTATTCTATTGAGCCAAACTTTGAAATACAACTTCTATTTTGAATAAAAAAAAACCCTCACACTTCCACAACTTGCATATGAACTGCAATTTCACCTCATAAATTTCACAACCCAGTGCTTCGAAAATGTGAGTAAACTCATAAAAACATTCATTGGATATTAAGAAAGTGTCATCAAGCAGACAGAGACAAATGATTATTATTAACAAAGTCTTTCAGTATGTTCTGCTGCAAGTTTAGACCCCACTCTTGAATCTGATACTCTGATAGTGTGTGAAAGAAATGCAATCACACCTTGAATATAGTCAACACCAGGCTTTACATTGCCAAAATATATATTTTGTAGCGAAATGGAAGGCCATGGCCAGCCCTCTACCTGGCTATTGCAACTGAATTTCGATATTGGCTGATCTTGAGGCATGTGAAGCATGTGGCGGCTGCTTTTGTCACCAACCAGCCTGCTCCAATAAAACCTCCCAACTCTGCATACTGTGGCCTGCTACATAGCTGTAGCCTGACACTCCAGGTACCATGCAGAAATGTTTGCAAGTGGCCACAAATGTGCTTCTAGTGACTGTCAAAGCGTGTTTCCAGCACGGACATGGACAGTCTGACAGCACCTGCTCATGCCTGGCTAGCTTGGTTAGCTCTGACTACTTAGCTCTGTACTCCTGCTACTCTGTCGTCCATACTCTGTAATCTGTCACTCTGACCGGCATTACGTTCTGTGTCACACACTTTGTAGTCACAAGTCCATGCCCCCCTGTATGATTCTCTCTGCTGCATTGTTTAAATATGTTGGGTAGGAGGGAGCTGGCAGAATGGAGGGCTTTAGTTACATTTATTACACTTTAAGGTCCAGTGTGTAACATGTAGGAGGATCTATTGGCAGAAATGGAATATAATATTCATAGGTATGTTTTCATTATTTCATTAGTGTATAATCACCAGAATAAAGGAACTGTTGTGTGTTTTTTAACCTAAGAATGGTCCTTTTATATCTAAAGACGCCACAGGTCACCTTCCATAGAGTCTGCCATGTTGAACTGCCTAGTTTCTAGAACCTGGCAAAACTGGCACTAGATACGGGTGTGAAACATTTCTCCTTCGCACATTTAAGGGGAGGGTGAATGGGAGGGAGTTGCTGCAACAACTACTAAATGCCACTAAATCATAAAAACCAGTAACAATATTGCAATGGAATATTTCAGTTTGGGACCATCAATGCACTGTATGTACTTGAATACAATTAACATAAAACTACATTTTCAATTATGTCTGGAATATGATGCTTATGAGTGAGGGTGTCCTGCTGGTAAAAAACAATTGTTGGATGTTGGTTGCCATGGTAAAGCAACTATAAATAGATGAAAGTAAATGTCAAAGAAAGAACTCATTCAGAATATTTTCTTTGCAACTTGGCTGTGTTTAACAGTTTTAATGGCTTTTGCCCGACAGCCATAGCATTTTAAAGACAGGTGTTGAGAGGAGAAGATTCAGACTAATTATAATTTGCTGCTTCAAGTAAGAATGCACATTTGGTTTTTATATATATATATATATATATATATAATGTTATAAAGAGTTCGGTCTAGACCTGCTCTATTTGAAAAGTGTCCTGAGATAACTTCTGTTATAAATTGGCGCTATACAAATAAAATTGAATTGAATTGAATTGGTTTTTAACATTGTATCTAAAAAAAAAAGAAAGAAATTCTTTAATATTTTACAGTTCATATGGATCTGACACTTTCACACACTTATTGTTTGAGCAATATCCAACTGACAATCTATTTTTTCCTCTACAACCTTTAACTTCCAACTGGTTGGCCCTCCCAACTTTGCCATCATTGCGGCACATCCACAAAAGAGTATTGGTCTTCTGGTAAAATATGATTGTGAAACTATATCCATTTATATTTCTTGACAGTACCTACTGTAATATCCTCCAAATCAAATAAATGTCATCATTCATCACACAAGCCAGCCTCTTCTGATTTGAGAGGTAGAGGAAAATTCAATTCACTTTGGCTTGACATCCATCTATCAACATCGTACTCTCTAATTGAACTTTAAGGTTAATATTTTGGGTCTATACTCTGCACTGTTGTATATTATTCTTCACTAGAACTTAAAAACTTTTCATGCCTTTGCAGGCCAGGGTCAATATGATAAATGAATCAGCAACTGAAGAGAAAATACAAATGCCTTAATTATTGTTTCACCAATTCTGCACTGCTAGACCATATTTAAGAAGTGTGTGGCAATTACGAGGGACAAAGTAAATGTTTTAATGTTTAATGTTATGACACTTTCTCTCCTCATATATCAAAATAATAAAACCACAGCAGTGAGTGAAGAAAGGCAAACACAATATACTGTTATTGCTTTGAATATGAAAACGTCTATCTCACACTCGTGCACAGCAAAAGAGATGCTCTGTGATGATATTCTGAAGGCTTGATCATAGGTTCATATGGCATCAACATGAAACATCATCTTCACAAAACTGTTGATGAATCCTCTGGTTTCACAGTAACAAAATCCATGGGAAAATATTGCTTGGTATTTTTTATTCCCTGCCCAACGTGCATGTAGTACAAGTGGGAGGCATAAACATATGTTGCATGCAAGGTGATAACATATTGGTGAATTCAAAGTGATTTGATGTCCAAAGACCAGATAGTTTTCAGCAAAGAAACCCCCACTAAGTTGACAATTTGGTGATTTCACAAGCACAAACGATATGTATGACCTAACTGCAAAGCAACTAAAGACTTACGTTGACTGACTAGAATAATTATCCATACAGAAGATATATTTATATAAGCATCCTTAGCTGAATGTTATTATTCTATATTTTCACTGATTCCTATATACCCATATACAAAATAGTCAAAATAATTATTGAATGACTCTAGTTTGTGAGGATATAATATATATGCCTACCAAATTACTTTTTTCAAGTCATTCATAATATTTGTTTTTTGAACATCCAAGGATATTATTTTGATATTGGATTATCTAGCTGGAGAATACTGTGAAAAAAACTGTTGATGGAGTATGGTATGGGAAAGCTGAACTTAATTTACAGAGATATGGAACGGGGGAAAATCATAAAAGGCTTTTCACACTGTGAAGAGCACAGAGAAGCAGATCAGAAACGGCAGTCCCTCAGGATACGCTGTCATTCTCAGCTGAGGTCACCCAGCCTGTTTGTTTTCACCACTGCACTGTTCCCTATTTGTATTTCACCATTTTGAATCAAATCCCTCAGAGAGAAATGCTGCAAATTTGCTATTTGCTTTTTGTGCATTTAGGGATTCAGTATACGTGTTACTTCAGCCTCTCATGGCTTCATCAACTAAAATATCTTCTTTTATCTATTTAAAATAAGAAAAAAAAAGATTATTAAAGTTATGGGTCAATATGTAAGGAGGTAGTCAGGTTACCAGTTTCAGTGATACAAAGGCAAGCACCAAGAGGAGAGGTTCTTTCTGGTTTTCACCCAGGCCATGTGTCATTTGTGATTATGTCAGATATCAAAGTCATGCTCAACTATGTTATTCTATTTAGAAACAGACAATTGATATGTCTTTGCAAGAGGAAAAAGATGTCTATCGGAGATATGACTTATTTATATCACTTATGTACTTAACATATATGTTATTATATACATAATTTACATATTCAGCATGTAGCCTACTTTAGTGCTGTCATCATTTTGAAGACTTGTAAAAGTGTGAGACTCAACCCTCTGTTCAGACCAGTAGGTTCTTGCTGGCATTGGTTATACTATTAAAGGCCCAGTGTGTAGGATTTATTGGCATCCAGCAGTGAAGTTGCAGATTGCAACTAACTGAACACTGCTTGTGTCTGTATTTGATGACTTGGGAATGAGAAAGGGCTGTGAACTGTGTAAAAAAAACTATAGTGTCCATGGAATGAAACTCCACAATTCCTATATTCAGGTGATTTTACACTAATGAAAACATATCTTGAATATTATATTTAATTTCTGCCAGTAGATATTCCTAAATGTTGCACACTGGACCTTTAATTTTGTTTTACACAAACATGTTTTTTCTTTGAACTAACCTGTCAACACCAAAGACTTCAGAAGCAAGTATACTGGGGGTGTAAGTCACACAGTAAAGCAAAAGGTGGAGGAGGCTATGGACCAATAATTCTGGGAGGGCTGGCTTCACAAAAGGAGAGACTAGTCTTTACACTCTGCTGAGACTTTGTGCCACTAAGCCCATGACTTTCCCCTTTAGCCAATTACACTGATACCATTGGATATTCAGGCTCTAGAAGAGAGTAAGAATCAAAACCTGGAAAACAAGGTCAAAATAAGTACAGATGTGCTATTGAATTGGACACTGTATTCTATTTATTTATTTGTTTTTATTTGTTATTTGTTGGCAGTCGTAGCAGTAATGTTTGACATATATGCTGTTTCAGTATTATGTCACTGATTTTGTATTTAACATTTTGACATTTTTTGCTTATATCTGACTATGTCTGCCTCACCAGTCTTGATTCTAATGCGATTATTGCCACCTCGTTGACCATTTGAGTTGCCAGGGGAATTGCTAGCACAGTGATGCGCTGACCTCTCCAGTCAGTACATGGATGTGCTTCTAATTAAATGCACATTCAGAGTAGAGAATTGCTGCAAGATACGGCTGGTGCTGGTTTACAGCAGATTTTACCTGTATATTGTGAAACTGCTGTATAGTGTATGCATGAGTAAATACAGATGGCACTGGGAAATATTGGAATCTCTATGCCTTTATGCTGTGGGTATTTGTGTTGCCCAAAACTGTTAAAGTCGTGTGCACTTCTGCATATATTTATGAATTATTTATTTCCTATTCTATCAGGCATGCCTTAGCCTAGACAGAAGGCAAAGAGAGGAGATTGGGAACATTGGATGACATTGGGTCATTGACACTGAGATTGCTTTTTTGACAGTAAGCAGATATGGACTCTAAGATACTGTAGGTGAAAATGTCAGTGTCACCAACGTAGAAGCATAGGCCATGTGCCCAAACACTTTCAAATGACATCCATTTCAGCCCTGCACTCAGTTTGGGCACTCCATGGTCCAACGGGTTTACTCAAATTCTACAATATGTATCCTTGTGGAGAGTTCATTTTGGGCTCTTCACCTACTGTGTACAAACCAATGAAGCAGAAAGAGCAGCATAAATAGCACTTCTAAAAATAAAGTGAGTCAATGGATTGAGGCACAGTAGCTTGTGTCTAAAGCCCTCAGATAAAAACACAAGTGATATTTTGTTTCGCTGCATGGTAAGATGAGATAAAGTCTGTTCACTCTCATGTTAAAATGAGATAAAGTCCCTTCCGTCTCATATTAAATGAGATGATATAGGAGCAAAACCACATCTATTATTTCTTATACTTTTGCTGTTATCAGTTCAGAGCATTGATTATTGTTGCGACTGTGAAATTGTCACTGTGGCCACCCAGCCAGCCACCCATTGACTTGCACTGTAGTACATTTTCCTGATCATTATGTAGCCTTAGGAAATTACTGTATTTCACTGCTATAGGGTTGATGCTGCAATCAGTGTACTACTGTTTCTTCTGTTGTCATGGGCCCAGTCAGAGAAGCCAGTGGTGCAGAAAGGTTCTGGGCTGATGAACAAGCATACAGCCCTCTGATTACAGCAGTGCTGTCTCTATTCAAGCCTTTGTGACACTCTGAGACACAATTAGTCTTGACGAGCAAAGAGCCCTCTTGTGCCTGCCTTTTACCTGCTCCCATTCCTGTCCTCTAATTCAATTTACAAGCAGCAAATATGATTGCTATGTGGATTCCAGACAAAACTGATGCTACCGCTCCTTTGTTGTCTTCTTGTAATTGAGTCACAGATGAGTGACTGTCCTCCCCCCACATGTAATAAAGACACACAAGAGCTACTTGAGTACCATCAGCCTATCACAACGCAACCACATATTTGTGAGGGCAAAGGCATGTTAAGTTAATTTTTCAACAGCTCTTTTGGCTTCCAAGTTGATATAGACATACATACGGCATGTGTGTGGAACATATACACTCCTGAACTAAATCTTAAGACCAGGGGAAAAATAATAACTTTTGATCAGCTGATGAACAGCCTGTTTGAGTTTAAATGCTGTTTTCAATAAATTGCCTTCTCTATTTTTTTGTGTCTTGCTCCTGTTTCTTCTTTTTGCATTTTGAAGCTATACTTACAACGTGGTTACGTTCCAACAGCGCAAAATGCAAATACTGGTAAGTTTTACTGTACATATATATATATATATATATATATGTGTGTTTATATATATACAAATATACACCTACACACATATAAATACACACACACAGTGCCTGCATATATCAGAACCTTACAAGTACAAGTAGTTTCTATTTGTCAAGATTATCTAGAGGTTGTTGTAACAGGTGTGACTTCAGGTTTAGGTTATTTTTTTCAGAAACGAAAATGTTTTTTATTTGTTTTTCAATTGTCAAATGAATGTGTTTTTGTTGGTTTGGAGTGGTGTCAGATGAGAAGTTTTGTTGCTTTGTTTTACAACTATGCCTCTAATAAAAACAAATGAACTACATTCAGAAAATATACATTTCAAGCCTAAATTGTCCTTCCAAATGTCTGTATGATATGATGCCTGATGAAGAGCCAGTTTGGGCTCAAAACCTACTTTTTCTAAATATAATAAAGTTGAAAACATTTTAAAGGGAGCATTCTACAGTGTTGAAAGATTCTGGGAAGCAGAAATCCCCCAACAATGTTTGGACTCCTTGGCACCTTGACAAGAAAGATGTGTGTGTTTTGCACACTGATCAGTGTGTTAGTGTATTATGCACTATGCCTTTAATGATAAATGTGGATGTTAGTACTTGCTGGATAAGTTATCTGTATCCTATGACAAATGCTGCATTACCTATTAAGCATGTGTCATTAACAATGTTTCA
Source organism: Dicentrarchus labrax (assembly GCF_905237075.1). Classification (NCBI taxonomy): domain Eukaryota; kingdom Metazoa; phylum Chordata; class Actinopteri; family Moronidae; genus Dicentrarchus; species Dicentrarchus labrax. The sequence continues at coordinate 12,746,442 of NW_026136706.1, forward strand.
GCATATTAGGTATATTGCCATATGTTTACAACATTCTTGAAGACGAGTTGTCAGTTCAAAATTTGCTCCCCATTCATTTAATTTTTTTTCAGATGCAGGTTTTTCCTTACTCAGCTGCCTAGTGAAGGGTTCAATCTGAACTTTGAAACAAAAGATGGTAAGGAGCTTGAGTGGGGAAGTGTCGTTGACGTCCCATGCAGGAAATATTGATTGCTTGTATTATTAGAACTGCACAGTAGTGCAAGTAGCGTGTGTTTTGTTGTGTGCAACAACAATAATAGACATTAATGACAAAGTATAATTTGTATACTGTATAATTTATAGCTGTACAAGTTTATCCTTAAAACCCTGCTCATGCTATTTCATATCCTGCCTCAGGCATTATAACTGAGACCACCTGTGTGGGTGTGCCAGGCCTTAAAGCCATGCTTTGCAGTAAACTAAACAGGTGTTGATAAGAGGAATAAGTAGTACTGGAGATAAATGACTTACATGTATTGGACAATTTTGTTCTTGTTATATTTATATTATTATTATTGTCAAATGATTTATAGTTTTCATACTTTTTAGCAAATAGTTAAACTATGTTGTAGCAAGGACAAAGAACTTATGTACACTATTAACATTCATACTGACACAAAGTCAACATTATGGCAAACTTCTGTGGTTTCTTAACAAAAGATCTAAGACCCTTTTGTAATTATGGTCAGTTATATAGAGTTAATAAACCATTATGCACAGCCTCCAGGAAATGAAGGATTTGAGCGTTATCAGTGTTTTAGGGTAATTAGTCTGCTTTTGAGGACTCAGATTTCAGCCCCTCCCTCTCATTACATTCATCTGCCAAAGAAAGAGTTTGACAGGTTCTGAGGTCACATCCCTCCACCTGAAATGTCCTTCTTGATCAGAATTACTTTAATTTTTAGTTTTGTTCCAGCACTGCACTGTCTAGTTTTGCATGTAACTCTTTCAGGAATGCAAGACAAATGCCAGTGAAATGCACATGGAATCTTAAATCAAACACCCTATTCCTTCCACATTCAGATCAACCCGGCTCCAAAGCATTGACACCAAGCCAAGGTCACCACTAAAACACAACAGGGACCCATGGATTTGCTGGTATGTCAAGCAAGATTTAGAAGATTGCAAGAGGCAATTACTGTGAGGTCGTGGAGCTCTTTGCACACAATAAGCCGACACAACCTGATCAGGATTATGATGCCCTAATTTCCATAAATCTGCCATCACCACGGCAGGAGGCACGAATGACTGATTGTAATCGCAAAGAATTTGTGACTATTAACAAACCTGCCAGGTCAAAGTGCCAATCAAAATGCAGTAATACTGTGGTTTCTCATTACTCTAAGTCCCAGTGCCCAACAACTTGGTTGAGATGCAGATGAGATTGCACGACAAGTATTTTTTCTTTGTAAAAAATAAGAAATAGGTGCACCTTGTGATTTCTCTCCAAGGACTGTTGTAGTTCCAAAGTAGAACACAGCAGCCCTTCCCCAAATGTCTTTTGTCACACATTGGAGCTTGATAAGACCCTGATCAATCATAATCAGGAGGCCTGTCTTTGTGACACTGACAGGTAGTATTAACCTTGTATTGCAGAGGTGATGCTTGTTACAGTGCTATGTATGGAGCAGATACAGAGGTTTTGCTACCTCTGTCCTTCAGAAGTACATGACAGGAAATGCTATAAAAGAATGAAGAGTGAATCCCAAATTGGAGCTTAGCACTTGCATAGAAAGATGCAACACACTGCAGCACAGTATTTCTGGGCAAGTACACCTATAAGACATACTCATGCCGACGTATACACACTTTTGCACATACAAGTTGCACACAGCAATCTATTACATAGTGAAGTCCTTTTACCACTATTTTCCTACATTAAAAAGTTAGCTCAGTAGATAAATGTGGTACAGTTGTAATACAATGGACAAACATTGACCCGAGTGCGTTAATGTTTGCCATCCATTTCATTGCCAAACCAAATGTTCATATCCATCCATTTGTCAGCAGTGTGTGAATAGTTTTAGGGAAACATAAAAGATTACATGTATAGGAAACAGCTACACCACTGGATTAATTAATCATGCTGTTTCTGCTCTTTGAACAAATGCTGTTCCCTGGTGAAAAAACTATGAAAATCTTTTAAATCCAATTTTTAATCTATCCTAATTTTTTAATGCTTTGAGCTCAACCAAGATTAGTGATAAATTAATGTAGTGTATAGTGGGTTGTTCTGGGCGTTGTTTGGTAACAGAAGTCAGCTGTTGTTTGGTGCTCAAACTTTCTGGGTATCGTGGATGCCTAAGCTGGTTATCAACATTTCCGTCTGTTCCTGTGCACCTGTCTAAAGGGATATTCCCCAGATGTAAGTCTCTGTGATCCTTACCCAGCAGACATAATGGGATTGTAGATTGCCATGCATCAAAGGAAAGTGCTTGGTCTTCTTTGTTTTCATGGCTCAGTCATTTTTTTATAAATACATTTTCCTCTTTCTTGCATAGTTCCGCAATACCAGGCAAGAATAGGCACTAACAAACCTATGCCCCTCACTTCAAGGACTCGCCTTACTTGAAATGGTGATCTCCATCAGTTCTCCTCTGTAGTGAAACAAACTGGAGATACAGCAAATCTATTTTGAACATGGACAGAGCTTTTAAAAACATTGGAAATAGATGTCCCAAGCAACATAATATAGGACAACAGCATTTACAAGCATACAACTTCCCCATGTCACCACAACATCACCATCCTAAATACTTTAGATTGGTTATGCAATGCACGTTTTTTAAACTAACTGTTTTCCCCCAGTTTTAGCAAGAAAAGTCAGGAGAAAGTCATCAATCTCTATTGAGCGAAGCATTCAGAGACTGGCTTGTGAGTCTGCTTTCTCTACCTCTACCTCAATAGTTGCATACTGGTGTTGTTCAGTTGAACAATGATAATGAATTAGGAAAATGGTTTAATATAATGGCTGTAAGGTGCATTGCACTTTAGGGATTTAGGGATTTAGGGTAGAGGACAGATTTTCTGCCATGGTCTGTTCAATAATAAATTTTGAATGATGACATAAGGGAAACAATGTGATCAAGACATATATACTGACAGGGTAGCGCTTTGCCCATACACTTGAAGATAATATGCTACACATATCTGTTCGTCAGACAAGTAGCGGGCCGTTATTGCACGGCACTTGCATTTTTCACTCAGCCAGCAGCATAAAAGATGGAGTTGTGACACAGAATAAGACTTATGGATGTAGATCAGACTAATAAATACTGTCCAGCAGCAGAAAGGAGACGGGTGCATTAGTTTAATTCACTTACAGTACATAATGCTAGAGAGGCTGTCAGTGCCAAAAGCTGTGTCAGTCTACAGCTTCTGAGACAGTGGCTGCACAATAGAATCATTTACTGTAGGGCCCAAGGTACTAAATGTTCTGCATTTGGATGAAGCTCAAGCTGTGTTTCAGATAAATGAATATGGTTCATGAAGTAAATCTTTCATATTATACTTTCTATAAAAGTTCCAGGAAAATCTATTGGAAGAAATTGAATATAATATGCATAACTATGTTTTCATTCGTGTATAATCACCTGAAAATAAAAATTGTTTTGTTATGAACCTTTTATATCTACAGATGCTGCACTCTGCCTTCTGCATGTTGAACTGCCTTTTTCTATAGCAGCCAAGAAAAAATTTACCAAAGACTGGCTCTAAATAGGCCCTTTCATGTTTCACTGCCAGATGTGTGAAAGTGCAAATATCAACTCCCCAGCTTCACCCTCCCCCAACATGAAAAACACCTATGTAGAGCCACTGTTTGGTTTGTCCGTTCGGGGCCAGTGTAAAAACATAGCAGTTCAACATGGTAACCTCCATGGAAGGCAACCTGCTTTGTTTCTAGATAAAGACTACCAATTCTAAGGAAACAAACAAAAAAAATTCTTTGAGATGGTACACTATCGAAAACAGAGTTATGAATATTCTAAAACACATCACCAACTGAGCTCTATGGATAGAAAATAACAGAAAAAAACAAGAACACCTTTCTTTTTATGCTCCAACGGACTTGTCTCTACACGAGCATATCACAACACTGTGGATCATTTATCTTCACAAAGATAAACAAAGTTCTTTGTGTCAGGCACAAAAGGATTGGACCACGTGTGAAAATCAGTTCTACTCTGTAAGTAACATAAAAAGCTGTGAATAGAAAGATGTCCTTGGTCCTGTATTGTGATTGATGAGGACTCCTCAGAGAAAATAGAGGTGTGGCTGACACTGCATATGTAGCAGCCAGACTTGATAGGAATATATATATATATACATATATACATATATGTGTGTGTGTGTGTGTGTGTGTGTGTGTGTGTGTGTGTGTGTGAGAGAGAGAGAAAAAAAATCAAGCTGTTGTCATATACATATATAGTCATTTGTGCATTAAGAAAGACATTGTCATACTGTAGGGTGGACGCCCACGGCAATGCATCTTAGGCCACACATTCATGCAAACAAATGTTGCACACTGCCCTTCTTTCCACTGCCCTTCAGGGCTCAATTTACCACATCACTGTGTTATAAAATGCATGTTGTTTGCCTTGGGCCTCTTTCAAACTGGTAAGAGAGCAGTAGAATCAACACTGACATCCACATACTCAATGATTCTAAGTCAACACAATCATGCTTGAAAACATACATATATTTCAGCAAAATTAATATTACATATAAAAATAAAAAAATTCTTTAAGTACTTTATATGTTAGAAGTATGTGCAGAGTTGTGTCTGTTGTATTTGGCAGCACAAGTGGTAAGTAGTAGTAGTAGATAAACATTCAATCAACAAAACATATTGAGAAATTACTGTTCGCACCACTTTCTGGGTTAAGTGGTAAACATGCTTTTACAACCATAGTTTAGTTTAGGATGAGTAAGATTACATCCTGGAAATTAAAATGCCTGTGAAAGGTGATAGAAACATTAGGCAATCACTGTCTTTTTTGGCCAAATAGATTGGTTTTCACACAGTTAACAGAGCATGCAATTGCTTAAAGTTGACTGAACTTTTGTTTCACACTACCAGCTTGTTTCACATTTCAAGATGCCACATAAGTTGACATCAGCCACTGTGGAATAGTGTGAAATAGACTTCTGTCTAATACATCATGAATGGAATGGTTGTAAATTAAATCACTATTAGTGTGTGTGTGGTGTGTGTGTGTGTGTGTTGGGTGATCTTTAGTTGGGTATTCTTATTCTCATATTCTTTATAACAGCATACAATAGGTTCAGAATGAAAATGTTTTTATAGCTATGGTGGTTTTTGTAAAGGCATATGCTTACAGCTGCATGTGCTGTATGTTAAATCCAGCTTAATCTGTTGTCACACTTTAATATTATTGCAAGAATATTGTAAAGAAACTGTACTTTGTAACACAATTCATGCTCTGATATATCTCATCTAAAGCACTGGCAATGATGACAAAAGAATATTTTATATAAACAGCACCCACAATTCAATCCCCACTTACTTCAACATGTATCCGAAGAGTGTGGTTGGTTGAAACAATACAGATGTAACTATGAACTGCAGAGGTCTCTGCTCTGTTATTTCTAGCTTGACAAGTCAGCACAAAACTTGACTTCACTTTCCCCTACATGTAGTATCTGTATAAGGTGGTTATTCCTACTGATGTTTGGTTGAGTTTCCCAGCCATTAGCTCTCCCACAAAGTTTCTACTGCTTTGTCAGCAGGCTTCCCCTCCCAATTACTGACACTGCAGAGGCCTCAGTTATGCACTCTGATTCAGCAATTAATGCTCTGCACCATTGCTCTAGACAGTGACCCACCATCTACCCCTGCTGCCTCCCCATTGCCTCCTTAGGTTACAGTGTCTGTCTGGAGGGGACTTCGGATGCACTTGGAGCTGGACCAGAACAATAGCAAATGTTTTCTGGGGCTACAGAATGCTCGCCAAGAAGGATTGCTCCCTCAAAAAGGTGCCAAGTGTTGCAGGTGATGGATGTGGGTATGGTCGCCTTTGGAGAAAAGGGAAAAGAGTTGTATCTCACAATGTTATTGTCCGTCCATCTTATTTTTTTTTTTCATTTATTTGCAAGTGCATTGTTCGACAAAGTTACGTTTAAAGCGGAGATGATTGTTACGCATGAAAAGACATTATGTCACATCTCATCATGTGCAATGAGAAAGTAAACAAAATATAGGCAGCAAGGGTATTTTCACGAATGCCTTTGTTCAGTCATTAAACATCAAACTCATGGACCGTATTAGTCACTTTGTGTCAATTATTCAGTCCCAGATGCAAATCCATCATAATTTGAAAAGGTGGTAGCCAGTGACAATTTTGGTGATTATGGAAATAGCCATTGTCTTTGTGCAGCTATTTAAAGGTGGTGATCGAAAGTTGTTTATCCAGCCTCTTCACACTCTGCTGAATTGGCACTTGGCACAGACTTTTTTCTGCTTACCACATAGAAGAAATACTTAAAAATGTAAGTAAAATATACATGTACATCTGCTCAGTGCATGTAGATATCAATATTTTATTCAAGAGCTCCATTTTATAGCCTGTTCTCAGACGGACCACACAAACTACTTTTAAATGCATTCAAGAGCATCAAAGTCCTTTACCTCAGAAAAGTTTAAAGGTTTTTCTTTTCTTTCTTTTTTTCTCTCTGTTAATTAATTAATTAATGTAACACTGCTCCATGATTTTAATTTAAAAATCATTCTTTTTTGACAGGCATAGTGCTGACACTCACTGGGATATGAAAGAGAAGAAAAACATTGTATAACTGTGCAAAGACACCTATTGTAAACATGACTCAGTGTGTACCTTTCTATCATTTTTGTTTATAAAGGTCTCCTCCAAAAGCTGCTTCAGTATATCACTTCTCTTCTCAAATTTAAAACCACTGCTCACAAGACCAGATCTCAGCACTGTAGAACTCTAGTTACCCCTCGGGTAAACACTGAACTTTGGAAAACTTCCTTCCACTACTTTGCACCTTATAAATGGAATGAATTACAGAGGGTTTTAAAACTTGAATGTCTCATCCCACTGGCGGAATTTAGATTTTTAACATTGAATCTATTTAATGATGTTTGTGATTGTTTCTGATGTTTCTGATGTGCTTTTGTTATGTCATATTTGTTTGTCTTTTTATCCGCTGTACTCAGGTCTCTCTTTGCGAAAGAAATCTTGATTTCATTGAGATTATTTGGGTAAAGAAATTTTATATGTGACATATATGTGCCAATACACATTATTTATTATGTTGTCTGGTGATACAGTTTGTATTTATTTAATGATGACATTAAATTAATTAATCACATGACATCCAAGGCACCTAACCAACAAATATAACATATATCCCTGTCTTTTCAAGGTAGAGAAATCTTCCGAATCACTTGCAATTTATGGATTTGACAATACCTCTAGTATTGTCAAATTTGTTGGAGAAATTAATATAAGAGAAAGAGACCCAAAGACTGGGTGTGCAGAGTTAGGTATCAAGAATATATAAGCATATATGCTAAACTTAATTCTGACCAGGAGATAAATGCTGCGGTTGCCAAGGCTGATAGTTCAGCAGGTTGGTAAAAATGGTGATCTCAATCCATGAAAATATGAAGAGAAACAATAGCCTTAAATACAATTACATCCTTAGAGTAATGTTTACATAAAACCTTTGTGTGAAAGATCTGTGGCTGACTCTTCCATGGTAATCTTATTCAGGAAATCTCTAAGTAATTCACTTTGCTCTGCTCGTTGCATAAAAAAAGAGTTCCAGCAGCTGAAAAGATCCATCTGTTAGAGTGGTCTAATCTTTGCTGTTCTCATAACAATAATGTAAGTATGCAAATTGTTTGTTGCATTCTGTAGCTCTCTCATCCACATGTAGTCTCTTTTACATACAATGTTGGACACAGATTGTGTACATGGCTAAATCTAACTTTCAGGCTAAAATTATCTTATTGTTTTTGTGGCATCTCGTGTTTCACTGAAGGCCACAGTTTGTTTTTCAAACTGGCTCCCCCAGACAAAAGCACTTTCTGGAAAATTGCCTATTTTTACAGCCATTTTTGTTCTGGCAAAACTGAATAGGGGGCAATACTATTAAGCTTCGTTGATAACTAAATACAGAATATAGTCGGGCATCAATAATTTATTTGTGCTCCTATTCCTAGCACACACATCACATGAGATAGTGCAGAAAAATACACTGTATGTACTGAGAGGATGGTGACAAGCACGATGAGTGCGCTTCAAATAGAGTATGGTCTCATAGGAACGCAGCCTAGGGCCATGGCATCCATCAGACCATAGATGAATTACTCTGGCATATACTCTTCAAAACATGTACCTTGTAAACAGACCAATACTTCAATCCAATCTAGCTCTATGTGTGGGAAAATAGACAGGAATTAAGAATAGCTGGGTGCCCTTAGTTGGGAGGTCAATTTATGTGCCTAAAATGCGTCTTTATTCCATGTGGGCCTGTGTGCTTTCAGTTGTGTGTGTCTGTGTGTGTGCATGCAGTATATGTGCATGCCTCAATACACTTGCTCATTTGATGGAAAAGGCTGGTTGAAGATGCTGTGTTCTGTTAGTCCCAACATCGATTTTATTGTAGTAATATGCCAATCTCTGCTGTACCAAGGTGATCAAATTAATTTGTCACTCTCCTGCTTGCTTGGCAAGAACAGTGCTTGCTAACTGGGAAGGACAGCATGAAGCCGATCTAAGAGTGTTTCCTCCTAGCCAGGCCCACATAAAGAAATGTAGGTTCTGGATCATCAGGTTGCGTTGATGCATGTAGGAGCCTCCTCTGACAGTTAGTCCCTTTGGCTCTGAAGCTCAGTTCCTTTGTGGTGCAGCACTGTATGCGTGTGCATGTGTGTGTGTGTGTGTGTGTGTGTCTGTGTGAGTGTGTGTGCGGGGGGGGGGTAAGTGGGTAATGCTATTTATGGGATATTACACATTGAAAATGCAGGCCTTAACTGGAGCACAAAAAACATATACCCTCAACAAATGTGGTCCCAGGGAGAGGAAAGTGTTAAATTCTTTATCAAGATAAAACCCTGATCCTGTGTGGAGAACACTCCCGCATTTTAAAGCAAGTCGTACATCTACAGAATGACTATAAATACACAGAAACAAATATGTGTAAATAAATATCTTTTGATGAGCAATCTAATAAAACAAAACAACACTGTACAATAATTTAAAGTATTAATTCATATTTTTAAATGTAAGTGAATTTAGTTATTGTAGAATGAGTCAGAATCAACAGTGTAAAGGGCAGGACACACCAGGATTTAAAGCAACAAAATTTCAATTCAACCCATCTATTTTGCATGAACAATAAAATATGGCTTTGTGGAGTGGCTGAGTTCCCCTTTAGATAAAGTAGCAAGTTAGCAGTGTTGTTAGCTGCCTTTAGGTAAACATGAGCAATGTTGTTTTTCAGGTCCATACCATCTGGGTTTGAGTTAGTGGGCATCTCTAAAATAAGTAACATTAGAGGCAGAGATAAAAGTATTTATTAGCCTAATGCACTTTGCATGAGAGAGAGAGAGAGAGAGAGAGAGAGAGAGAGAGAGAGAGAGAGAGAGAGAGACAAAGAGAGACATCACCAGTCATTAGGTAGTCCAACACTTTGATACACACAGCAGCCCATTACTTGTAACAATTTTATCAAGCAGATTGCGACAACCCAAAATTTAAGTTTCAATAGCCTGAAATATGCCAACTAAGATACATCATTTAAAGGGAGAATGCAATTTTTGGTATTGTATGAAAGACTAATTGATTGATTTAATTAGTGCCTAACCCTAATGGGTTACAAGACTTGGCTTTACAAGACACCAAAAGGTCAGTTGCAGTGGTCAAATATTTAATTCCATGTCATTACAGCTTGGCCCAATCTTGGCAAATAAAAATCTCTATAAAAAAGTTTCCCTTCCTGAATCAGTTTTTCATCATCATCCAGCAAAAATAAATCATCAGGAATGGAGGACATTTTACTAAAAAGTACTCCTCTGGAGTGGCATTACACTTACGTTCATAAACTATGCACATAGGGATCTTTGTCTCCTTGTTTTAGTTATACTTCACATAAGGTTCGACACTGCAACTATTCTTTATGAGACAATAAATTATCCTAAATGTCACGAAATAATCTGTTCTGGAAAATTAATGACAAATCATTCAAATAAAGTCAGGATTTCAGCTCATTAGCCCAGAGATTCCGATGTGAAATGTCCCAGTGTAATATCTTTTTAGTGAGTCTCTGATTAGACATCTTCTAAAGTCTATTCCAAAGCCAAAGCATTTGCCATGTATGTCTGATGTTTGGAGGTTCCCATCCAATATCTCCACTAATGACAATAGATGAAGTATGTATGGACTCCCAGAAAAGATCAAATAGCTCAATGAAGCACTGTGTTACCACTTGTATGCTCACAGAAACCCCAAACATCAGAAGCACAGTCAGACACAGGACACACAGATCCTATTGCATGCACTGACTGAGCTAGAACACTGACAGCTTCATTAAATGTCTTGGGCTTGTCCAGCAAGTCAAGATATTTATACTGTTCAGCATATGCCAGCACTATTGACATTAATTAAAAACAACTGATGATCTGGTGATCTGATGATACATGATCATGACTCCAATGATTTTTGTCCTAAATGTCCTGCTTGTATTTTGCCTTGATTTATCACTAGTCTCCATTTCCAGCATCATTTTGCAATAATTTTCAGCATAGTCTGCAGATGTTTTTCATGTCCAGCAAGTAAAACTACGTCATCTGTATATAATAATATGCCCACAGTCTGGACATCAACGTAAACTCTCGGATCTAGAATCTTTAATTTTAATAGCTAAATAATTAACATAAATGTTAAAAAAAATGTTGGAGACATAGCTGTTATTATTTTATGCACTGTGCTCCACTAGAGGGAGGATGCATGGGTCAGAAATTATTAAAAAGCAAGCAATCAATACAGAGAGAAATAAAATTCATTACACTGAAAAATGCATTTTTTTGTGATTAAAATTATGGTTGTTGGCAATGTATTAGTGACCCTACAGACCCACACAGGACCCCTTCTTAGGGCAGCTCATCTCCCACTGGCACACAACTCTAACCCTGCATTCCATGCCACATTTAAAAAAAATGTTTTTTAGCATTGGATGGCTTGCAGTATTTATGAGATTTTAAGAATTAAGCAGGAGAGAGTGGGTCACAAACAGACAGACACAAGCCACAAAAGGACAAAGACTATTTAAAATTGGCCTCAGATTGGGTGTTGGCAGCTGTATCAATTGTTGATTAGTTCTAATTATAATGCATATAGGCAATAATGAGAGGTAGCCAAAGCCCATACAAACACCTTACTATAAAAATAAATTCATGGTCTGAATTTAAATAAATATAATGGAAGCTTAGTAGTTTTCATTTATAGTAACAAGACATCAGCTAACTTAACTGTTTTCTTTTGCTGTGGCCCTACCAAACATTATGGCTTGGCTTGGGAAGGGAACCAGACAATAATTAAGGGGTCATGGTGACATAAAAATTCTCAAGTTTGTGTGTTTGTAGTAAATGGTTTTCATTATGCTTCCTTTTGTTGTAGGATGAGTAAGATATTATTTTACCTCTGATTAAAGCTTCACAGGGAATCATTCAATTCCATAAAGGATGCAGATGCTTGATAATTGTAGGCTATTGAACTTTGAATGTTCAAGCAGAGGAGAGAGATTACTGATTGTAACAGAATGGATAGATGGTTTTGCCATTGGAAGTGGAGTCAAATTGCTGGCAAGAAATAAATCTGACTGAATGCTTTAAGCACCAACAAACCATCATTTACATAATTTTCTATTGTATTTGTGGTCTGGACCAATACTATTTACTTTATATATGCTCTCTTTAGGCAACATTATTAGGAATCACTCCATTAATTTTCACTGTTATGCAGATCATACGCAATTATATCTATCGATCAAGCCCGATGAAATTAATCGATTATCTACATTACAAACATGTCTTAAGGACATAAAATCCTGGATGAGCTGCAATTTTCTCATGTTAAACTCAGAAAAAATCGAAATTCTTGTACTTGGCCCCAAAAACCTTAGAGACTCACGCAAAAATAACAAGGATTACCGCCAGCACCCGCAGAATCTTGGAGTTATCTTTGATCAGGATTTGTCCTTTAATTCCCACATAAAGCAAACCTCTAGGACTGCCTTCTTTCATTTACGTAATATTACAAAAAATATACACATCCTATCACAGACAGATGCAGAAAAACTAATCCATGCATTTGTTACTTCTAGGCTGGATTACTGCAACTCTTTATTATCAGGTTGCCCCAATAAGTCCGTTAAAATGCTCCAATTAATTCAAAACGCTGCAGCATGAGTACTGACAGGAACTAGAAAATGAGATCACATCTCTCCTGTACTAGCTTCTCTGCACTGGCTCCCTGTAAAATTTTGAATAGAATTTAAAATCCTCCTCCTCACCTATAAAGCTCTTCATGGTCAGGCCCCTTCATATCTTGAAGAGCTCATAGTACCCTATTACCCCACTAGAACACTACGTTCTCTGAATGCTGGGCTACTTGTGGTTCCTATAGTCTCAAAAAGTAGAACAGGAGCCAGAGCCTTCAGTTACCAAGCTCCTCTCCTGTGGAATCAGCTTCCAGTTGTGGTTCGGGAGGCAGACACCCTCACCACATTCAAGAGTAGGCTTAAGACAGACCTCTTTGATAAAGCTTATAGTTAGGGCTGGATCAGGTAAGTCCTGAACCATCCCTTAGTTATGCTGCTATAGGCCTAGACTATCGGGGGATTTCCCATGCACTGAGCTCCTCTCTTCCTCTCTTTCTCTTTCTGCACTCATTCATGTCCCATTAATGCATGTTACTAACTTCACTTCTTCCCCGGTGTTCTTTTGCTTTCTCGTCTCGCAGGTTCTCATGGATCCTGGTGGAGCCTCCTGCCATGGTCCTGCTTGACTACAATTGCCAATATCACTGATACTAGTGTTGTTAAGTATTATAATAGCTACGGTTACTGTTGTTGCTGGTGTCACTGCTCATTGTCCCCCATCGTTGCTGTTGTCATGTTCATCATCATCAGTCACTATTAGTGTAGTTGTTGCTAATGTTGTTGCTGTGCACCTGTCTGTCTGTCTGTCTGTCTATCTGTCTGTCTCTCTCTCTCTCTCTCTCTCTCTCTCTCTTTCACCCCAACTGGTCGAGACAGACAACCACCCACCTAGAGCTGAAGGATCTGTCCTACGTTTCTGCCTTTTAACAGGCAGTTTTTCCTTGCCCTTGTCACCAAGTGCTTGCTCATGGTGGTACTGTTGAGTCTCTGTAAATAATGTTATAAGGAGTTCGGTCTACACCTGCTCTATTTGGAAAGTGTCCTGAGAAAACTTCTGTTATGAATTGGTGCTATACAAATAAAATTGAATTGAATTGTTTTGTGGCAGCTGAGGGTTCCCAGCATTATTTGATTTGTCCGGACTGGGGTTAATGACTGCATTTAAGTCACCACTTATTATTATTGTAGAATCAACTCATAGAGACATATATATCTGCAATGGTTGGTTGGTAGATTTGATTGGTAAAAAAAATTATCAACAGACAGCATGGTGACAGGGATTCCATGGGGGTGCCTTATATTTCTGCTTTGTACCACCAAGATGTACATGATTTATGGCAGCACCTATCAAAACTACTACTAATTTATTATCTAATTCAAGGCAAGCTCTTGTACAGCTGTGGTTGAGTTGCGTTTCAAATGAACCAACACCTCTGATCGTAAACTCGCCAAAAAAGTACTGGTCACACCCATGTGAGCCAACACTGTAACTGTGTCAATTATGTCAGTAACAACATAACCACTAGTATGATTTGCATTACAATTAATTTTAATGCCGGTCTGGCAACTTTGGTTCCGAGTCCAGACTACAAAAAATACCACATGATGTTGACTCTCACATGTGATTTTGTGTTTCAGTCGTGTTTTAACCCATTACCAAAGGTGCAATATATCATATTATTTTGCCTTCAGCTCCAGCTATTACTGTAAGTGTCTGATGAACTTCATACATGTCATTTTGTGAAGAGAGAAATGTAAGACATAGATAAATGGTTGTCATGCAGAGCTGTTCCCTTGAGTCAATGTAACAACATTGCTATGGTGCTGCATTAAGCTTTCTGTTTTATTTAGCCATGGCTCCTTGAATCTATTCATGGGGTTGTGGGCATGTATGCACACAAAGTGCAGTATATGTACAGAACTACAACCATTTCTTCAGTAGGGACTGCAGATTTTTCTGTTAAGTGTGTGATCATTTAAGTCAGGCATTGAGGGTAATGTTTACATCAATATAGTTTATAGTCAAGAGGCTATGTTTCCCATTCCAAGTAAATTTACACACACACACAGCTGAACAATAATTCAGTTCAACGTCTTCCCTTATCAAAAAACATTTATTTGGAAACTTGACATAAACTGTGCCTTTGTTAGCACTGCCAAAGTGTCAAATTACTGCATTGCATTGAGCGAGAGTGTCAAAAAAGGCTAATTCAAAAGTGAAACGAACTATAGACCATTATTTGGTGCCTGAAAACAGCACTTAAACACTAAATATTCAAAACCTTGCTCTTTCTTATAATGTCAACATCAAATACCTTCATATGGTACACTTAAGACTTATTCAGTGGAACAGACTTATTCAGCGGCATGGCATCGTTCCGGCCTTCATACAACCTTTAACAGCAGAGAGCGCAGCAATAGCTGTAAGCTGCTTTCCATGGTGTCTGACTCAGTCAGACTATGTGGGACAGACAAAACACTTATAAGGACATCAGTTTCTAAGGCTTAAGCTTCACACAGATTTCCTTTAGCCTCTTTTATCTCACCTCTCTTTGTCCCTTTGGAGACTTACTAGGGCTAAGCTATTTGCTGTCATGGTTGTCTGTGCTGTGACATCTAAATCTCATAGCATTGTGTCACACATTCTGAGCTGTGCACTTCAAGCTACCATGTGTAAATGTCCTTGTGTTTATGTACACTGACATGGTCAGTAGAACAGGTGTGACCCTAAAAATTTACATTTCACAATAGCAAGGGTTAGAGGTTCTCCAGCTCGAGTAAATTGTCTGATTTTAGTGTTTCATTATGCTCTAGCATGCGCATCGATAAAACAATGGTATATTGATTTTTTTTATTTTTTCTTATAATTTAGGATATGAATTTTATCTTCTGCAGTACGTGGTAGAGCAGAAAGATTACCAAAAAGCTATGATGCCTATATGCAGGATTAAACACTTAGTAGGCAATGGATTTTCCTCTGACAGAGTGTACATATCTGGTGAGCCGCTGTTGTGGAAAAAGAAAACAAACCTATGCCTGTGAACTAGAAAATAACCAGATACCGAATGTTACAGCACAGGTAGAACTGGTGAAAAGATCTCTTGTTTAGTCAGGGGATTTAATTAGACCTTACCTTACCTGAACTGGGTTTGCATCCTGAGTCCTGTGTGTGGTTGGGTTTGGGCCACAAAAGGTCATGGTTAGGGAAGGAGCTTAAAAAATAATATCTTATGTCTCATGCACTGTGGATGTTTTCTCTATTAAAGCAAGACCATGATGTTCCCCAGCCTCAGTTGAGTGTTGTGAGTGCCTAAACATAACCCTAAAAACTCAGGCAGCATAATCTCCTGAGCTTGTTTGCAAGAAATAACTAGTACCAAAACAGTGAGGTAACAGTAGCTAAAAGCTGCAGAGTTCGGTTTTAATTTTTTGCTATGTGCTCCAGTTCTTACTGTTTGGTTACATTTTATGACATGCCATGTGAATAGACCAAACATAATGTGCTACACAAAAGCAGATGCCTCACAAATTTGTATGTCAGTTGGAAATGAATGGATATAAAGCAACAATGCCTTCTGTATTAGTTCAACATTATATCTCACATGATATCCACTCCTGACATTTTCATTTTAAAAAAGGAAAAAGGCTGAATGGAAAATTGCTTTAAAATTTAGATTAGTTGGGAGCTAACATTAAATGGATAGTATAAATGATGGATGAAAGAAAATTTGATTGTATTTGAAAGATGACTATGATTGTGTTAACAAGCAGCATATGTAGAAATAGAAAATAGAAGATCCAACACTGAGACTTATCACATCTCAACTAGAGAAAAGGCTGCCAAGAGCTTTGTTTTGTTTGTTACAGTTGATTTATTGGGATGCATTTATGACACTTCTCTTACAGGTAGCAATTGTCCTCTGGGTCATAAATATTTATGAGTTAATGCCATAAATGATGACAAGCTCACTATTCTGTACTGATGTTGGATAAAGTACCCACGTGGACACTTTTTAATACAAGCACTTTTGTATATTTTATTTTTTGATATATTGTATGTAATATATTCTATACTCATTCTAAAAACACAAACACAAAAACAAACATCCAGAATATCCTGTTAGGTAAACATTTGTCCCATAGAGCAACAGTTTTCACTTTTCTTTTACTGCATAACTTTTTCTTTGTTTTTGCCTACAGTGACCAAAATCAAGGAAGAAGAATGAAATCTTCAAAAATTCCCCAAAGAAGGATTTTTTGTATTTCTAATTATTTCCCTCAGTGAACAAGTAAATAACCATGTCTTGCTCACATCCTTCAAAGCAGTGGCACACACAGTTCCCCCTCCTTGCTGAGATTTATGGGCACCAAAATGATCTGATCCTTAAATCAGTGATAGGCCAGAATAAACATTATATCAGTAGCATTGTCATGATTTTTTGCACTGTGTTGCCTGTGTATTCCGCTCCACACACCTTCGTCTCTCCCCTGTCATCATGCCTGATTAAAACTCTCACTGTGGCTGCCGGAGCCGTCATTCATGTCATTGCCGAGGACAATCCTGTGATTTCCCAATGGAGTCTGCAGCCGGGGACAATGCTCTACTTAACAATTTCTCAGATGGATCAATTTATCTGTGCAAAACCTGAAATGGTTCCACAAAGCAGAGAAACTGATTTGGTGCCTGAGAGAACTGACACACCTGCCAGATAAGATAGCATAACTGCATGAAATTAGAATGTAACCCTTTCCAGAGTAAAATATTATTCCTTTCTGTATCATCAAAGCAAACAAAGTGACATTATGCTATATAAATGTTGATGACTACATTTACATGCACACTAATTTAATGCACACTAAGGATTATGTAAACAGTATATTCCCCTATTTCTTAGCATTTTCTGATTAAGATAATAAGACAGTTAGGTGCATTTTTTTCAGCTTTTAGGGGGGCTGTTTCCTGTTTCCTTTCAGCTCTGTGCGTTGTAAACAAACCGACCAGCCAGTTTACAAGGTTAGAGTAGAGATACATTCACAGAAGCCCACATTTCTGGTTGGAAGAAGAAACACACCTACCTTTATGAAAGACTTGGATATGCACAAATATTTTCAAGAAGGTCATAAAGTCATCATTAAATGTGTATAGTGTGGCAACAATTTCAGCCATACCGTGCAGCACTAAATTGCTTTACATAGCACACAATCTCATCTAACATTTTTCCACCCTGATGTGTTCAGTCAAAACTCCTCTGCAGTCACAAGTACATTATAAGTTAATACAGCTCAGTCAGTATCTTTTCATAAGACACTACACTGCCACAGAAAATGGATTATGTAACGGAATCAGACAATAAAAAGTGCCTCTCTTGTGTCTTAAGGCTTCCTTATAACCACATCAAACCTTTTTTACACTGCAACTCACGGCCCAAGCTCTTTGCCAGCTGTAATCAGCGCACCAAATAATGGAGGAGGCAAGTCTACAAATCAAATGCGGTCTGACAGCTCCTCACCTTTCAGAGCATGCTGTAATTATAATTCAGTGTGCTTTCATTTTATCCTGTTACAAATCAATGGCTTTCCTCTGTGACAATAGAATTTACCTTCTTTAGTTATCTTATCTTGACACAAAAATCAAGTACTGTGCTCAACTGATGGAAATATTGTATTTATAGAACAGTTTTTGCCTCAAGTTAGTAGCGTGCAGGAAGTTTAATGTAAACCCAGAATGAGAACAAAATAATCCCTATGTGATGGTACGATAACTTGAAATGAATTTGAAAAACAATGGAAGTTGTTTGGAACTAATATAAAATTAGTGGGGTAAGCGATTCTAGAGAAATCCAATACCATGACAAATGCCATGAAATAGTGCAAACAATGACACAGCAATTAATGTAACTCAAGTCACTAACCCGTTGGCCCTTGGGTTACAGTAATTGTGGGCATCAGGATCTAGGTACTGTACAAATGTTGTGGGGCTAATTTAGGGGATATGTGAATTAGTTTATGCATGGGCCTAAAACATATGCTTGAGGCCAACCTGTGTCCCAATCTTGTCCACCCAAGCCAAGCCCCAAATCACACTACATAAACAAAACAAAAGACCAGAGAGGGTTATTAAGGACAAACACAAGCAGACACACACAAAGACATGACATAATTGAACAAAGCTGAATAATTTCTTAGACCAAAGCAACTATAATCCACACTATAATCCATTCCATACAATTGTCCTTGGTGTGTCTTAACCCGGTAAAAGGAACCCATAATCAACCATAATGGAAAAGGCTCATGTTACTTGAAGTGACATAGAAAGGATGTTAGTTGTGTGCTCTTGCTCCTCAAATCTTTCAAAACATGGAACAGCTCAATGATCCATACAGAAATTCTGGAAGGACATCCTTAAATACAGAACATTTTAACAATAATGGTATCTCTTATACATCCTGTGTGGTAGATCTTTTTGTAGAGCACGTTGTGATGGCTTATTTGTACAGGTGAACCGACAAGACAGTCAGATTTTTGTGACTCAGCAATTTGTACCCTATTTGATATTCTGCATGTTTACACAACCCTGTCTCTAATTAATCATGTTCTTGTGCAACTAATCTGCATCAGCAATTTAGTATTACTGCAGGAAGGGGTGTGATATTCAAATGCATCAAAGGAGGTCAGGGTGGTGGATGGGGAGCCTACTAAAAGCAATAATAAGGAAAGGAATCTTTTTTTTTCATTATTTTACCATTGCTTCTCTCTACTGTAATTAAACCCCTTTTGACCAGCCCCATACCCTTTTTCTTTTATTCTGACCGATGTGAAGGCATGCCCAAGCAACGCATTCATGAGGCAGCCACCAACACACACTTTTGCAGTTTCACCTTAAAAATCAATGCTTCTCCGATGCTGTTTATTCATATGGCAGCTTTGCTGTAGTTGGACCTCTTCCAGTTTGAACCTCAACACTGTTGATATGTAGGAACACCAGATGGAAATAAGTTTATACCGAAGAAATGTAACATACTGTATTTCTTTGTGAAAACAGTTGAACCCTAAGTATGATTAATGTATGGTTAAAGCCATAAGCAACTAAAATCAATGATAAAGAATATGGTAAAACAATACAAAAATTGTATGTTTAACATTAAATGTTTAAAAACACTGATTACCAGTAGTACCAGTGCTAAAGGCAAATCATTATTCACCCTCCACATCCTCACCTTTTATGCCATGCTAACATTATCTTCGTCCAGAATGTTACTATTAATAATGCACAATGGTGTCATATTTATGTTATTTATGGAAGACTGAGTTTTGTTTCATATCAGTTAAAAACACTGTCACAGGATCTCATCTACACCCTTTAGTCACCTGGGCTAGACCAGTCTGGGTATTCACATATACACCTCCAACTCAGGAATTCAGTGACCTTGGACAAAAACCCTTTGACTGCCAAGGTCAGGACTGAGATTTCAGCAGCAATTATCAAGTGTTATTGTACAATGTGCCATGCCTAACCACAGTTTGACATGTGGAGATTTCATCTGGGGATCAAACTGCTAACCCTGTGAACTACTTTTTTCTCCAGAGCCTAGGAAAGGAAAGGAACCTATGTGTCACTGTTAGCTGGGGGTCATTTACCTTTGCATTTTTTTCATAGTATCAAGAGGAAATTGAAAGATTGCCACTGTGCTATAAAGTGATTTCAAACTCAAATGGCTTAAAACTGTGGGTTTATCCAGGATTTGAACCCTGGACTTCTCCCACCCAAAGTGAAAATAACACCTCTGGACAAAAAGCTTCCATGTGGCTGCTTTAATAATGAATTTGATTTGATTTTACACATGGAATATGATTGGTGGAATAACACATTCAAAATCAACAGACATATTTCTGAAGTATGGGATGATATAACTAATTTAAAAGCAAATCGTGTTCCCTGTGCAGCAGTTCCCCAGGTCAACATCAAAGCAAAGTTTGTTAACATTAATTAAACATTTAGTCTCTCTGTTTCTATGGTCTCGGAAAAACTCTATGATCAACAAATGGTTCTGGTTAACGTGCTGTAGAGATTGGGAGCCATGTCATGACCAATAATTTCAGATATGTTTCCCCCTGAATTACCAAAACCAAATGTCTGTGACATATGAGGGAGAGAAATAAACAGAGAGCAAGAGGAAGTTAAATAATTTATTGTCTTGGTGAATCAAAAACAAAATTAAGTGGGTGTTAATTTGTGAACTGATGAACACTAAAAATGTGTTTTGTGCATGTTTCAAGGTTTTAAATGTGTTGCTTTGTTTGTCTTTTATTTTCTTTTTCTTGTGTGTGTCACTAATAGTCAAACTGTAAGAAAGGAAGGTAACAATGCCCTGTCTTAGCAGATTGCATTATAGCCACAAATTAATTACAATGGAATGTATTAACTGTGTGTTGGGGCTTTAGGTTTGATGTTGATCAGTCTGATGAAGAGAGGTGTGCTTCAAATGTCTCTTAGCAGTTGAATGATTGTTGATATTAAATGGTCTGCATTATAAGCTCTCTGTGTGTGAACTTTATTGTTCTTATTGTTTTTTTTCTTTTGTCTTTTGTGGGTGCCAGTGGCATGGGTTAAGCCACAGTTCATTTGCCTCTAGGATGAGACTTAAAGCTGGTGCAGCACATACTACAGTTCGCTTCTTGCTAAAATGCAACATACAAGTAACAGCCGATGGACCATCTGCCCCGTTGTGATTTTCTGATGAGTCCATAAAAAGTCTTTATCGTTAATTCAAGTACTTCAGGTGATTTTATTTTTTTTATTTTAGCTGATTAAGGGGAGGGGGATAAATCACCCCACTGCAGTACTCTGCATAGCAGAGTTTTCTCTTGGTTTTAGAGATCTAGCTTAATTTGCCTGCCAAACTGTGATGTTCCTGAGGTCCACCTCCCATGACTGATAGGCCATGTCACAGGCAAAGGGCAGGAGGATAAGTGAAGTTGCCTTGTAGTATAATGGAGGTTGTAAAATGTAAAAGAGCTCTGTGATGCATTTACTGTTGTCCATAAAATAATATGCCTCAGAGTGGCCGCAGTGATGGAGAGCCACCAGATCTCCACAAGTACACTGTATCTTTATCCAGTCATCATGTCAGCATGTACGTCAAAGTGCAGCAAGCATTGGAGTGACAACGTAGTAAGTGCTGTAATCTACACTCCTAGTATAGTCCTATGACCTTGAAAAACCACTGGTAAAACAGCAGCCTTTCCTCCAATCTTCCAATCACATTTCATTGTGTTTGTATAATTTAATATACTATCTGAGACAATATGGTGTAGTGGTAATGACAACAGACCACGTTCAATTACTGGTTGTTTATCATAATTAGAGTCGGTAGTCTGAACGTCTCTCTAACTATAATGAATGAGCTGTGCTAAGGGCAGGATGTTGGTCAGCAAATGAACATTCAGCTTCCCTGTCCATAATGTCTGCCATTAATCTTAGTCAGCTCTTGACTCAGTGTGTAATGAAGGGGTCATTTTCAAGGCCTCATTATTGCAGACACATATCATCCTTATTCAGGTTTTTTTTAACGTTTAAAAAAAAAAATGTAAGAAGTTAAACAACAGAAAAAAATATGCTAATTATGACAGTGTTACATTAAATCAAATCCATCCAGTACTGCAAACATATAACAACATAAGACCAATGATAGGATGGAGGATGGCACGATAATATCATAAGAAAAATGAGCAGTGTCTTGGAGAATGGATGAGCCCTTTCCATTGTCAGTACCAAGAACACCTTCAGTCAGTTCTCAATGTCACAGCTCTTCAGTTTACCTTGTGTCCATTTCATTAATATTATCAGTTTGGCTGAGACGCAAGCTTGTGTGATAAGTTTTATACGGTTACTTACAGTTTTTTCTTTAACATGTAAGGTGTAATGTAAGCCTTATATATTATTTATATGTAATCCAGTTTAATAGCTTTGTAATACTACTGCATCCCATTGTGTTGAGGAAATGAGTACACCACTGTCACGTTTGCAGTGTATGTTTGTTTTAAAGTTGCAGTCAGCAGAAGCAATGGAGAGGTCTGTACAAATGTCGCCAGGAAAAGATTTGTCTTTGTATTTTGGAAAATGTTTTTTTTTTGTTTTGATTTGTAACAATAGATATAGGTATTCAGTGAGGCAGAGGTACTCACATCCATCTTCCCAAGGCAGTTCAGGTTAGTAGACCAACACATAAAACATACATGCAGCCATCCAGTGTTGATATGGCACAACTATGATTCTACCTCCTAAATTATATTTGGTTTCAGTAAAGTAATTATATAAGTTATAGCATGCTGAAAATCTACCCAGTTTTTGTTTCAGAGTTTTTAGTTTAGTTTAGTTTTTCGATCTTCTGAGGTTATCGTTGCCCACGTGTGCATGACATCAGAACAAGTTAGTCAGTTGGACACCAACATGATCGCTGGTGAATTCTGCATCTCACGTCGACCAAGCCTGTTGATAGACTCAACCCAAGGCATCATGGGATTGCCAGTGGATGGCTGACAACAAAGCTGACAAGAATAATGATTTTCAACATGAATAAATTGATAAATAATCAAATTAGAGATTCTGTGTTAACCAACTGAAAATGCTATTTGCATTTAAATTGTTTTGAGATGTTTAGATAGAAAATATATATATTTGTGGAACATTTTGTGGCTGCATCCATTTATTAAGTGTAAGGTGCAATATTATCAGTGTATAATGAATAAGTAATCCAAAAGTATTAATTATTCTTTTTCTTTGTAATTGAATGAATTATGATACTAAGTATGATAAATGTCATGTGATTCGTGTTCAGTAATTTGAAATTGATCCGACCCAACACTGGGTAGGACACTGACATTAGCAGCTTTTTTGCCTAAATACAGCCTCAAAGAGCTGCGTGGCTGTAAACTGCTAGTTTTGTTTACATTTGAAAACATTCAATACTTATTGGCTAATTTGTACAGAACCTGAACTTGCTTTGCTCTGGTCTTGGCCCTTAGATTGCCATTGTTCTTGTTATTAGAACTACTTTAGCATTATCAAAACGGCGTTGACAACTGTCCTGTACCCAAATATAGAACAATATATAAATAGATAATTACTTTGCTCAAGTGTAGACCAGGTGTCATAGAAGACCTGTTAGTTCCATCTGGCATGTGACCAAAATCAGTCTTGTCTATCTTTAGTAAAAACTGGAAAGTCAATTTGAGTTAACAATAAGTCCCAACTGAAAAAGACACATTTTAGGGTTATACTGTAAGAGCAATAAAAAAAAAAAAAAACAACAACTATGCACTGCCTTTAAATAAGCATTCTTTTCACTGACATACTTAGTATTACAGTGTCAACCCAAATATATTCTCTGAGAAAAATATAGGTCATGTCCTGCATGGGATAGAAAACTGTAAAGATCCATAGCAGCACACTGTCTTGTTAGGTTTAGGATGTTTGAGAACATCGTATAAGAAATGCCACAAGAATTTAAGGCCAGTGTTCTGCTTTCAAACTGTAGAAAGATGATGAGTAACTGGGTGGTTAGGCCTAAGGCCACATGAGTGTCTCATTGAAATCGACAGCTATTTTGTAGGTCACTACAAGAAAAAAAACATGCTCAGATTAATCTTCTCACATTGATTGCCTCTTTTTCCACAAAGAAATGGAATTAATGAAATCTGTTTGTATGTTGTTCAGCCTCCTCTGTTAATGACAGAATCCAAGTTTATTCACAGTGATTTATAAAAAAAACACATAAGGGTGGCTCTTAAAAACCTTAAAAAGACTTGAATGTTATTGATTTCTCTTTACCAAGGAATATATACATGAAATATGTAGAATATATGTATATTAACATTATTAACTTTTACTGACATGAATATGAGACACAACATGCTTATTTGATGGCCTTTAATTATGAAGGCAATGAATTGATAATGCAGCTGATGCTTGAATGATTCTCATTCTAGTTGTGACAGTTTTCAAATTGTGTTAATAAATGAACGTATCTACAGATGAATCAGTCATCAATTAATTATATATATGTTATCAGTTTAAATGTACATATACAACTTTTTGTTTTTTCATGAAAAAAACTTTAGTGTTGCCGGAGTTCTCTTCACTTGATGTAAAGCTACTTTTGGCAGCCCTTGTTTATTTTCCCTTGCAGTGTGGATGGATGGCAAAATTGCCCAACCATCATTACAAGTGAAATTGCTCCTGCAGCTGGGGTTATAAAGTAGCCCTCCCTGTGATTTTTAAAATAATAGAACTGTCAAATTGGGTGGCCAGGCTGTGGTGCATTATAAAAAGAATAGACATGTTTTCATTTGCCATTTTATACAGTCTAATACAATGGATAGCAACCCTGCCAAATCCAGTTATGGATATTTCATGAATAATACCACCGATTGAATGTAAAAAGGTTTAGCAAATAATGTGCATATTTATTGTCAGTGCTTTCAGATAAAGTAAGCTTTTAACCCACATGGGTTGACCACTGAAGACCCAGTAATGGACAACAATAAAAGGAGTAAGAGCTCTCTTTGATCAGCAGAATGAGGACCATCACGTCTTCCTTAAATGCAGTCCTCTTTCTCCCTCACTTATCTTCAAATACACTTCATTTTACACTATCAAAGTAAACCAACCTATATGTGCTTATCTTGTCAGGATGTCACTGTATTGTTAACATATTTGAAACACTTTCACTCAGTAGAAACACTTGACAATAGAAGAGACTGACCCATATTGTAACTTCTGAATGTAATAGCGTAATTTTTAAAATCTCTGTAATTTCACAATCACTGTCTTTTTCATAAGTCTCTTTCATAAGTGAGCTAAAATGACAGTTCACCAAGGCACATTTAGTAAAAATTTAATAAAAAGTTAAGTTGTTCTGATTTTCTCTATGTCTTGAGAAATAAAACATGTACATGTTTCAAATTTACGATTTTATGAGACATTTTTAAAAATTATTTGAATCTCATCCAACATCATCACTTCCCGCATATACTCTCTATACTCTATTTTAGGTAAATGATGTTTAGCCAATTTTATTTAAATTTGTACATTCTTAGCTGTTTAATCTTCAAAATCATGCTACCAGAATAAGTAATAATAATAAAAATAAAAATAAAAATGTAACAAATTAAGTGTGACATATAATAAATGGCCTTTTTTCCAAGAGAAACATGACAGTCAATCAGTTTAACATTTATTGTTCCACATTTGTATTGATGTGTGGCTTTACATTTTTCCTCGAGCAGTTTCTTCACATGCACAAGTGAGGCATACTATCCTCCAGCAGTGAAGACATTTGAATGACCATGTACAGTATGTACATTGGTTCCTTAGATAGTCTTTGTTGAGGGCAAAAAGAATACCAATCACCAGCCAATGGCATTTGGGAATTTTATCTGCAAACAACCTTCTGAATGACTTCAGATAATGTTCCTTAGCTCATCTGGATAGTCTATGTTCAGGGCAAAAGAAAAAACCCATCAGTATGGCACCGGTGGTCTGGATGTCCTTCAGATCAGACAGGATCACTGCTTCCTCAAGGACCACTGACACATCAAAGAAGTCTTCTTTCAACATCACAATGCTGTTCATCCCCTCTGTGAATATGTCCTCATTGTCTGGGATCTATAGAAGAGTTTAAGCGAAAAGAATTCATTAAATTTTCACAAATTTCTATGTATTACTTATTTATTAGAATGTCTCCTAAATAATTTTTTTAGATATGAATTCATAAAATAACAGCCATACCAGTGCTCCAGACAACACATTTTTGGAGACAGTGCTACTAAATATTATAGCTAGCAGCATGATTGACCAAATATATTTCAATGATATGTGCAAAATGAAGATGAGAAATGTGAACAGTCTTTAGCGATTAGACCCCATTATGATGTCATCATATTTGAAGGGGTTGGTGAAGCCGTGATTAGTATAGGAAATCCCCTGATGGAGTCTAGAAACTTTTGGTTGTGGTGGCTATGAAGGAATGAAGAGAATGCTGGATGTGATGAGGAGTGGACTTCTGACGAGCTCAACATGGGCACTGGATATGATGAACTGGAGGTGAATGGGGTGGAGTAAGGTCACAACGATTTCGCACTGAAATTACAGCTGAAAGCAGCAGAGAAGAGAACAGATTTAAAGTTTGATGGCAGCAACATGATTGGCTGGAGGAGACTGTGGCTAAATCTGATTGGATTAACTGAAAAAGTAAAAGCACATAGCTGATTAAAAAGGAGAATGAGATAATTGTGAATGGATGAAGCATAATGAGAAGGTCTTCCTGCTTGAACTTACGCTGAGCTTCATTTCTAGTTCAGCTCTAGGCTTGGACAGTTTCACGGTATGTAATGGTATTTATAAATCCCAAAGGTATGATGTTAAATACTATCAGTGCTACTTTTCCCCTTAAACTGATACAACATTTATATTAACATGATGTATTGTAGTGCACAGGTTCAGCCTTGATATAGGCAACTGGTGAAACAGGCAAGAGGCCGAGCTAAAAAAAGATTGTGGCTGCTGGATTTCAACACAGGACTCCCTGTAAAATATTTAATATATTAATATTTTGGGTTAAATCTGAACAGAAAATATGAGCCAGCCAACACACACTATACTGTACTACAGAAACAAGGAGGAAATGGCATAGAAAGAATTGTGAACCTGGTCATGCCCATATTACTCTTTACATTGTTCACAAACGTTACAGTCCAGGAAAAAACACAGGCATGCCTCAGTATATGAAGTGTTTCAATTTTTACACCCAAACAACTGCCTCCAAAAGACAAGTTGACATACATTACTAAATCAGTTGGATGTAGGTTTTCAAGTTAACTCTTTTTTTGCAGTTGACCATTGTTTACTAGTAATTTCTTGTTATCGTAACCACTTCAGTAATGTGAACAATGTGCAAAAATAACAAGCAAAATCCAATTTTACAGTGTAGAAATAGCTAATCTTCTTTCTGATAGACCTGTTTGCTTATGTAGGTCAAATAGATATGTTTGCTTAAATGAAGGCCTTTTTGTGTAAAAAAAAAAAAAAAACTGATGGCAACATTAAAAATCACTGTGTATTCCATGGCATAATGAACAATATAAATAATATAATAACCATTAAGTGGAATTATACAGTATTTAGACTGGTTTGGATTATAGATTACAGTATGAGTACTGTAGAATGGACCGGATGAGGTAACAACTTCAAATACAAACTGCAGTCTCCCTCTATGTACAATTTGTACATTTTGTTTGTGAAAGTTGCTTTTTAAGTAAAGGATATTATTTACAACCAACAGTTTTAAGTCACAGATGGCAGATCACCAGAGTAACTCAAAGTGTTGAGGGTGTAGAAATGATAAATGTGAGAGTTACATCCCAGAGTTGTTTATAATGGCAACCTCACACACATGCGGCTGTCTCCCATTAGAAGACTGATTTTTCTAATGGGTGGCCATTTGTCTAGAGATGCTTGATGGGACCTAATGGGCACAGGATGTGAATTAATAAACAACGCCCCACGGTACATGTGTGGACAATTAATAGTGCCTAACGAGAAAGACGATGGATGACTGGGGACCTGGTGATGGACCTGAGTTTAACAAAGTTGGGTGTTTGGGGCAACTCCTCCATCGCCCTGCTAAGAGAGACACATAGCTAAATGGGGATGAGATGTATCGAACAGAAAGCTTTTAATCATGGAATTCAGGCATTAGGGGAGCTAGCTGAAAGTAAAATACAACTCATTACTCATTTTGGTATTTGTATTATGACCCTCAGCTGTATTTTACCGTAACTTAGTAATACTGCTTTTCTCCTTTCGGTATGCAGTGTTAATAAGGGTCAAGGGTGAGTGTACCAGGATTATGTTGGATTGTGACTGTTGCTCATAGATCTGCCCAACAGGCCTTTTGATGTCGAATAGATATAAATCAACAGCCTACACCAAAGTTTAAAACCTTGGTGTGGGCAGCACTGTAGCACCATTTCATGGGTTAGTCATTCTTTGCTTTGTAATAAAATAGAAATCTAAATATTGTTCTGATATCAGCATAATCCTGGTCTGTATCACATCAACATTACATAGTGAACATTCTTATTTCAGTTCTTATTTGATTACATAACTTCTGTTACCAACTTTTAGCATGTGTATTTGCTTTTGTGTGATGCAACCAATGCAACTATTCTATCCTACAAAGTAGAGGAAAAGTCTGAGGAGTTCAGGAGTGTAGAGGCCATTCATATTCATAGAGGAGAGTGAAGAAAAAATAAAAAATCTGAGCTTGGCGATTCAGCACTGGGCTTGTCTCTTTCAGATAAGATGACAGACTAATATTGATGGGTCTTGTCCTTGCTCAAGCTGATACTGTACGGTGTACACAGATGCAGGGCCATAGCATTCCCTAGGGTTTCCCCTTGGCTTTGCAGCACAGCCAGAGTGACAGACAACTGCTCCAGGTGGATAATCCTCTGAGGGGAAGAACAGAATTGGTAATAAGACCTGAGCAAGAAATGCGGTCGTTGTATTTGAAGCAATGAATAGCACATTTTTTCAATTATTGACAAAATGCCCTTCACTTGATGAGGTACAGGAACAGTGCCTGGGCCTGGGATGAGTTGTCGCATGGTGTTTTCAATGCAAAAAAACAGCATCCATCAGGGGTTACTGAATAGGTGCTCACAGTGATCATGTTTACTGGCATAATTACCTACAGTTTGAATAGTATATATTTGAAATGCGAATCTTTGTGTAAACATGGGTTTTGTCTTTGTAAAAAAAAACAAACATGCCAGCATTTTTTTGGCGATCAGAAGTTTGAATGACTGTTTGGCAACCTATCCATTGAATACTGGGCTTCAGAATCGATGTGGGAATAAACAGGACCTAGCAGGTAGAGGACAGTTAGATTAATGAATGGCTTTTACTAGATTTCTGAAAATCCAATAGATATCTCTCAACAATTAACAAATTACCTGAATACCTGCCTCTGCAAAAATGCTGACTAAATACCAGTTCTCTCTGTATCTACTGCAGCATTTCAACTGCAAGCTTTGCTTCAGCACCCACTATCTTAAAGCTAGTGGCTATGTGTAGCACAGAATCCAATATGTCTTCCAATAAGTTCCACTGAAAAGCCATTAGACCCACCGTGCTCCTTCCATTGAAAACCCTAATGGCCTTCTGCTTGGGACAGGTGCTCCACAAATTGCTTCCTCTAAATGATTAATGAGTGAAGATTTATAAGAGGGACAGCCCAACCCAATGTGGACAATGTGTGTGAGGAGTGTGTGTGTGCACATGGATGCAGTGGTGGTTGACAGAAGTTGATTATTCAGTACAAATCTACTCATTGATCCATATTCAAAGCATGTTGCATATTCCTTTCTATTCACATTATCAGACTTTGGGAACACTCTATGGGTCTTACAGTAAATCATGGCTAGCAACTTAGGGTCAACTGGACATACATAAAATGCAAGCTTAAAGTTGAACACATTTTAATATTTTATTATGTTTTGTGTTAGCATAGACCTCTGTTTATCCAGTCATTTAAATGTAAGCACCCCTTTCAAGTAAATTCCTCAGGAAATTAAAAAAGATACTTTTTCAACTCTACACAATTATGTAACTACAAAGTCCATTCTTTAAAACTAAAATAAGTGAGTGGATACTCATGACTGTATAATGTATGTCATTTTAAGTTCAGTCAGACAACTCACGTTTGAAATGTTTATACAGCAGTATAGCATAGTTCAATTTTGGCCTCTAGGATCCAACCTCATCACTCCCTGGAGATATATTTACATAGAGATATTGGGGAGTGAATACCTTATTATCTTATTACAGAGCAGCAGGCAGCATTACTGATGCAGGGTAGCAGAGGCATTGACAGAGAGATGACAGAGGGAGAGCTGGGAAATTTTGCAGCTTAAATAGAGCGCCAGATTGGGACAATGTGCTTGGTTAGTGATTATGGAGTGTGAGGCATGTCGTGTGTATAGCAGTGCAACTTGAGTTGACTGCCTGAGCTAGCTTGCAGGCTTCACTCCACTTAAGTTGAAATTTTACAGACAGATTACCTATTTTTGCTAAATCACATGAAATCTCACAGTCACTGTCAACCCTATCGACACTGATAGGATTAGGGTTTAGTCACAATGCTTATGTTCACATAGGTATGTTTTCATAAGTGTATAATCACCCGAATATAGGAATTGTTGTGTTGTAATGACCTGAAAGACACCACTGGTTGCCTTCCATGGAGTCCACCATGTTGATCTGTTTCTACAGTAGCCCAGAATGGACAAACACTGGCTGTAGGGCCTTTTGTGTTTTTCCCAAGTTTTGCAACCACAGTAGTTTCTCCTTAACACTTAACACCACACACTTCTTATTCCCAAGTCATCAGGTACAGATGCGAGCTGTGTTCAGGTAGTTGCGATCTGCAACTTCACTGCTAAATGCCACTAAATCCTACACACTGGTCCTTTACTTGAATACATATTTTGGATGTCATTATTACACTATGACATTTGGATAAATGTTCTCTCTGCTTTATTTTGAAGTCAGAAATGTGCAAGTTGTCAGGTTACATATTACTTGAAGGTCTTACCTATATGTCTGAAAAATAAGAAGATAAAAATCTTGCAAGCCCCAAACAATGATGCATTCACATGGATTCATGCAGATAGTAAACAGCAAAACGGATATCCTTTTTGTGGGCTATGGTAAAATTAGGTGAGGCCGGCACAGAATACTGGCAACAGTAATGGTAGATGACATTCTCGTCCAGAGTTAAAATATTTTAATTTCTTGCCGTCCTCCATGACAGATTTTACAAGGGCCTTTACATGGTCAATCTGGAAAATAATTATTTGGGTTAGTTAGGGTTAATGACTTTATGTTTTGGAGGGAATTCAACATTAAGCAAATGTTGGTTTTTATGGCTACCTGCATTACTAGAATAATAATAGTCACAAAATATATCATATCATGTGTCTTTTGTTATGCCATACTGCATTCCGTTGGACTGTTTATATTTCCTGTGCCTCCGAAAAGTATTGCCTGTCCGCTGTCTACCGTCTGCCTGAATCCATGTGAATACAGTATTAATTATGTCTTCAACCTCCAGTGCCAGTAAGCACTCAGCCTC
Source organism: Dicentrarchus labrax (assembly GCF_905237075.1). Taxonomy (NCBI): domain Eukaryota; kingdom Metazoa; phylum Chordata; class Actinopteri; family Moronidae; genus Dicentrarchus; species Dicentrarchus labrax. Next base: position 12,778,088 of record NW_026136706.1, read on the forward strand.
TCTGACGCAGTTTACATCAGTGCAATTTACACAGTTACAGTACATAAGTGCCTCTCTAATTTCAGACATCACTGAACCCATAATGCATTCATTTTGTCCGGAGACAATGTCACACACGTCCTCTGAGTGCCACTACTTTGTTGCTGAGAACAGGAGAGTGTGTTCCTATTTAATTTGAAGGCCAATAAAAACAAAAAAAAAAAAAACTCCCATTTCAATGTTCAAACCAGCATAAGCTATAAGAAGTTCTCTACTTGTTTTGTTTTATTGCTAGAATTCATATCAGTCATTTAATTAATTAATAATGTATTCATCTTGGTCTTGGCTGAAATGTACACATTCAGCTGATAAGAAGATAACGACAATGCAGGCTAGGGGATAATTATATTTAAGAAAATATATCCTTAGAGGTATTTATAGAAAATTGGAAAAGCAACACTGAATATCACAGAACGACAGAACAAAAAAGACAATAGTAAAGGCCATAACAAGATGATAAGGAATGTGAAGCCCTTTCATCTCCAATTCTGCAAATGTATTCTAATTTTGACCAATTTGACCATTTCTTCAGTACTACTCACAATACCAAGAAATATGTTATCATTAAATATATGTCAGCATGCTGGATTTATCTTGTCCTAGAAGAACCAGCATAATATAGCAACATGTGCACATGTGTTGTTCAAGATGTGCTCAGCTGATGCTTTTTCAAGATATTTCTCATTATGTATTCAGTATCTGTTTTTTTGTTTTGGTACTAGAGTCTTATGCCAGTGCAAAGTCAGTCGTAGTTTCAATGAAATCACAATGAGATCCTGTAGGTTTTGACAGACTGCTTACTGATGTAGTAACATTTGAGAGGGGTAAATCCTACTTACCTTTTATAGTTTTATTAACATTTGGCTAGAATCGAATTTCAATCAATCTCTAATTCTTCTTGGAACCACTCAATCTAAGGCTGGCAAAGGGCATTTTTGGTATGTTAGAAGCATAAACACCAGAGGGAGTGTATGCAGAGTGCACACACAGACCTAGGTCAGAATGAGGATGTGTGTACAACATAATGGCTAAGATTCAAGTCCCTTCTCATACAATAAAATAGCATTGATATTAAACCATTAGCTCAATTGTGTCTCACCAAGTAGTTTTAGTTCCAGATATTCCTTGAGCATGTGCAAATAACCCAGAACTTTGCAGATATCAAGCTTTAGTATCAACAAAATATGTTGTCAGTGAACATTATGTAGATATGCTCAACATTAACATTGTGATTAAGTTTTGTTTTTTTAAATAATTTTAAAGTGAGAGAGAGACAATGTAATCAGGCAATATCTATCTCAACAGTTTTATCTCACAAGGAACGTTTAGAGAACCATATTAATGTCTGCACGGCTGTTCCATCTTTTCACTGTAGCTAAAAAAAAGCTGAAAATGTATCTTAAAATGAAAAGCATTTTTATTAATTCAATATATTTTTATTTATGACAAGGCCGAAGCAAGAGCATAGCAGTATGGACAACCTTAACATTGAAATGGCATAGCAAGGGCAGCTCTACTGTGACATGTTAATGTCACTTGACAGACATTTTGTTTTAGGTAATTCACTGGAGAGTTATTCCTTAATGTGCATGCCTCCAATTCAAAGTGTAAGACAGACATTGAGCTTGTGTTCAAGACTCTTTTCACTTTGAAAAATGGGACTCCCTGCTGTGAAACTGAATGAGGGGAGAAGTCTCCCCCAAGCTGAAGACTCACTTTGCTGTATGTGTGTCTGTGTGTATGTGAGTGGATCTTTGTGGCCCAGGCACAGACTGCTAGGCAGCAATGATTAAATTTAGAAATTGGTGGGCTTACTCTGCCAGGAGTGCTCACATTACCATGCTGCTCATTTAGAAAAAAATATAGCTTTGAAAGATGAAATACCAAATAGTACTTTTTCCCCCTTCCTCAGCAGCCATATGTTCCCAGATCAGAGGCAGAAACTCTGTATTGCTGAGGGATGTCAGATAAAAAAGCATTATCTCTGTGCAATATGGCTGTAATTATCTTGACCTAGTGTCCTCCTGCTCAGTCAGTTCTTTGGCGCAGCAACATGGGGCCACAGTAATGGCTCTCGAATCATTTTCACCTTCACCACTGCCATGCTGAGAATTCAAATCACATAAAGGAAACCGAGGCAAGGATTGGCTCCCAGATTAGCTGCTTATCCTGAATATCTTCCCCTGAAACCTCCAAGGGCACCAATCAGACAGAAAAAATTATTTCCTCACATTTTTCCCTCGCTCTATAAATGCCCACAATTTTGTACTATCAATTCTGGAGAACATAGGGTAATGAAATGGAGTACTGAATGATGCAATTGTACTTAGGGGCATTTTTGCTGAAATGCAACACTCATTGATTTGTATAGAAAGTAAATTAACTGTAGCCCTGTGTGCTGATGTCCAAGTCCTTTCATTTAGTGAAGGCATTAAAACACTTTCAGGGTATCATCACTGCCTGACTCTCATGTATGTGCTATGTTAAACACAGCGGCACCAACTGTGTTGGTGAAATCAATTAATTTTATGGCTATCAAAATTGATTAGTTATCAAAAGATAATAAATAAAATTCCTAGGGGCACCACCCTTAAATAAGGGAAACAATAGCCAATAATTGATTGATTTAGTCTCATAAAATACACTAAACTATCAATTCTGAAATCAGATTAATTAAATTACTAACTACAACCAAAATTACCATATCAATAGATTAAGTGGAAGGATTAGGAATTCTGCATAGAGGAGGCTGGTATCACCCACTCTTGCGCAAATTGTCCCAACACTCAACTAAATAGTCATAGAAACACAGAAGTGTTTTTTGAATCAATGCATGAATCCACTGAGCTTTGTAAATATTGCAGAACATTAACAATTTAAAACTTTTAAAACCTCTCACAGAAATCAGCCAACCATTTGATTTTCAGAAACTATGTAATGAAATGTTTGTGTATATTTATTAGAAAATTAGTCAAGTGGATTATTGTGGATCACCCATTTCTAACTTACATTTTATTGCACAGAGAACTAAATAGTCACCTTTCAAGAGATGGTAAAATCTTTCCCATTTTTTCTTTTAATTCTTGGGGGGTTGGTGGCTTCTTTGAATGAAAGAATGGAGTTAATTACACATCTCAGTGGTTTTGGTCTTTACCTTATGGTTTCTTATTAGGAAATCCAGAGTGTGTGCACTGCTTACTTATAAAGTAATTTGTTTACAGGCCTTAATTTGCTTTATACAAAATTCAATCTAGCCAGAGGCTAATCAGACAGCTGCATGTCCTGGCTGGACTGCTGTCTCCTGTAATGGTTTCAGTCTATTATGATTGATCAAACATTTATAATCAATTGGTTGGCACCAAATGAAGAAATGATCAGATAGGAAATCTGCCAGCTTGACGTAAAGCCAGTCCCTCATCTCTCTTTCAGGTTACCAGGTCATTAATCTGCTTCTAATCACCACAGTGTCCATTGCTTCTGCCTCCTCTGGCTGTCAAAAACCCATTAGACTCTTCTTAGACTGAGGGAAGTGTCTGGCCCATCACTTATACACTCAGCCACCCCACAGCATCACCAGCCCATTTAAACATCTTGTGAATCTTCCTGTCACTGGCAGCCAGTGGAGACAAACACCACTGACTACATAAACCTGTCTCTTAGACCCCATCCCAACTAGGCTGTTAAGATGAGTTGTATGTTAGTTAGCACTTCTTTACTAGATATCATCTTTCTACATAACTTTCTACTTTCTAGTTGAGGATTTTCAGGCAGGATTTAGAGTGTATAAAGAGTTCGGTCTAGACCTGCTCTATTTGAAAAGTGTCCTGAGATAACTTCTGTTATGAATTGGCGCTATACAAATAAAATAAAATTGAATTGAACTGAATTGTATCATAGCACAAAGACAACACTGGTGAGTTGCAAATGACCATTTAATCTTATTAGACAATGGACTTGTCTCTGTACTTGTCTTGTTAGATGTTAGTGTTGCATTCAACATCCACTGACAATCATATCCTATTACAGAGACTTCAGCATCTAATTGCCATTAAAAGCACCTCACTAAACTTGTCACGGTCTAGTCTGTCTCTCTCTCCTACACTGCTCATAGCCACACCCCTCCTTTCCCTTCACACTCACCTGCAGTGGAAATTTCCACCCCTGCTCAGCCACTCCTGCAGCCACACCCCTCATCAGTGCAACTGCTTCCACCTGGTCACCACAGTATATAGAGCCTCATATATATATAGAGCCTCATATATATATATATATATATATATATTTTTTTTTTATTAAAAAAAAAACTTCCCTCTTGGGGTGGTATCTGTGTCATCCTCAAGCTCGGGTCCTCCACCAGAGGCCTGGAAGTTTGAGGGTTCTGCGCAGCATCTTAGCTGTTCCTAGGACTGTGCTCTTCTGGACTGAGGCTTCTGATGTTGTTCCTGGGATCTGTTGGAGCCACTCCCCCAGTTTGGGGGTCACTGCCCCGAGTGCTCCTACTACCATGGGGATCACGCTCGCCTTGACCTTCCACATCTGCTCCAGCTGCTCTTTCATCCCTTGGTACTTTTCAACCTTTTCGTGTTCCTTCTTTCTGATGTTGGCGTCTGCTGGTATGGCCACATCTATCACCACTGCTTTCTTCTGCTCCTTGTCTACCACCACTATGTCCGGTTGGTTGGCCAGGACCTGTTTGTCAGTCTGGAAGCTGAAGTCCCACAGCACCTTGGCCCTGTTGTTCTCAGCCACCTTCTGTGGTGCGGCCCATTGGGATTTGGGTACTTCTATTCCATACTGGGTACAGATGTTCCTGTACACTATTCCAGCCACTTGGTTGTGTCTCTCCATGTACGCTGAGCCGGCTAGCATCTTACACCCTGCTATGATGTGCTGGACTGTCTCAGGGGCATCTTTGCATACTCTGCACCTTGGGTCAGATCTACTCTTGTAGATCTTGGCCTCTATGGCTCTTGTACCTAGGTACTCGCGCTTACTCATCTTAGCCGCTCTGCTAGCTGGCTAACTTCTCTCCGTGTTGCCCTTATCTTGGCCTCTAATCCAATTCTCCACGGTGAATGCCGCCTGTTATGGTTTGATCCCATCCTGTATCCAAGCATTTCTAGGATTAGTGTTGCTGTACTGTGTATCAGTTTATTAGTCTCAGTGATGGTTCCCGTAGGGATTGTTCTTAGTGCAGCATTAACATCCACTAGCAGATCTTCTGAAGGTACTTTGCAAGTCAGCTTCGGTGTTCGTTGGGGGTTCCAGGTTTCTAATTGGGCCATGATTTTCATTCTCAGGTCAGCAGCTCTTGTACTGGAGAAATGGAGAATACCCTGTCATAATCCTGCTGACGCTGCATAATTTATTTTGATTTTCCAGAGTAAACAGGGTTTGCTTAAAGTAAGAAAATCAGAAACAAATTATCACACATTGAAAGTGTGGAACAGCTCATAGAAAAAGGAAGTCAATTACTGTAAGATCCAGGTGTTTTGTAAGAGTTAAATAATTTATGAAGGAACCTGCTGTGTATCAAAATATGTCTTTTAGTGGGGTTCCGTGTATGGGTAATTTCTCATTTTCATTTCAAATTGATGCAAAAGTTTTGTTTTCACTTCTAAATTGATTGTAAGGGTCTATAGAACAATTTTGGTTCGAAGGTCAAGCAAGCCGATCAAAAATTGCCCTCTAGGGGCCGTTGACGGCTCCTGACCCACCACCAGCCTTAACAGAATATGGTAATTTATAACTTTTGATCAGATTATCCGATCTGAACATAATAAGTATGTATATTTCTAGCATATGGCCAACATAAGCCATATTTTGTTCAGTATCAGAGCATAACTTCAAAAATAGACAGTAAATCATAGGCCCGGTGATTGTAAAACAGGTGGTTTTTTAATCTTTAAAATTACACACGGAGTCACAGACTCTACAATACAGTATCATTTTTAATATTTCAACTGTATCACAAAAAGGTGGTGAGTAACAGCTTAAACATTTGCTTGAATAACTCATGTTCAATAGTTAAATTGACTAACAAATCCCATGTACATGGCAGTACTGGAAATGACTATGTTCCAACTAGTTCTCACACTTGCACTTGCACAGACGTGTACACTTCAACTTTGCTTTCACGCACTTGCACCAAGAGCTGGTAGGCCTTCTTGAACAAGTACTTTTACAAGTGCACTTCACATCCAGATTCAATACATCTTTGGCAAGGGGCAGCGTGGTCCAAATGGGAAGCAGCTTGCCGTCCTCTTCCTTCCATCCATGATCAGTGGGGTTGGAGACAGGCACCATGGACCTGTATACGAGCGAGGCAGGATTGGTCCACTGCTGCCTGCTTCTGTTTTCTCTGAGTTTATTTGGTGACATTCTTGGTCCAACCCAGGCTTCTGTGTTATAGGAAACTGAAAGTGAAATGCCAGTTCCATGGAAAGATGAGGTTGCAGTACGTGATGTGGGATTTGGTTCAGGTTATCCAGGGCTGCAACTGTAAATATGCGCTCATGCAAATTTGTAGGACAGACTGTATCTGCGTTTTTCCTTGTTTGATGTGCAATAGCCTGTGCAAAGCAAGATTCAATGCTGAGGACCTTCTTATATAACACGCTCAGATTATATTTGTGTAAGAGTTCAACCAACTTCTTGCTGCTTGTTTGCGAATGCCGTTCGAGGGCCAGGAACACTGCCAGTGGAGGCTCACAATTCAATTCAAGGAAAGAGAAGTCATATTTAGCATGGCCACCTGACTCACAGAGAGGATCTCCCGGGAATTATCTTGTTCAGAAGATATGGGTCCTGCAAGGAGATGATGGAAGAAATACTTCATACGCTTTGGAACAGATGATTCTTTGCAGCCTTTGGGAAATGAACCATCCAACCTGAATGGAGTGTCATGATTCAAAACGGCTTTTCTGAGAATGGATGCTGCCATAAGTAATGCATGTGCTTCCTCATCTGGTGTTTGAGATGCATCTGATATGATCTTCCTAGCAGTCTTTGAACAAACAATGAAAACTCGGTCACGGGTACCTTTCTCTTCTGTCAAATCCGGAAAGTGTTTGAGGACTGTTTCCTTTAGACGTGTCCGGTTCACGGTCTTCTGGATTCCATGTTGTTCCAATCTCTCTGTCATCATATCTGTCAGATCTTGTAATGCAAAGAGTCTGCGACCTCCAGCAATTTCTTCCTGTATGAATTGGAGCAATTCATTTTCTGCTGTGACTTCAAGGTCTTCACAAGCTGTGTCTTGTTTACACATCGCATTGTAACGGCGGTTGAACCCTGTGTAGCAATAAAGTTTTTTGCATTGTCAAGTGCTGTTGGCCTGTAAAGCTTACGATATGTTTTGTGCCCGGATGCACAGTTCTGCTGCATGGATTCTTCATCTGGAAGTTCAACATCTGGGTGGGGAGCAGCACCAATTGCTCTGAACTGACGTGCAAGGCTGATAATTTCAGAGTATGCTCCCTCTCTACGACTGGCAACTGGATTCGCAAGAGGGCAAACAAGTTTTCCGTCAGTTTGTTTTTGGCACAGAATGCACAACTGCCATTCCGTTGGCCCTGCCATCTCATAAAATACCTGTTTATTTTTATGTTTTCTGTTAGGGTTGGGTTAGTCAGCAGTAACTAAAAAAAAGTACTGTATTCTTCAGGCATTTATTCACTCTTCCTACATGGACTGAATGGACTTTGCAAATGAGGCACATAGATTAATGAACTTAACAATCACATCTAAGCAGTAGAGGAGAGAAAATACGGAAATAAGAAATAAGAAAATAAATAACTAATGGCCATGGAGTTTTTGTAAGATTATGGAATCTTCTTGACACACATTATACCAAAATACTGTATATGAAATACAATAAATAATAAACCCCTTCCCTTTTTCACAGTACTCAATTTTCTTTCTATCTGGTTTCCTGACCCTCGGACCAGAATTGTTCTATAGACCCTTATCTTCAATTTGGAAGAGAAAACAAAACTTTTGCATCAATTTGAAATGACTGAGTGCTTAGGCACCCCACTATTTCCATCAAAAAACTGGGGACTGAAGATGCCTCACACGCATACCTGCTGCTGATGGCTACAGGTATGTAACCGAAACATAATTTTACAGATGCTTGTCTACAAAGTGTGAGCAACATTATTGTTTTCTGGTGATTTTAATGTGTGCACCTCATCCAACAAAACATGAAAATTGCTTGCTGGATGATCTCAGCAGATAGTAACACAAGTAAACAATTTATTGATACGATGGGCACTTTTGTCTCCCAGTTTGCATGAATCACATGCACGCACGTACACACAAATGTATGGGGGTGAAGCAATGGTTTCACACTATTCCACTGATCTACAGGTGGCAATAATGCATCAGACAGGGAAAAAGAAGACTGCTAGCAAGTAAATGTGTACACTCAATGTAAACATACTTTGTTTCTTTTCAAGAAAATTTCACAGGGTACCTTTAACAATTGAGATGGACAGAAATATCAAACTCTCCTTACTCTGGTCAAGTGTTTTCCTAATCACTAAAAAAATACACAATATTTTAAAACATTATTTAAGATCTTCTCATCCATCTAGGGAGGCTTTAACTGACTGAGGGAGTGGGGGGCTAATCCAAGTTAATAGTGTAAAGGACTGTGGGATTATGACCCTTTTAAGTAATCAGATGTGAGAGACGTGAGACAGAAGTGTTTCTTACCTCTTTGAATGCAAACTGGTAGCTAAAGATCAGTCTTTTAAGAGAAGCTTGGGATTTATGTTTATCCCTTTTGCATATTCACTTAGCCTTGATACACTGTCCTTTTAAAGTCCTGATAGTAATTACTGGCATTAATGTTTTTAAATGATTAGCAAAAAAAGGTGAGCCAAATTATTACCATAAGCTTGTGGTGTAGTTTATATTTTTCTAGTTTCTGTTTATACAAAATGTTATTATATATAATAAATGTTATTATATAAACAAAAGTTATGATGTTTTTTGTTAAAATATGAATAAAACAGGTGATGCATCCACACCTAATGGTTAAAGAAAGGTAGTAAATTCAAAGTAAGGTAATGTCGACATATGGTTGCCTTCAGTGGCACAAAGGTCTGATTGAATGCATTTGATAGCCCATATTGATTTTGCAATAGTGTGGCTGTTTTATCACAAGACAAATTGCTTCTGCAGACAAGCTCAGGGACTCAGACGTGACTGCAGTCTTCGGAGTAGCCCTGAACCTACCTCCAATAACTCCATCCTCTTACAGGACAGTGTATGATTCACAATGGATTGTAATTATTTTAATGTTTAAATGATGGTGTTAATTTAAGTATTACCTCTGTCCTGTGGAATCCATATCCCCAAATATCAACTGTCCATACTACAACATTACAAAAGATTTCCACTGGCGCTCATTCAAAATAAAAATTATGATGTGCATTTCTAACTCAACAAAGAAAGTCTTAAAGGGAAATTAGGAGATAAAAAAGAAACTTCATTAGTAATACTCTTGGGGACTCTTGGTACATAAAGAATCCCTGCTTTTCTGAAATTACAAATTATACACATACCAATCCTCCAGGAGGGAAATGAAATCTGACTCATAACAGTGAATGATGATATTAAAGCAACATGGAAAAAGACAAATCCTAAAGGTTGTCATAAATTAGTTTGCTCCTGTTTTGAAAATAAATGCCTCTCTATGCATTTCACTTTTGTGCCCAACAATGAACAGATAGCAAGGGAGCAGAGCACCAAGCTGGATTTTCTGTCACTTAAGTTTATAGTTTCTGGTTCAGAACTAAGGACTTCTGTAATAACACACTATGGAGGCAAACAATAGATGGGGCTTAGTTCTGTGATGTCCAAAATTGCTTGTTTTCACCAATATATTCTGCTGTATCCAGTACAAAATGCATACAATATCAACCACACTTCTGTTGTGCACAGTTGCACATTTGTTTGTTTAAGGAATGTGGTATATTCTTTTCCTGACTATCTACAGCACCTCTTTCCATCTCACCAGTTAAAATTCACACACTGTCATAGTCCACCTTCCATCTGCAGCGAGTACAAAGGTAAACAAAGCAGTGGGAGCTGTTAGCTAGTTGCTTGACAATGAGAAAGTAAATGAACAACATATTTGCCCATCTTCACACCTGCCACACTCCCACACTGTGGGCAGGCAAACATTTAATAAAGATACCAAACAACCCAGTTGCACTTGGAACACAAGTAGATTTTGAACTTTTATACACTCTTTGTTTTGATATTGCATCTGATTTGATTATGGTTTACAGGTGTTTTGAGTACTGTTAACATAATTTAACGCAGGCATTCAGGCTTTACAAAGTTTACTTTAGGTGTAATAATGTATATACCAGAACCATTTGCCTTACTGCACAGACTGGCAGCTGTTCTGTTAAGATTACAAAGGTCTTTCAGAAAATGTGGGTCCAGAGTGTGAATGATTCACACAGCAACACGCAAATAAGATGCTGATGACTCATTCTCATTTACGCCCATGATGACCCAAGGCTATTCTTGCTCAATGAATGCTGCCAGTCTCCAAAGCAGGGACTTACATTTAGATTGTTTTCTCACCCTTTGAACTATTATGCACATACAAGTTGAATTTGGGATTTTTGTCAATATCTGTGGCCCTTCACCTGACTGTGCCACTCTACTCAATGCAAATAATGTTCTATGTGAAACAAAAGGACATCAGAGAAATTTGTACCGGTCAGTCATAACATTATGACCACTGACAAGTGAAATGAATAACACAGATTATCTGGTTATCATAGCAGCTGGTCAATGGGTGGAATATGTCAGGCAACAACTGAACATTTTGTCCTCAAAGTTGATGTGTTAGAAGCAGGAAAAATGGGCAGCGTGAGGATTTGAGATCATCTCCAAAACTGCAGCTCTTGTGGGGTGTTCCCTGTCTGCAGTGGTCAGTACCTATCAGAAGTGTTCCAAGAAAGGAAAAGTCTCCAAGGCTCACTGATACATGTGGGGAGTGAAGTTTGGCCCGTGTGGTCCGATCCAACAGACAAGCTCAGACTGCTGAAAAAGTTAATGCTGGTTCTGATAGAAAGGTGTCAGAACACAGTGCATTGCAGTTTGTTGCATATGGGGCTGCATAGCATTATAGGTATTATTATTACCACCACCCTGACCCAGGAATTTTTAATGTTCAATGTTTGATGTTTTTTATGTTTTTGTGAATTTGTTCTAAATGCCCGTCATGCAAGACAAATTCCTCACGAGGCAGTAAAGGTTTCATTCACTTACTCATGCAGCATGACGCTGCTTCCTAACTGGAGGCAATGTTTTCCGATGTTATCCTGCTCTGTGCATCAGTGAACAAGTAAGTTGCTTTTTTGAAAAGAATCCTCACCCTGGTTCTACTTGCTCAACCTGCTAAAAAGAATTGTGGAGACTAGTTAGCAGTCAACATGGGCACGTGGGAGAGGTTTCTGCCAGAAACCATTATGGCGAGAAGCTATTTTATGAGGCTGAGAAGCTGTGATCCACAGCACCCTTTTAGTAAGCATATCTCCAAAAAGGAAGATGGTTTGAAGGTAATCAGGGAGCTGTTGGGAGTTACGAGTAAGGAAACTGTCCTCCAAATTAATAGAAACAATGCTGACAAAAGGTTGTTGCTGCGACATTGCTTGTAGTGTATTTGGACAATTATTTGCACTCCATCCCTAGAGTTCATTCGCTCACTGTATATTAGGAAGAGGTGTGAAGTGAGTGACCCTGGGACTATATATCTGTACGCACCCGGGCTTAATTGACGGCCAGGTATTCCTTACATGGTTGTATAAATTAAGATTCAGTGGTTTCATTCAAATTCATGAAAAATAATTGACTCAGTATCTAATATTTTCATACACTGTCATTCATTATCACATTGTTATAGCTATGTTGCCAATCATTTGCACAAGAACACAGAATGAGAACACAAAACATAGGAGAAGCAGTGTTCCTTTGCATGTCTGTTGAAGCCAACTGACAGTCTTTCAGGAGCTTTCATTATCTGCTGACAAATATGTCTTTTCTTGTCTGACTGATGGATCATTGCGAGCCAGAAGACGGAGTGAACTGAAGGTTGTGAGGAGAGTGATGACTTTTAAAGGATCATAAAGAACCTCTAGGGGACAGCTCTGTAGAGGATTATTCAAAAGCGTTTTAATTTATTGGGTAATTCTAAGGGAAGGGCTCCCCTTATCAATGAAATGGCTTCAGTCTGAATGTGAGTCCTCTGACATTTAATTTGGTTCCCCCAGAGTTCCTAGTTTTAAATAACAGCAGTTGCTGACACCATTATGAGGAATGTCAAAACATCCTCAGTGGATACTGACGCACAGATTCAATACTCAGTACTGCTCAAATTTTAAAATAATAAATCAAATAGCACCCGTTCATCATTGGACACCTATCTTGTTTGCGGCCATATTTTCTTTAGTCCTGTGCTTTGATCTCAGCCTGTCACCTCCATTAACAGGAGGTACATTATCTAGAAGGTCATGGGTGAAAAATACCCACTGGTAGCTCTTTCTGTTAGCAATTAGCAATACTTTGATTATAAAACAGGGTTATGAACTTATGAACAATATGCTGGCATGGTAGAGGGCGGGGTGCATGCCGAAGAAGTTCTCTGTTCAGCCCCACAAAACATGAAACCATTGAGAAGACCTGAAATGTAACAACAGTAACTGTACAAATATATTTTATTTGACCCTTCAGCTTCCTCACGGCAGCTTTCAACCTAGATTTGTAGTTTTCTGTATAGCTTGCATTTGGATGGCACAAACTATGTCTTCCACAATAACATGATCTTTTTTGTCCAAAAATTAGGGGATTTTATGTGTTTTCTTATGTTGTTTGTCCAAATGATTGTTTCTGTCTGGCAGCACATAACAAATTAGTGCAAATCTCACCTTAAATTTGAATATTGCCAAGAGAGGGTGCATTTGAGTGTGAAATTAACAACTTTCCAAAGACATAGTCCTAGGCCTAATCTTTGAAAGTTTTTACTAAATACTAAACTTATTTTGTGAGAGTTGCCAATCCCCCTCTGCATTCATTTACCAGTGCTGTTAGGCTAAATTCACACTGCAGGAAAAAGTGGCCCAAATTATATCTGTTTGCTCATATGTGACTTAGATCTGTTTTTACCCTGAACAGGGTGAACATAACAAATCATATGGAATCAGATCTTTTCAATTCAGATTTGGGCCACTGTAATATATGGTCCGAAATCATAAACAGTTCAGATTTTTTGTAGTACAACCTTGGTGTGAACAGTAATAACAGAATTCATGGACTTTTACATCACTGTAGATCAACACTCCTCACAATTCTTTAATTGTTGGAGTAAACACAGACTCCATTCACACAATGTAAATACATACATGGAAGACAGCTGCAGTGGAAGAAGTCAGTGGACGTAGTTAGACTTTGTAAGCAAGCAAAACTTGAGGGGTTGCATTATAATCAGTCTGTGTTTACTCCAACTCTATTTCTCTTCATCCTCATCTTCATTATTATCTGCTCACAAATCCACTTGCTACCACTCGACATCTGATGTCTGGTATTTGCTACATTTATAAAATACTGTGAACAGCCTAACAAAGACATTAGATGCAATGAATCAGAATTGAGCGCTAAGGCTTGCAGAGTGTAAAAGTACAAAAAGGCGAGTATTTTGCAGGGGAGTGGAGTATTTAAGGCTCTATTTTATTAATGTTGTGTTCCTATTATTTGGCATTTGTGTTTTTGTACAGTACATTTAAATTCCATAATCTACACATTTGAACAAACAGCCATTTAACTCGGCTGATGGCACTACCACTAGCATTTGAAATTGTTATCCAGCTTCACCGGTCATAAAGTAAATAATTTCATTTCTTCACAATAAAAAACATACTACATACACACTAAAATACAACAGGTATCCATATCAAGTGCATACGTTAATAAAATTGTTAACAAACATTTAATATTATTTTGAGAGAAAGAAGGGTATACTGCACTGTTTCATTAAGGAATCATATACAAAAACATATGTGTGCATTTTAGCATGTTGCTAGTTGTTTCCTAACATGCTGCTGGTGAGCAGTGTTGGGAATAATGCGTTACAAAATAACGGTAATGAAACACAATGTTATGTATGTAATATTTGGGTGATTATACACTAATGAAAACATTCCTATAGATATTATATTCCCTTTCTGCCAATAGATCCTCCTAAATGTTACACACTGGACCTTTAAATGGGCTTGTTACTTGTTAATTGTACTACCTGAAAATAGTGGAAAAATGTAGTCGGTCAGTCAGTATTTTCCTGACTATAAAATGCAATTTGCCCCGCCCTATGGCATTTCGACAGCATGCTTGGTGCAGAGGTGGAAGGAAAGACACAACCAGATGGGAGGTAGGGCAAGAAGAGGTTTTATCTTGGTGAAAATAGGTTCTCTGACATGTCAAGAACATGGTGACTGTCATCTCCTTCCTTCCAAACTCTGTCATAGAGCTAAATTGCTCCTATCTCATTAATATTTGATATTCTATCTGTCAATCAGATATTAAATGGAAGAGGGAAGCACTTTTCCTGTGATGCAATGCTAAATGTGTCTATAGTGTCATACATGCTTTCGTAGTGAGAGGTTGAATGACAGTGACCTTGCTCTGGCAGAGTCAAGTCAAACACGACTCAGAATGACAATGTCCATTACATGCCTAATGAGTGAAGGGCAGGCAACAAATCTGAAGGAGAGTATTGGTGGATAGATGCACTGAATACTTGGCAACATAGGATCTCCTATTGTTAAGATAATTTGTTGTCCTTCCATACAGTATCTAAGGTCAAGTAATTGGTGGGTTGCCATATAAGACATCAGAGCACACCAACACTGTAGTAGTTTTGTGGTCCTAAATATTTTTTGAAAGAATATATTCCTCTTCTAAAAACAAATACCACAATGCAAAATGTTGATACTGTGTGTTCAGCTTGTTATACATGTGTTTTATAGGACATTTGTACATTATAATTGGCAATAATAAATAATAACATGGTTGATACTATGTAGGAAACTGATATTAAACAGTGATACATAGATATTTATATTACTAAGTTGACTTAATTGACTGTTCATCATTAGTAAATAACTTGTGTACTGTTACAGTAGATCAAAGTCTTCTTACATTTTAAAATAAAGACACCAAAAATCACTGCTATCAGAATTGTTAACAGTATGTCATCTATTATCCTATGCACATATGTTATACTTAAACCTATCTAGCTACAATTCTTTTAAAACATGCATGTTCCCCAACTAGTTTTCCATTTTCAGTTTCTCACTGCATTTTCTGTGCACAGCATCAACCCGTAGAGATCTCAGAGAGATGAGTGGAGTCTCTCACTCCAAAGAAACATCAGCATCAGCACAGCAGGTAGGAACTGCCACGGGGCAGAGACTGACAAGAGAAACAAGCCCCAGAGCTTGAGGGATGAAAGAGAATGGGAATTAATGAGCAGGTAGCTGGATTTCCTGCAAATACTGAGCTCACACAAGTTGTATGTTTTGTTTGCGCAGCCCAACCCTCACTGTCTTACTAAAAGAGGTCTGAGAATGACCAAGGTTCACTGGTTTACTTGTAACCAAAGTCAAATCTAGAGCTTTGACTCTAGATCTTTTAACAAACTAATAGAAAACAGAAAAATAAATGTGCACAACATGCACTTTAAATTAACTTCTTGTACTAGGGCAAAAATAAAACCCATTATGTATTGTATTTTATAATTATTAGTAACTTGGCATAGTATTTGTTCAGCCTTGAATTGCAGGCCTATCCCATTTCCACTGGGCTCTGCTAAGCCTCACTTGGTGTTTTTCCAAAAATAAAATGATGTTCAACTCCAGCCATATATGTCATCCTATCTTTTGGAAAATAAATGACTGGAAAACAGTGGCATAAGAAAAAATGAAGGGGCTTTGTAATTATGCCTGGAGATTCCAGCACGCTTGAAGATAATTACATAATTAATCCTCCATCGCTGTCAAGTGAGGTCTATACCCGCCTCTTTCTGTCATTGCCTTACACTTCTAAGGCTGCGTTCAAAATGACATAAGCAGTGCATGAAAACAAAATGCCTTTCTTACTGTATGAGGACATAGCGTTGGCACAGCAGGGATGCAGATACAAAAAACACAGGGTTGTGTAACAAAAAGTTAAACCTTGCTCAACCTTTGCCAAAATACAATACAATGTTGTCCAGCAGGCGTTACACTGGCCATTTAAATACATGGACAAACAGGCCTTCTGTAGATTACATCATGACAAATTTCGAGACAGACAATAAAATCATTGTAAAATGATGAAGATTACTTCTTCAATCCTTCTTCATAGTTTTTAAACCGCTCTATTTCTTTTTGGCATCTGACAAACCTTAACTTATTATCCTTCCTGGATCATATTTTGTCACCTCCATTGTTACATTATGCAACACACTCCCTTGACTCAGCACTGTTTTTGGTCTAATCGCCTGGTCATTTGAACAAGTGAAAAAAAGCATGACATTTTAACACCTTTGTCTTAAATGCGTTTCCATACAGTTTGCATCTACTTTTTCTATAAAAACCCACAACACATTGATTTGCATTCCTGTGAATACAGTGGCAGTGTTTCTAAACTTATCTACATAAATGTCACACTGCTTCCTGCATTGGCACTTTACTACTGTACGACTCTGAATATTACAAACATAGAATCTTCTGCATATAAACATAGACTCAGCTGTAATAATGGAATAAGAAAAACTGTACCTTTTAATGTATTATCCTGCAAAGGCAGTTTAGGATTTCCAAAGACACTTTATGAGGATACACTCAAGGAACCTCAGCAGAGAGTGCTGTCATTCCTTGGTACAAAGTCTCAAGTTGTGTGAAGAGAAAATCTATTGCTGGAAACTGTCCTGGTGCCTGTACTACAATCCAGGATATACCCAGTATATATTTTCATTATCTGACTTCACTAACCTGAACAACCACGATCACAGAAAGCAGTCACACTGCAGTGGTTATCAAGTCTGTAAGTCAACCCAGGGTCTCCCAATCCAGCCATGGTCACATAAAGGGCCGGTGTTTGCAGCACATGACCAATCGCACACATGGACTACAACACATATTCACATATCCCAGTCTAAAAGCAACACAGGTGAGTAATTGAATAGGGTTATAATATCACTGTTGCATCATTAGGACACAAGTAGATCTGCCTATATTAACATTTGTTTAATTCATTAAATGAATGTGTTGTTTACCCCCCTGTGGGTTATGGAGGCATTTGTGACAATATGTAGACCACTTCACCTGGGCTAAAAAAATGCTTGTGGCCAAATGTAAGAGCAAACCTGATAGAAGTGAAAGAAGGTCCATTCTCAATTGTCGCATGTAATAATTACAAAGAGTCCTCAAAGCATGCAATCTATTTCTGCAGTGCACAGCATGCAAATCACTAATACACAAGGAACACATTGTGGAAGGCTGTTTGTATCATGTCATTACATAACCACATATGTAGGAAGACTTTACTGATTTCTGATCAGTTTACTAGTCATGGGCAGTATAATGTTGTCATAAGGGGTTGTCTCAGCTTGGGCTTGGAGTTTATTACACCTGTACCACAACCTGTGGTAATAAATTGGGGTTGTGGATTTTGAAATATATAGACAGTTACAAGGCCTGGAGATAGAACTGAAGTGTTGCATTTTATTTATTGATAATTCATAGATAGATAGATAGATAGATAGATAGATAGATAGATAGATAGATAGATAGATAGATAGATAGATAGATACTTTATTAATCCCCTTGGGGAAATACAGGTATCTAGTAGCTCAGATTTTAGGACACTGATCGACATTTTTTCTGTATACAAAAATTGTATTTCATGTGATTTTGTTGTTTTTTTCTGATTGAACATATCGCATATATGTGCTGTGAGAGAGATCCCTCCTATGCAGCAGTGGCGCCAGACAATTGTGATTGGGGGAGCTACGGGGGGGCTGGGTTGTTTATAGCTGGTGCTAATGAATTTTTGATGAAACAAACAATAACAAATAATGCTACTACAGAAAAACAAGATTCAGTCATCTTGGGAAAATAATTGAAATGTGCATTACTAAATTTTTAGCGTCATAACAAATTAATTCTGTGAATTTAGAAAGAAGAAATCAAATGCATATCAAATTTAAAACAAGCACGAACACACAATCACAATCCAAATCATAGTCACCACAGAAACTATCTGTGGATTTACAAAATACTGGAGCTGTGAGGAAGACCAACTGTAGCACTCGCTACAGTACACCTGCAATAACAAAAGTACAGTACAAGTAACAACTTATTTTATTTCACCGAATCAATTACACTTTTAGGGACTGAACTGCCAACTAAACTAGAAACAGCTAGAACTGCTAACTGCTAACATCACCACACACTGATTAGTGAATTAGTGAATTAGTCAGAAGACCCGATCAGCTGATGAATTTATTTTATTCTACAGGAATATTCAGTCTTTGACACACATAGATTTACTTTGGCAGGCCACCAGTATATTAAAGAAAGAGAAACAGAGAGAGAGATTATGTGACAGATATATAATAAGCACGGAGCAGATAAATCAAGTCATTCGTTTTAACGAGCCTCCTCGTTAAAGTGCAGCTCACCTGCTGTTGTGAAAACTGAATCGTGGGTAAGGCCTTGAATAGACCCAGAGACCTATGATCGGAATCGGCGGATACTGCTTCTAGTGATCACACAATCACACAATAAGCAGCAAAGGTCAACGGTCAACATACTAGTAAAAGAGTAGTCTCCATATATATATATCTTTGACTGTATATATGTATAATGTTTCATCACATATGCCACCATTGCTCCTATGTTGTTCTTCCTGAGGTTTCTTTAATTTTTTCCCAGTTGAAAGTGTTTTTTAGGGGAGTTTTCCTTACCCAAATTGATTGTCTCGGAACAAAGGGTTCCCTGAGACATTTTATTTTTATTTTTGCATGATTTGTAGCTATGTAAATAACATTTTACTTTACTTTGACTATATAAAAAAAACTAAATAATTCAGAAAATAGCAGTGTGTTCTTAATAGCGTAAATCATTTGAAAGTTTAAAGAGTTTAAAGAGGTATGTTTAGTTTCTACAGGGGGACACAATTATGATGAGGACATGTTAAAAAGTGCATCAAAATGCTGGTCACACTCTGAGTTTACACCAATCAAAATAGTGTTGCATTTCCATGTCTTTATCAGCATACATTAGAACTACTTTCAGGTGAAACGTGGCATTGCGATTAGTGTCATCCAAAAGCATGTGATTACACAGTGATTAGCAAAACAATCATCTTAGATTATGCAAAAATGAAAGAGCACCCCTCAGTGTGACAGAGCAAGCAAAATTGTTGCAATACAATGTAATTCTGACTGAATTAAAGCACGTGTCATCTGTTTAGTATAAACATTACCATTATCAAATGAAACTCATCTCAGCGAGGTATTTTTTTTATTAATGTCAAAACCAAAAAATGATTTTAGAATGTACATTCATTACACTACATACACTAGTCATGAATCAGACTCTAATTCAAGCAGCAACAATATGACATCAGGCCTGAGCTGAAAATGACACAGGGTTATGTGCATTATCCACAGAAGTACAAAACTCGAGAATGAGGACCTTGAAAGTGCTGATCCAGGTCATATGTATCACAGGCCTGAATGGCTGTCAGAGCGTACCTGAACACTAGGCATCACTTGGATATTCAAAGAATTGGTTGAAAATACAAGCTCCCTGAATAGAATAATAAATAAATAAATCTTTTTAGCAAAATGTAAGGTTCAAATGGTTTGCAATAACTTAAATGGGAGTCAATCTCTCAATGAATTATGTTTTCTTGCTACTTTACCTAGATCTTATTGGCTGGGTAACTGGGTAAAGTTGCTTTAATATACATCCACACTCAACATGGAGGCGTGATCAACTTATCATTGCAGTATTGGTGACCAGAGGTGTGAATGCAATCCTGGTGCAGCATGGTTTAGTGTGGTTTTGTGGAGAAGCAGCTGGAGCAGGAAGAATACAGGGTTATTCCAATAACGTAAAATCACATCAGCTGCTCTTATCCGATCAGGGTGGCCTTTCAGATGAAGAAAATGAAGGAGAGGAGTTGCAAGGCACAAAACATAACCATCTATATATTCAATTCAGTCAGACAACTCAAGTTTGAAATGTTTATTACAACAGTATAGCATATTTAGATTTTGGCTTCTAGGCTCCGACCTAGCATGCACTCTACCAACTAAAGCACTAATTCTGTATTAGTGCTAATGCCAAAATGAGTACCAAAATTGCACCACACCATCTGATCTGCATTAACCATAAGGTCAGCTGCACCTACCTTGGCACAAGCAGCTTCACCAAGTTAGCCATGAAATTACTGAACAGGCAGCAAAAATATGGACTTGCACCCAACAGTTTCCTGTAGGTTCCATTTTCTCTGTTACATAATCAAATTGCCTACAGTCCCCTTGTCTGATAATAGAGCTCACAAGATTAAGGTCAGTTATCTCCTTTGGATCCACCACTTTGGAGCTTTATCAATGACTATGCCTTGACCTTCGTTAATTACTAAAATGATTTGGCCATCAGGGTCTGCATCAGCCTCTACCACTCCTCCTTCACCTATCACATACTGTATCTGTTGAAATGATATCATTCACACCTGCAAGGGGTGGTCATCATAAGCAAAAATAGCAAATCGAAATACATTTTATTTTGTGTGAAATAGATCCAAATACAATTATCCTCAACTAAGTCTTGTTCCATGATAGCTTTCCATGAATTCCATGAGCCTTTTGAAACTAAAGCTCAGTGGAGAAAAGTTAGTGCAATTGGCATAGTGTGAACATTAAGAATAATTAAATAATGTAATTATAAATTACTTAATTCTGGTACCAAAATCCACTGATTAATGAGATGTACCCTCTGTGGCCAGGCACACAATCTGACGCCACGTTCCTTTTATAAATGTGTTACTTACTGATTGATTATGCTATCTCTCAGCAGCCACTCTCAAAGTTTCATCCTTCTTTTCTTTAACCTGATGGACGTTATGAGAGTGGAGATTGTTTTTTGATTTTGATTTGTGGCCAAGCCCTTTGAGATCGCTGCTAAATATAAAGTATCTTCATTCTTTTCCTACTCTGATAATGTGAGTAAAACGGGTAATGTGTACTGACATAATGTCATAATGCTCAGTGGAGCGCTCTCTATGGTATAATGATTGGCGCGTGCTATCAGTCCCAGTCAGGCTGTTAGCTAAGCTTCTTCTCATGGCCAGCTGTACGGATGGATGTCCAGAGGGCATTCAGAGATTCTGCCCTCGTTTATGAATTCATGTCAAAGTCATTTAGACCTTCTGCTGATGTATAGAAATTGATTTTACTGTACAACAAGTCAAAATGAATAAGAAGAATCAAAGAATCCAAAATACATAATTAAAAATTTCAGTAAATTAATTTTTCAAGGTAATGTTATGACCTTCTCGAAGCTTGACACAATATTAATAGACCAGTATAGATATTCAAGTGTAATGAGTTGTATATTAGTAACACATGCTTATTCTATATATTTCCTAATGTATTTCATTATTTTATCATTTAATCTTGTACACTAGCAAAAGATTGCAGTAAGGTTTAGAATTTGTGTTCACATAGTGTGTCAACAAGTTGCCACCATTACAATCAAAGCTTTGATATAAATAGCTTAGATATGAACAAAATGCCTACATCGTGGGACTTTAGTTTCTCTCATATAAATGATTTGACATTCCACACTGTAGGATGCTTCATTTAAAGGATCGACCACAATCTGATACCAGGAGTCTTATCCTATATTCTTCTTTTGCAGACGTATACCAGCTCTCATTTTTCACTCTGCAATGAGGGCAATCCCTTAGTGACCATCTCTCTAAGCACTTTGTGACAGTCCCTAAAGGCTACAGTCCAGCTTCCAGTGAACATTTTAGAGAACAGGGTTGAGTTCAACTAAAGCTGCTGACCTCAGCTCTCTAACCTTCCCCATTAACAGCCCAGATATTTCTTTGCATTTACCATGCAGGAGCTAGCTCCAGGGTTGATGCATAAATTTAGCGATGGTGGATGTTTGTTCTAATTAGATTTATGGGTAGGAAATGTTTGGAGAAGCAAGACAGTACTGTTTTATTATTAAGCTCGGAATCAGGTCAGATGAAAAGAGCAGCAATGAAATGCACTTTGATATTTATGAGCTCCGAAAGCGAAACAAGGTACCCAGCTGTAAAAACTGGGGTATACAGTCATTTTTCAGGACGAATAAAGAATTGTTTGCATAACTCCTTTTATGATCACAAATCCATGACACGTTAAGACAAATGAGTGAAACTACAAAGGCGAAAAAATGATCAATATATATATACATATATATATATATATAATCGATAATAACCCTAACTCACAGCATTGCATTATTTTGTGTATTTTAATTGCATTTCCTCACATTGTCATGAGAATGAATACAACTGTTATTTTTGCAGCAGCTGAATAGGAAATGTGCTGTTATACAAGCTTCAACATGTATTTTTCTTATCTACAATAACTTCTGTCCAGTAATAAATTCTTGGTGTGATCAGACCTCCTGATAGGGTATAAACTCAGAGAAGCCTGTCATGCTCTATTGCTTTTTGTGATACTGCAGTGTAAATAAAAGATGTATGGGAATATGGTTTAAACACAATTATTTTCGGCATTCATCTCACTGTTTCTTGTCTCCCACATCATCTTATAGAATTAGCCACAATTAAATATTAAGTTTATACTAAATTAGCCTTATGATTGAATTTAGAATGAAGAGATGAGATGGGAGGCTATAATGCATTAAACCAACAGCTTATCAATCATAATATTCATAATGAAACAATTCATGCGTATGTTTTAGGCAGGACCACTGCAACATCAATCATCTGCCTCAGTCAAGCTTTACATCTAAAGAAGAGGACACTTACTCCATACTGGAATTACCGCACCATGATTAATACCTCCACCATCCAGTCTAATTGCAGTTTACATTCATGTATGTTCAGACTCATTTACCATAATGAGTATGATGAAGACTTTGAAGGAATTATATAAATGTTTTAAAGTGCATTTTTTGGTTAAATGGAAGTTATTGCTATATTTATGTTACATATGTGGGATTTCAGTGAATAAGCATTTTTGAACTAATTAATGAAGGATTATCATAGATGAATTGCTAAACAATTACACATGTATTTAATTACTATGTAAAGATGAACCTTTAAATAGAATATAGATATACAAAATGTGTTGCTTTTTTTTTCTCTTGCCGTTTTTGATTTTGAAGCCTCTATGAGCTGTAGGTGAAACTCACTCACTCACTCACTCACAGGATCACCATTAGCTCGGCACGCTCCAGTACATTGTTTGCGGTCACCTGATTCTGATGATTGACATGATGACAAAATTCAGAATTAGGCTTAGTGAAAGGCAGAATGGATGAAATGGAAAGATGTAAGCCTGTATTGTGTTAGTTATTGTTTACTCATTATGTCGCCCCAGTCGACATGCATGTGAAATATGGAATCAGACAATTCATTATAAGATCATAGCTAAAAACCTATTTACGATGACCTTCGACCCCTCTGGTCCTGAGTTGTGGTGTTGAATAATGGCCAAAAAGTGTTTTATCATGACATTATGATGTCACAGTAAAGTCCCCCTTTGACCTTTTGAATGATTAGAAATATAAACTTAATTGTGGTACCCCATTAAACATGTGTGATTTTTTGTCAAAATGACCACATCAGTCCTTGAGTTATGACCAAAAATGTGTTTGTCAAGGTCATTAGAGCATCAAGTGGCTTTTGAATCCAGACCAAATAAATATGGTCATCAATTCTTCAGCTTTAGCCAAAATGTTCTGCTTTTAAATGTCACAGTAACCTTTGTGTATTCACTGTACACAGTGACCTTAAGCCACCAAACTCTAATCACGTCGTCCTTGAGTCCAAGTGGATGTTTAAGCCAGGTTTGAAGAAATTCCCTGTCGGTGTTTCTGAGATATCGCGTTCACAAGAATGGGACGGAAGAAAAACCTGAAAACCTGCCACAGAGGCATAGAAATGCATAGTCTACTACTACTACTACTATTATTACTATTTGAATTATCCTTAGCATGAAAAACACTAATAGGCTAATAGAAATTGTAGGCTATAACATTACTGTACTCATCTGGCTACTGAAATCACTAAAAGTTATCATAATTGAGGAGAAACTGTTATAAACAACTCATTAAAAGTGTTGTATGACTTCTAATTTGTTTTAACATGCTGGTAATTGTCCCTTAGTAACTGCATGCAGTGTGGTTTGCTGTAGTAGACTGAAATAGAATTACAAGGGTCCCACCTGGCTGTTGTGAGACTCAGAGGAGTCAGCTAATTGAATAAACCAAACACTCCAATTGAGCCTTGCAATGTGACCTCGCGCAGTCCACAGCACATCCATTTAGATTCCATCTGCTCTGAATTAAGGATGTGCACATTCTCATTTCTGTCCCCGCTGCTCCAAGCAAAACAACCGGTTGATCAGAATCACATAAGCGCTGCCAACTGCCGGCATGAGACAAAAACAGCTGCCAGGGAGTTGCAGGTGGAGTCAGACTATATTATGGAGTTTTAGATATCAGTACTATTAATATTGGGCTTTAACATCTGCCATATTATACAATGCAGTGGGTGATTTATTAAAGGCTTGTTTGTATAAAACTATAAAAAAACAGCAGTTATAAACAGCTATGAAAAAATACTGTTATTCCCAACATTCTTCATATTGACACATAGTAGCTGCATTAAGAGAGAATCAAAAGAAATTATTTATTCAATAAGTGTATAAAATTAACCTTATAGGTCCAATGTGTAACATTTAGGACCACACCCAATTGGTGAGTTTCACAGCCACCGTAGTTTCACTTAATCAGTATTCAAACAACTTCACTTCAGTGCAGACACACTACATCCTACACACTTAAAAAATATGTAAAACTGTTTCTGAAAGCAGACCTATTATGCTTTCCCTTATTTTCCGACATATATATAATGTTACAATGTCCAATGTTTACATTAGACTTTTTTAAATAATGAGGTAAACATATGTAAAGAGTCATTGTCTTGCGTCAGACACAGGACGAACTGAGGGGCTGCATAAAGGGCCACTTTATTTAGGATGTTTTTGAACTGTGGACCATAAAAACATAGAGTTGGAAATGAAACAGGTCCCCTTCAATATCAAGAAAACTCACATGGCCCTGATGATTCAAGTATGACTTTCTAATATAATAGCTCCTGATCATGAACAGCCCATTTTTAAATGGGCTGTTCATGACAAGTATGTTATAAAGAATATTTTTCTATATAACCACCTACAGTGAATCTTGATTTCTTTGCAGTTTTATTTTTTCTTTAGCCTATATATCATTATTTATTTATTTAGGTCTTGGTTGCTTTCAGTGTTAGTTTAAACCAAATTTTCTATAAACACATAGCAGGGGTGAGAAAGAAATACACATTCTGAAAAAATATTTACTGTAAAAGTCAAACTTTTTCTGTGTTAATTAATACAATTCTCACATAACCAACACAACGTATCACTGACATAGGCTCCAGTGATTTAACTGTATGAAAGATGCATGGTAATTACTTTGTGCAGAAACAGTTTCTAGTTTATGTCAACCATTATCAAACATGGTACTATGGGTCAACACAGCAGCCAACTGTAATTTTTGATGCAAGTGATCATATCTCAATCCAAGTGAGAGTGTCACACTCTTGACTTTAGTACCAGAATTTAGTTTCTTCTCCTTGGAGCTGAGTGCACAAAGCCTTATTAGCATTATAGTATGAATTATGAATGACCACAGAGCTCTATATAAAGGCTTATGTTATTCGTGTACTGTTTTATTAAACAGGAAACTGTTTTGCATGCCAAGCTGGAGCAAGCAAGTTGCTGATTGCTTGAAGTCTTACCATTATTTTGGATACACTATATTTATAGCTTCTCTGAAATATTTCCTATGTCTATATTAAATTCCACTCATGCAAAAAAGGAAACTAACATCAATATCATAAGGCTCATTTGCTTTTGCAATGTTATCAAGCATGGCTGGACATGGATAGCATGCAAACAACAAACACAGATGTTAGAACAACAACACATGAACACTAAATTCTACCTAATTTCAAAATGAAAAACAAACTTATGTATGAGGGTGTGTGGCAGTGATGTTTGACACTTTGTTTGTCTACTATCCACAAGTAAAGTGTTATCCCTGCAGGCCAACACACGAACAAGTTTCAGACCAAGCACTTTAGTTTATTAGTTGTGTCCTGCTGAGCACACTCAATGCTGCTAGCCCAATTAGGCACATTTGCTACTTTCCCAGCCTCAGCGCCGGATCATTGGAGTCATTTTTCATGCCTATGCAAACAAAAAAGGACATGTTCTTAAACTGTACTTAAATCTTACAAATTACTTGACATTATATTTAATTAGAGGAACGGGCTCTCCCAAGGACTTCTGAAGGTGACAGTCACAGAGCCCAATATCCTTTTAAAAACAGTTACCTGAGCCAACTGAGGTAGATACTCACTTGAATTAAGACCTCTGGAAATTTATTTAGCTTGAGTTTAAATAGACAGGTTTTTTGGTATTCCTGGTATAAACAGTATCTCTCAATAGCTCTGCAATTAGGCTAAAAGGCACTTGGGAAATTTTAAGCTGCTGTATGCCTCGATTTTATTCAGGTTGCCTTTGATATATGAGACTCTTTAAATATATCTGAGGACTCTTGGGAAAGCCCTGATGATGTGCAGTGCGTCTGCACAACAAATGAAGCAGTCATCAGACAGATGCAGAGTGCGAGATGTCGCAGAGAGAGATAAAGTGGAGACAGAAAGTGGGCTGGAGTTGTCATTCCATGTGCCGCACTGAAGTTCAAAGTCCACACCCCCACTCAAATCATTCAGACACACACCAAGTTTGAGACATACTCATTTTGTAATTGGGAGCAGGGAGGGTGGATGCCTCTTCAACGCATCACTGTCACCTTAGCAGGGATGTCTCTCTCCTTTCAACCTCTCCTCTGCGACAGATGGTTTATTACACAGAACCATCATGGGGAGTTGTTGTTGGAAACTGTTTGGAAAAGGGCGTTAACTTTCATGTCAGTTGGTTATCTGGTCTTTTTTCAATGAAGAAATACTCATAAAGTATATAGGTTGAATCCTGGCAAGATGGATTCTCACATGATCTGGTGGTGGTGAGTCCAGCTGCCTTGCAAGGTCAAAAGTCTCCACCGGCACCTCCAATACAAATGAATGGCCACAATGACCATACAAGTAGCAGCTGAAAATGAACACAAAATAGTTCTACCAGGTGCAAAGCAGAGGGGGCAAGCACCTGTAGTGGGCCCTTAAAAGTGCTAATGGAAAAGCCTTACAGACAATATAGGCTGAGAGGGTATGAGGTATTCTATGTCACCAACATGGTTTATCATTAAACAGCAATCCACTGATATTTAAGAATTACAACTTCGGATAGGCTATATCAGAACCATTATTAGATAAAGGATTTTTTAAAAACAGTGGCAGTCAGCATTTGAGCTTCAGTGATGCTGGATGCTCACAAAGCCAAGACAATAAAGCTACAAAATCAATCCACACATGGCAACAGATTGGGCTACAAGTCTGCAAGCGATGTGTGTACTGCCATTACTACAATAAATAACCAATTAGACCCAGTGGTCAACAACACAAGCAGCAACAAACACTACTATTTTTGGCCGGGTAGTCAGCATCTACAACAGCCTGTTATCACAAATAATGAATATGACAACTTACCAATTATGTTTTCATCAAGCAGCTGTCAGTTTAAATACAATCCAGCAAAAATTACATAAATCCACTGTATATATGATACTTCCAAAAACATATCCCACCACCATCATCATCATCATCATCATCATCATCATGGTTGCTTTAAGCTACCTGCACAGAGCGAATGGCTGCTCCTTGCTTTGTTTTTTTAAATGTTTATTGTAACAAAAAACAAGGTAAGCAGAAAATATAGCAGACAGGCTGCCAGCTTTTAAAACTTGCATTTGCATTCCAAATTGACTAGTGGGGGCCCTATTAAGGGGGTACCGAGGGGGTGGAATCAGTATGTATTATGCTATAATACAAACAGGCCACTGTGCCCCACTTGTGCTGGCTACTGCATACCGTTGAGAACCCCTTTGGCAGTGGTCAGGGCTCATCTCTGCTGCAGAAAAGTCAGATTTTTTTTTGCCGCAATCAAGACAAAATATTAAACAAAACGACAGATTGGGCCAAAGGTGGGCACCTAGAGAGTCCACTACAGAGCTCTACCCAGTGTCTAAGATGGGTTCACTGTCTTTTCATTGGGCTCTGATTGGCGAGCTCCATCATAAGAACACAAAGAAGCAGGGTGCCCGGATAGCTCACCTGGTAGAACTCGCACCCTATGTACAAAGGCTGACTCCTTGCTGCAGCAGCCATGGGTTCAAATCTGACCTGTGGCCCTTTGCTGTGTGTCATCCCCTCTCTCAACCCTCTTTCCTGTCTGTCTTCAGCTGTCCTATCCATTAAAGGAAAAAGCTCCAAAAAACAATATTTAAAAAAAAAAAAGAACAGAAAGAAGGAAAGAAAACATAACAGTGCGGTAGTCTATTTTTAAACAGCAAAGTGACTGAGCTTTCCCAAGCAAAGCTGTGCACCAAGTTGTTTAAAAAATTCAAGGGGTAGTCAATGACTGTTTACACTTTGACTTGTGCATTTCCGCATGATGCACAGATGACTACACACATGCAGTCCTGCACCGTGTCATGTGCATGACCTGAATTGATTCACAAATATGGTTCAAATAACTCCAGAATTAAGTAAGCATTTAAGCCTATAAACTCATTAAGGTTACTTATTGTATTTATATGATATATTGTCCTGTCAGCATTTTATTTTAATAACAATAGCTACCTAATGTTACATGACAGCCATTACTCAGACTAAGACACATAAACTGTAAAAAAGCAGGCATGATCACCACCAAATGATAAAAATTCTCATCATGTTTGGTGCATCACTATGTTGATTCTCTGTTGTGTCCTATACTGCAAATGCCACAGGGATAGGAAGGTGACAGTCACACCAAAGCAAGCATGCTTTGAAAAACTATATTCTAATGGTGCTCCATTTCTTAGAGGGCAGGTTCATATGACAGCACAGTCTGAGTCTGAGTCTGACGTATTCAGCAGTAGTGAGTGTATACTCACAGACACGGTTATAGTCACTTCTATGTCTTACAGTAAGCAAGATTGTCTCAAGCAAAACATGTCTGCTGCATTTAGAAGTGACTGGAGTCAGTTGTACAGCAGATGTATCTGTGGTTTAGAATTTAGGACCTGTAGCATCCCACTTGCAATACAACAAGTGGCTTTATTTTGAGGATGTAACCGGCTATGTTAAGATGAATGCTCTTAGAATTGTAGAAGTGGAATGAACTTTAATTGCAAGATGAAATACTATTTTGTTACTTGAGTACTACTCGCAGGATCGCAAGATAGTCCTGTTTGTTTATGCTTGATTGTGCTGTGTGTGAAGTGTCAGATACTGAGTTGTGGGTATGAATGACCACTTTGAAAATCTTAACTCAATATGAAAAATAAGAGATCCCGTCTGTGAGTTCTAGTTAAAGGCCCTGTGACAAAGCTTTTCATTAGCTTCTTTATTAAGACAGGTAAAATGAGAACTGAAGGCATCATATAGCTCAGTGTCTTTAAAACTAAGCGTAGGTCAATTCTATACTGTTCTTAAGTTGGTTAAAAAAGGATAGAACTACATTTACATGATGATTCAAATTTAAGTTGGAAATGTATACATCTATAGCTCATCTATATCTTATGTCTTTGTCACACACTTTTTTACATCAGCTAAACTGTCCTGTAATGGATGTAGCATGTAAGGTACAATTTTGTTTTTCGCCATAAAAATCAGCACTTAATAAAAATGTGCGAGACATAGGTCAATTGTGTCAAGTGTTGCACACTCAGCTGTAAGATATAAGGGATCTATAACACTGAAAGAAACCTGTTGAAAGCATCTTATACATAAACATTATCCAAAATGGCATTTCTGCATCATTTTAGAAATAGAGCAACTTAAACCAAGACTTCTTAAAAAAGTCTGCACACTCACAAATTCAAAATCATCAGTGACACATCCAATAGTAGCAAGAAATTAGTGATCAAAAATATTTAAGAAGCAGCCAAATTGGGTAACTCCAGGAGTACTGTATTTTGGTGGAACAAAACCCAGTGAACTACAGAAGTGGCTCAATGGCAGAGAAAAATTATCAAGTGTGTCCAGCTGAGGTTTGCTGATCCCAGGGTTAGGAACGATTGGATCTAAGGACAATTGAATTGTTTCTATAAAAAGCAATAAGAACATCAGAGGTACTGGACGCAGAAATACCCGGTGAGGGCAGAGGTTGATTATATTACTAGTAGTTTAAAATATAATTATTGCATTGAGGGGCTAAGAGAGAAATGATTAACCACAACATATGCAATGACATATCAACAGCCAATTTCTGCATTCAGTGCTACAAAGGCTTTTATTTAATCAATGGTTTTTAAGTCTGGCTATAATAAAATCACAGGTTTTCACAGTGCTTAGAGTTGGAAAGAATGACACTGACATGGATTGTAACTTTTGGATTACATCAACACAGATCCCTCCCAGAGGCTTGCATGTTGCACAGCACCGCAGACAGCTCAGTGTGGACTGAGTAATATATTGTGGAAAAGCTCTTCATAAAGTTGCTAGACTTGCTGGATTTTACACACAGGAGATCTTCAGGTGTCAGGTCCTGTGGGCTTTTGGAGGGATTCTTTTTTGATCTTGCTTTCTTAGTGGTTTCCTTATATCCATCTCAGCACAACCAAGGTTGTTACATTCATAGATTGCCATTATGTTTAGGCACATGCAGTGAATCCAGCCATTGGTTGAAAATTTTAGGGGGGTTGTTTATGTATAGAATTTTTTTTAAAAAACCTATTCAATAAATTGTATTCATGGACATGTATTCATTTATTTTTTGAGAATAGCTCAGTAAAGAATTACTTTTTCATATGTTCGGGCCATGTGTAATTTTAGCAACACAGTCACTCCTTTTTTCAAAGCCTCTTCAGTGACAATTATGTGTGATTTCACCACCGCCTGCTGTGGTTTGTATGCAGTCCTTCTTACTTCTGATCACCAGACTTTAATCCAAACACTTCTTTGATGCTCCAAGACATCTTGGACCCTGCCTCAAAATGAGTAGAACAAACAGATGGTGCCTCTGTTGATCTTAAAGGCTGCCGAGGAAATGTCAGTGCAGTTTAAATTACGCATGATCTGATAAATGGAGTTTCTTTGTTGACATTTCTGCTTTTGCTTATTTATTTATTTTTTCCTAACAAAATGCCAAGTATTTTCTTTTTGGTGTAAGTCTGGCACATCCATAATGATGTTTTTAAGATTGCACAGATGTTTTTGTATGTGTTTGCGAAAGCAATCTAGCTCGCCACTATTGGCAACCAGTTGGAATGCATGATTGATCAAATTTATCTCCTTCAGCATAAGCCTCATCCCTTTCAGTGACAAGAGCCAATGAGAAAACAATTATTTAGAAATGATTCTTTCTCTCTTTTTTATTTGAAGCTGTTTCTCTTGAGAGTTCAGCACATTTGATAAAGTGCAAAAGTGGAATAATTGGGTGTGGCTCTGGAAAAGCTGTATGAGACAACCTAAAGATGCTGGAGTTTACTTCTTGTGAGCTCTGGTGTAATCCAGGTGAATGTGCCAAATATAAAACCACCACTCCACACACTGGCTGTTGATTAACATGACTGGTTGACTGTGTCTAATTGTTATCACCCACCATTACACACAGTACCAGTATGTGTCACTATCATATCATTAAGACATAAAAATGATGGGTGAAATGCTCAGTTGTCTTTAAAACAACATTAGCACCAAAAGCATGTAAAGTTGTCAAGTTCACAAAAATTTAACATATTATGGAGGTCATAGATGGAAGTTGTGCAGCTGATCTACGGTTTGGAAGGATTCTTGCATGTGAAAATGTACCTCCAGTAATGACTTCTGCCGGTAAATAATAAAAGAAACCATTCTGAACCACACTGAGTTCAGTAGTATTTATAACAAAAACCCAACTGATAAGTCCAGCTAAGAAGTACAGTAGTTCAACGCGTGTCTGCAGTGTATTATATTATTTCATAGCATTTCCCTATTGTTTAACGGATAGGACCTGGGAAAACCCAGACAGAAAACCCAGTACTTTGAAAAAGTAATCTCAGGCAGGGCATTGGTCAACAAAGCTGTGAATCCCCTTTAGACTCAAGCAGTAATATCCTGTTTCCTGTTTTACATAGTCTTAGAATACAAAAAGAATTGCCATTTAAAATAAAATGTAATGAGACATGATGTGAAGCTTTTTAATTTGCCATTACGCTCTGTGCAACTTCCCATCATTTGGAAATGAAAAGCCAAAGAGAAAACTTGTGATAGCACTTAAAGTAGTTTCATCACCTGCGACTCTTATAACGGTGACCTGTGACCCAGGATTGATTGCTCTCTTTGTTTGTATGAGGCAGTCCAAGTCTCTAAATTGTCTATCACCTATTGTTTAATAGTGAGTCACCACAGGCTCCTGGCAGGAGCAGAAACTCAGAGCTGATGTAGCCAGCCACTCATTATCCTGTGATTACTAGCACATGAAGAAAAACCTCACCTCAGACACACGCATACATAAACACACACAAGTACACACACCATAATTACCAGTGGTGTGGAAGACATTGCATGTACTGAAACACATCCATGTCTGACATCAGCACTAACACTTCTACTTAGCCTTGAGCATTGTCTATTTCTGATCTCCTCTAACAAGCTATCTGAGTGGGTGAGAGTGTTGTTTAGGTTCTAAATTGTCCATCCGAACCAGGTGATTATGTCAAAAGTCCTCTTCAGCACTCTGCAACTGATCCCAGTCTAACAATGGGGACCTATATTTGTTATATTTTGATATCAATACAATAAAATACCAATGATATGCTGATGATGATATCTATGATGATGATCGTGACAATGATGATGATGATAATGATGAGATTGTGGTTTCAGCTGTAACTCCCAGTAATTCTAAATGCAGTTTGAAAGTGATTACATTATACAGTTGGGATATGGTGCACAGCGGTTTTCCTGCTCTGCTGAGTTGTATTTGTCTTTATGTGACTGCTACCCAGTGCAGATCTGTCAGACCACACAGCATGTGCTTAATAGCATTTGCATGGAAAGGAAATTAATAGACAAAGAAAGCACAGTGCTTACCTAAGAGCCAACATTTCTACTCGACTGCACAACATCCCGTAATGAAAAATGAGCAGCTGTCCATCAAACATCCTTTCTAATGTCTTTTCACTTAAGGTTAATAAGTAAAGTGTAGTTGACACTGCTATTTTCAAGGATTTCCTTTTTTTAAAACAAGACATCTTATAGCCTAGACCCATCTCAGGGACAGATAGTATGTCTGGGGAATGACATTCCCAATATAAGTAAGGGTCATTGGTCCATGCAGCCTCATTGTAAGTAGGCTCTTTGGGACCTTAAGCATAATGGAGATGATTTACCAGGTTTGACAAGTCATTTTTGAGGGGTATTTCCTTAAAAATCGGCTTCAATTTAAGTTTTTGACAGCTTATGATAACAACAATACAGTATTTTCTTAAGGACATCAAAGGTTTTTTCGACTTTCTCAAGAGTTTTGTCTTTGTCTTTTTTTTCATTCAGCATAAGAAAAAAAAGATAAGAAAAAGTTTACAAACAGGAAGAAAACAAATCAGTCAACAATGGCGTAAATGGTACTACAGCACATTGAACATAGCAGCAGATAATAGAAGTAACATTATACTCAAAAGATAAAAGCAAATAGCAAAATCAAAAAAAGAGAAAATCATGTAAACAGAAAAGGAGCATAAAACAGCAAATTAAGAGACGTTAAGAAGTAAGGAGGAGATATAGATGTATGATGTACATTTTTTTTGGCTTTCTATTCTTTTTTTCTACAAACTTGAAGAAGTTGGCAAAGTTTAATCTGAACATGGTGGAAGAGGGAATACTGCCTCTGCCTTTTAAGGTCTTTACCCAGAATAATCACAAGATTAACAGTGTCTGAAATGTTTGTGTGAGCCGTGCTAAGGGTGGATAAATTAAAACACAAGTGCCGACAACGCCACCTAGGTTTAACTGAGGCCTAGGACCTCTTAGGATCACCAAATTAAAGTTAGGGTAAACAGGTTCTTTTATGTCGGGGGAGAGCAGTAAACAGTGTTATTTTTAAAACAATGAGTACAGCCAGTGGAACACAGTTGAACACAATTTATTTTAAAATAAGTAAAAACAACTAAAAGCTCTACCTTCAAATAAACTAAACAAAGAACACAAACAACTAAAACCCAGCTAAAATAATGTGGCACGGATGGAGTGGGAGGTCAACAACGGCAGTCGCGGGTCTCTGGTGGCGACCACCTGCTCTTCACCTGGCTCCGCTCTTCGGCAGCCTGTCGAGGGAAACTCAGGGCCAGTCAATGTCCTTTAACAAGGCACAACTTTATATATTACACACTACACAAACACCGGTCTGAAACGGGACTTACGCGGGAGGGAGAAGTTTTACCTTCTCCCAATTATAGCCGCTAACGGTCGGTGTTTGCTCCGGTGTCTCTTCAGACCTCTTCCAGTGCGATGATCTGCTCTGTCTCTCTGTCTGCTTCCTGCTGTCCGGCCCGTTGTGACCTCCGTGTCCTCCCTCGTGCCCTCTGTGTCCTCCCTCGTGCCCCCCGGGTATCTTCCATAGTGTCCTTTTTATCCAAGAACAGTCACTCCCCTCTCTGGGTGCCAGGTGTAAGTCCTTATGCTTGATTAAGGTATGTCTCCGGTGGGGAAGTAAAACCAACGTAACACAAACACACTTCAAAATAAAAGCATGCAATAATAAATAAGACAAAAACACAGCAAATTCAAAGTAAAAGCATGCTTAAATAAAATCAAACTTCCCCCGTGACATCTCCCCACACTTTAAAGTTAGCAGTCCCTGCAACATGTTATGAGTCTCTATAACGGACTGGAGTTTGTCCAAAGTTTACCCTGGTGGAGCATCGTAGGGCACCCTCAGGTTCCACATTCACAGGCGGTATGGCTACCGGTGCTGGAAGGAACCCGTAGATCATGGGCTGAATGGGTCCCTGCATCTGGACAACCGGCTCAGTGGTTGGTAGCGGGACTTCGGTTGGGGGTACTGTACACACCTTAAGTGAGTTCCTATGGATATTTTGTATTCTGCCACCCTTCTCTGGCTGAATCTTGTACACAACCCCTGTATCCCCCACCTGCTCCAACACCACCCATGGCTCTGGGTCCCACCAAGTACACAACTTTCCTGCCCCTCGTCTGTTCCTATCTCGCACCCACACCCTTTCCCCCGGTAAAAGTGGTAACGCTTTGGCCCTCTTGTCATAGTGCTGCTTGTTCTGGGTGGCTGCACTCTCTATTCTTTGTTTAGCCAGGCTATAAGCTAAGGACAGTTTCTGCTGGTGGTCTTGTACCCACCCACCTACATCGTGCCTCATCTGTTGGGGACCTACACCTAATCCTACATCAACAGGAAGTCGCAGGTGTCGCCCAAACATGAGGAAGGAAGGGGTATACCCAGTCGCACTGTGTGTGGTGTTATTATAGGCGTGTGTCAGTTCGGGCAGATAGTCGGGCCAGTGAGATTGCTTAGACGTCTCTAAAGAGCAGAGCATATTTAACAAGGTCTGATTAAAACGCTCTGCACTGCCATTTCCTGCGGGATGGTAGGGAGTTGTGCGGCTTTTAGTTATACCATAGGTATCACAAAATTGTTTCATAAGTGCAGATTCGAAATTAGGTCCCTGGTCAGAATGGAAACGGGCAGGGCAACCAAATGGTTGGATCACATGGGTCCACAGGGCCTTTACTGTAGTCTGAGCTGTTTGATCTCGAGTGGGAATAGCCCAAGAAAAACGGGTAAACAGATCAGTAGCAACAAGAATGTTCTGGTAGGTGTCTGTGGGCCGACCTAAGGACAAAAAGTCCAACCCCACCACTTCTAAGGGGTAGGATACTGTGAATGGATTTAGGGGGGCCTTAGGCTCCACCCTGTCTCGCTGCAGGTTACAGGCAACACAACCCTGCTGCAACTGACGTACCTCCCTCTCCATATCAGGCCAATAGAACCGCTGACGGATCCGGTTTAGGGTTCTCTCCACACCAGCATGGGCAGCGGCTTCATGGATCCTCTTCCAAACTTCTTGGCTCCTAGATTCTGGACACACAATCTGGAAACACACTTCGTGTGTGTGCGGGTCAATCATTTTACGACACAGTATTTTGCTTTTAACCTGAAGTTTTCGCTTTTGTTGCAACAGTCTCTGGGCTCTAAGGGACAATGTCAGGCGCTCTGGTCTCGTCGGTATCATTTGGGTTTCCACATACCTCTTAATGATTTGAAGGTCCGCATCACCAGCTTGTGCCTCCTCCCACTCTCTGCCTGTCCACTCCTCTTCACCTCCCTCAGGGGTCAGTTCAATGGCTGCCGTGACTGGAACGGTTTCCAGCTCAAGGTTTTCACATGAGGCATCTGCAGTCAGTGGGTTAATTGGGAACCGAGACAGGGCATCTGCATTTACATTACTTTTACCTGAGCGGTACTTGATGTCATAATCGAAGGAGGCAAGCTGTGCGACCCAGCGCTGTTCCACGGCACCCAGGCGAGCTGTCTGTAAGTGGGCCACAGGGTTATTGTCAGTGTACACCGTGAATCGGGCTCCAGTCAGATAGTCTTTAAATTTCTCGGTTACTGCCCACTTAAGAGCCAGGAGCTCTAGTTTGAAAGAGCTATAATTTGCATCATTCCGCTCTGTTGGGTGTAGGCTGCGACTGGCATAGGCTATCACTCGTTCTCGCCCTTGTTGGACCTGGGCCAAGACTGCTCCCAAACCATGATTACTGGCATCTGTGTAAACGAGGAATGGCAGGGAGTAATCAGCATATGCCAAAACAGGTGTTTGTGTTAAAGCTGCTTTCAGGTGATCAAAGGATGTCTGGCACTCTGAGGACCACTGTACCTTTCGGATTTGCGACTTTTTATCAGCAGGGATGCCTGTCAGCAGTTGGTTGAGGGGGCGTGCAATCTTTGCAAAGCCAGAAACGAAGCGTCTGTAATAGCCAGCTAAGCCAAGGAAGGCTCGTACCTGTCTTACAGTGGTGGGGATGGGCCAGTCTTTTACGGCTGAGATTTTGTCTGGATCAGGACTCACCCCTTTTTGGTCCACCACATGGCCCAGGAATTTCACTTCCTTCTGCAGGAGTTTGCACTTATCCAGGCGCAGTTTCAAGCCATGCCGCCACAGTTTGTTAAACACCTCATCTAGCTGCTGTAGATGGGAGGAAAAGTCAGGTGAATAAATGATAATGTCATCCAAATAAACCAGTAAGGATTCTGACAATTGGCCATTTAAACATTGTTGCATCAGACGTTGGAAGGTAGCTGGCGCATTGCACAGGCCGAAGGGCATACGCTCAAATTCATACAGCCCCAGCGGTGTGGTGAAGGCGGTCTTCTCCTGGTCTTGGGTGTCCATCTCAACTTGCCAATAGCCACTGGCTAAGTCAAGAGTAGAAAACCATTCTGCTCTGGTCAGACTGGTCAAGGTTTCTTCAATCCTGGGCAGGGGAAATGCATCTTTATGAGTTATTGCATTTAACTTCCTGTAATCCACACAGAATCTCCAACTGCCATCTTTTTTTCTCACCAGTACTATGGGTGCCGCCCATGGGCTACAGCTCTCTTTAATGACACCTTGCTCCAGCATACCTGAGAGTAGGGATTTCATCTCTTTATACATGGCAGGGGGAAGAGGTCGATGTCGTTCTCGGATAGGTGGTGCATCACCAGTATGGATGCGATGTTGTACCAGGTCTGTACGTCCGAAGTCCTCATTGTGCTGTGCAAACACCTTCTGCCATTTCAGCAGCAGGGCGCGCAGCTCCTCCTGTTGCTGCTCAGACAGATCAGGCCTGTTGGAGAGTTCACTCACCCCTATCGGCAGCTTCTGGTCCTCCTCGCCAACTGCAGCATTTACCAGTGTCACTCCAACAACACAATCACCTTCAAGGGACAGGTTAAGGTCGCAGGCTCCATGTACATCCGCTTCATCCACCCGGGACAGTTTGCCAAGCTTCTGGTACCGATCTAGCATCAAACAGTAGGGGTGTGGGTTAAAAACTCTCACAGGGACTCTGCCATTTCTTATCACTGCTAGGGTCCTGGCCACCCTCACACTGCAAGTCTCAGGCAGCGCTTCAATTAGGGCACAGTAATCTTTTCCCCCCAGGCTCATCCGAGCCCGACCCCACACCAGTACTTCACTCTTTGGGGGAATTTTGATGACCCGTCGGCTGGCTGGCCGCACGTACCCCAACATCCCGTCCTCTGTCATGGTAGCCTCAATGTGTCTGCATGTAGCAAATGCATCCCTCCAAACCCGCTGTCTCTGTAACGTCTGTGGGGGGGGAACAGACCCTCTGGGACATTTAAAAAAAACAGTCCAACAAGCAGTAACAACATTCATTCCAATGATGAGTGGGTGTGTACAGTGTTCATCCTTCACAATCACAATTCCTCTTCCAGGTATCTTAGCACCCTCTAGCTCCAGATCTAATACGGCATAGCTCGTATAAGGGATCTCCAGGCCATTTGCGGCCTGTAACTTAAAAACTATAGGAGCCTTTCCAAGCTTAGCTTGGGTAAAATGTTGCTCAAAGAGGCTTTGCTGCATTAAGGTGACCTGGGACCCCGTGTCTAATAGCCCCGACAGTGTAACTCCTTCAATGTTTACGTCTATAGTTGGACACCTTCCAATAAATGCTTCAGTGGGCCCGTTTTCTTCTGTTGTACTTTCAACCCCTGCCCCTCGGACCTCAGCAGCAGGGAAAGCTAGTTTAAAGCCTGCCGAGCAGTAGTTGGCCTCCTACAAAATCTAGCTATGTGGCCGGCTTGTCTGCATTGGCGGCAAATGGGCCTACCTTGCTCATCCCAGGTGTTCGTCTGGGAAACTGATCGTTGTCGCTCCCTATAGGGCTGTATTAGGGGCTGTGGTGCAATAACAGCTGGTTGAAGGAGCGGTTTAATCTCTCGCAACAGTTCCTGGGTCAGTCCGGTCATCTGAGATTTCACGTCTTCCATGATCTCTCTTTTCAGGGTCTCTCTCCAGCTGGTGTCCTGTGATGGAGGAGGCACATTTGGTTTATACACAGAAGCACAGATTACCTCCGGTTGGGGGTTCCCATGTTCTGTATCAAGCAGCAGCGCCTCCTGTCTGATTGCAGAAAAAGTTTCATCAGGGTTACGGCGGGCATAGACCTTCAGGGCCTGAGCCAGGGAACTTTCACGCAGCCCCAACAGCAGCTGGTCTCGCAGGACTGTGTCAGGGGGAGTTCCATCAGGGTCATGTTGCCGCAACCTGCAATACAGCTCTCTTAGTCTTAGAATGAATGAGGGCACAGTCTCGTCTGGTCTTTGGACACAACTAAAAAACTGAGACCTTAACACTGGGGCGGGGGTTCTGTCTCCATATAGAGAGTCCAAATACAGAAAGATTTTGCGTGCTCTATCCCTTTCGTCATCCTCTAAAACACTGACCTGCCGTTTGGCTTCCCCAGCTAACGCACCCAACACAATGTCAATTTTTCTGGCCTCTGCTAGCTCTTGCGCTCCAAGTAAGCCCTGTATTTGC
Source organism: Dicentrarchus labrax (assembly GCF_905237075.1). Lineage (NCBI taxonomy): Eukaryota > Metazoa > Chordata > Actinopteri > Moronidae > Dicentrarchus > Dicentrarchus labrax. The sequence goes on from NW_026136706.1 coordinate 12,818,221, forward strand.
TCCTTCCAGTCATGATATTTCAGGTCACAATTTGGTCCTTTAAACTTTGGCAGCCAAGGGGCACCAGGATATACAGGCATCATCATATTCACTGTTTTAAAATACACCACACTGCTCTCTGTACCCGATCCTGCCGACAACGCCAAAATGTGAGCCGTGCTAAGGGTGGATAAATTAAAACACAAGTGCCGACAACGCCACCTAGGTTTAACTGAGGCCTAGGACCTCTTAGGATCACCAAATTAAAGTTAGGGTAAACAGGTTCTTTTATGTCGGGGGAGAGCAGTAAACAGTGTTATTTTTAAAACAATGAGTACAGCCAGTGGAACACAGTTGAACACAATTTATTTTAAAATAAGTAAAAACAACTAAAAGCTCTACCTTCAAATAAACTAAACAAAGAACACAAACAACTAAAACCCAGCTAAAATAATGTGGCACGGATGGAGTGGGAGGTCAACAACGGCAGTCGCGGGTCTCTGGTGGCGACCACCTGCTCTTCACCTGGCTCCGCTCTTCGGCAGCCTGTCGAGGGAAACTCAGGGCCAGTCAATGTCCTTTAACAAGGCACAACTTTATATATTACACACTACACAAACACCGGTCTGAAACGGGACTTACGCGGGAGGGAGAAGTTTTACCTTCTCCCAATTATAGCCGCTAACGGTCGGTGTTTGCTCCGGTGTCTCTTCAGACCTCTTCCAGTGCGATGATCTGCTCTGTCTCTCTGTCTGCTTCCTGCTGTCCGGCCCGTTGTGACCTCCGTGTCCTCCCTCGTGCCCTCTGTGTCCTCCCTCGTGCCCCCCGGGTATCTTCCATAGTGTCCTTTTTATCCAAGAACAGTCACTCCCCTCTCTGGGTGCCAGGTGTAAGTCCTTATGCTTGATTAAGGTATGTCTCCGGTGGGGAAGTAAAACCAACGTAACACAAACACACTTCAAAATAAAAGCATGCAATAATAAATAAGACAAAAACACAGCAAATTCAAAGTAAAAGCATGCTTAAATAAAATCAAACTTCCCCCCGTGACATCTGCATTTAAGTTGCCCATAAAATAAATTACATAATTGTAATTAAAATAAGTTATGTTGTCCATCTTTAAAGATAACCAATCATGAACATAAATAGGTATATTAACCTATTAATTCTCTAAACAGCAAAAGATGAAAGGATCTATATTATTTTAAAGTTGGTTCTGTTAGCCTTAAACCTACAAATAACTTGAGAACTATTAAAACAAAATAAGGAAATAGAAGCATTTTCATAGCCTGGGATTTATTCTAACCTAGATTCTTATACTTTATATATGCCATACCAAAACCTCATAAAGTTTGTATATGCGTCTGAAAAGAATCTATGTTTTTATAAATGCTTTTCATTGGAACAGTGCTCCCTCTTTTACAAGAGCCTGGGCACTGTTATTGAGTTATTGAGTTTATGGCATGTGTAACACGCTTTTGGGGGGCAAAATATGTTTTTTTCCTGGAACAAACAGTCCACAGAACCATGTCAATATATCAATAGTTTGAGGAAATAAATACAGCTGGCCACGGCTGAGCTGGGGAGAACACTGGATTGACCAGAGCAGACTGTGCCGACAGCTTGGGTCTGTGAGATAAAACCCTTGCCAAAGAAGAATGGCAGCATTTACAAAACCCTCACATTTGAGCACAGGCACACACATAAAAAGGGGTAATGGTCAGAGACTGCCCTCTTGTTACTGCAGAAATGGAGGTGTTCAGGACAGCAGGGGGTGACAGCTACTTGATGGGAGACATAACCTCAACTCTTGAAATATAGTGGAAGAATACAAAAGGGATATACCACTGGATATATAGTACATAGAAGTTGGGGGGAAATTATTCTCTTAATTATAATTGTTTCTTTTTTTAAATAAACAAAGTGACATCATGTTAGCTTTTGAATGTTTTACAGGAGCAAATGCCCCACAGCCAAAAGAGAAAGTTGTTTTCAGGATGACATGCACAAGCAACAAGCCCTCACAATTAAAAATACAAAGGTTTACCATTCCCTCAAGAACATGTAGGGGTGCATAGCTTAAACGGCATTACAGTTATTCTAGCAAAGGCTCTTAATTTTGGTAAAAGGAAGGAACAAGGTAAACCCACTTCTGTATTTCAGAGGAAATCATTGTTCACCTTAAATTCCCAAGGGCATACTCCTTAGAAAAGTGAGAGCCAATTAATCAATTTAGTGTCGGTCTGAAGGTTGCCACTAGGTTCTTGACTCCTGTACAGTGACCGTACACCAATCAGCCATAACAATATATCCACTGACAGTAAGCCAACATGCACAAGAGCAGCACCCAGACTCTATTTGACCTGAATGGAACGGAAACTTAATTACAGTTTTTCTCTGTACGAATTGTTTCAAGAAATGTACCAAAGCGACTAACAGTACCACACAATGCATTACCTGCAAAAGGCTGTAACTTGCTCAAAATCCTTATTTTTTCTCTCCAAAGTAAATATTAATATAAATGAACAGTCAGTGCCATCAGAATGATAAATCATTGTGTCACTGATTATAAACAAGATAGTCAAAATGCTTAGCCATGTATTTTCTGGTGTAAGTTATGGCTAAGAGTTTGATGATTGTGCACACACTACAATCTGGAATATGTTCTACATTTGTAATTTAAGTAGAGCTCAAAGAAGGAGGTTTAATTGAGAGTGAGTACAACAACAAATTACAACCCAAATAAAGCCTTACAGTAAAGTACATCATATTGAACATCATTAAGAGTACGCTGTTTACTGGAGGACAATACATTTAAATTTAAGCTCAATAATAACAGCTTGTCATATCGTAATATATTAAAGTTTATTCTGCATGGCTAAGGCACACATTAATGCTACTGCATTGTTGCATATCTGATTAAAAAATTGTGATTCTATGAGTTCTGGATTTCTGGCTTTCAGATTAGTTGGAATTAAAAGGCAGCTACCTGCTGTCACACCTGTTCACCTGTGAGGTGATGAGAAAAGCAGTTTTTTGACAGTATATTGAATGTGATGTAGTTTATATGTTTTAATTAGCTAGTTTACACTTACACTTTTGCACCACAGACCTGTCGCTGCTGTAGCAGTTCATATTTAGATGCCAGATGAGTCAATTAGGTGCTGTTGATCAATCAGAAGTTGCTTTATGCACATCTAATGATCCTCAAAGCTAGTATCAAGAGAGAAAAAAAGTTTCTCCTTCTATGCTGAATCTAAATCTCCTACTTTTGTATTACACAGCCTTCAGTCTTAGCCTCGACACAGACAGAGCTTCCCTCATTAATCATTTAAGGGAGGCAATTTGCACAGCACCTGTCACATGCAGGATGCTATTAAGGTCCTCAGTGAAAGAGGAACCATAGACTTAATGGTTGAGGAGTAAAGCTCGTTTACAAAATATTGCTTTCTTCTCCTCCTCTCGATGAGAGAGCTTAGCTACAGGGTGGGTTTCTGCCATAGTGCATATGCATTTGGTCAGGGCTTTGGACATGGTATCCTCAGGTTTAGTCAAGGAACACTGATTGTGATTAATGATGTTTGTTTTTCTTCCTTTCCATTGCCTCAAAGTTTATGTTGGACAGGCACTCACACTAAAGAATTGTACTTCTGTTGGCCTAAATCAGGATCTAATATTACCACTGCTATGTTTTGGTAATGTAACATAGTATTTTAGTCCACTGAACCCTCCAGCTCAGTAGCTATATAATCTGTATTTTCTCATCAGCCTCACTGCACCTGCCACCTGTTTCTTGCATCAAACCAAGTCTGAGAATAGAGGTTGTGCATTCAGGATTATGGTGCTGCAATGCCAACTCTATTAGGACTGTCCAGAGTGCGTTTCCACTGGCTAGAGTTTACACAGTTCTGTGCTCACCACAGTCCCACAGTGCCATACTCTCACTGTCTGAGCTTTGAGCCTTTTAGTAGTGATGATAATGGCAAGAATTGTAGCAGTGTCCAACAGACATCCTCCAGATAACCTCCCTCGAGGATCCGGTCAGTAAATCATATAATAGGGCTCCACTTTCAAGAGACCAAGTTCTGTTTGAAGCTGATGCCCTGAGATGTTCGAGGGACAATCAGCAGAATTCTGTACGTGAAAAATGTACATGTTGCACTACATTGTTTTCCAAGAGCAATATTCAAAAACAGGAAAAAACAAAATCGCCTTTCTGCTCTTACCTCTCATTGCCAAGTTGGTGTCAATTACTTGCTGTGACAGAGAGCTTCTCAGTCTTCGCAGACAAATCTGATCAATTTTCCAACCACATTCGTATACCTCTTACAGCATTGTCCATACTTTGCAGTTTAAAGAGTGTGTTGTAGTTGGAATAACAGCCTTTAAGGGACCCTGAAAATATAACCATTAATATTTTCATATTGTAAATTTTAAAACAGACAAAGATGGAGACAGTCAGCTCAACATTCAACAAAAAGTGAACAACTGCTGAAAGAAATATGACAAGCATTCTCGTCCAGAATAAACTGGAACGTAATTGGCTTTTTAATAAAGAATTAAGGACTGAAGATTTTACTGACTTGGTAATTAAAGAAGAGTGGTTTCAGAATCATGACAGATATAGCTGGAAACAAAAGGCAGAGGAAATTAGCAGCTAAAAGACAATCATACATTATATCACATTAGCAGCCCTGAGTGAGGCGTATTGTATATACAGTACTATACATTATCAGTAACAATTTAACACCATAATCCAGTAATGAACGGAAACACAAAAGAGGTGATTATGAAGTCCCTCTTTTTCACCTCATTGTCTAAGCTACAATATGTGGCACAAAATTGTGTGGAGGTACTTAGGAGGGTGTTTAGTAAAGCTTTAGATTACAGTGTAAATATTTTGTATGTACAGCGTAAGAATGAAATACTAACTGTGTACCTATGGGTACAGGAAAAAACTTGTACAAGGAATTGCATTGTATTTGTACTTTGAATTACCCAGCACATATTAAATAACTACAGTGTATAGACAGGGTAAAGGGGTGAACAAGGGACCACGCTATTTTACAGCCCGTATACCTGAGTCTTACGCTGTCCATCCATTTCAGCTGTAATAGTTGGGTTTTTTTTTCTTTTTTTATTACAAATCAGACAAAATTGGCATGTCCTGTGTTGAATTTATGGATAGTGAACCACACTTGTCTCTATAATGTAGGTAACCCATATGTTATCATAATTAGAAAAATATAAATATAACTATTTTAGAGCTATAAAGGTATAACTTTTGTTTTGTTCCCCACTAACAATCATGTGAAAACTATGTGGAAACTGCAATTTTGAAATAAATAATAATAATAATAATAATAATAATAATTAAATTATATATATATATATATATATATTCACTGGTGTTAAGCCAGACAACAAAACAAAATCAATTGTCTCTAGGTATTTGTCTATCTCTCTTCCTCCAGGCCAACCACATTGCCATGATAATGTTTCATGCATCATTAATCACACAGACAATTAATATTGACCTTCGCCTCTGCAGAATACCACAACTCCAAGACAATACAAAAAGAGAGACATGTAGGAGTTATTTAAGCTTTGCAATGACAAAACTAAAAAGATTTATAAAACAGGGTTTTATAAATGGACAATGAATATGGGTGGGGGGAAAAATCTGAAAAGCCTGTTAAAGGATTTTATAAGGCTCCCTGCAGAGCAGGCTAATTGACGTGCAGGGACAAACAAAATAAAAAGGGCACCAGCACACAGAAAGTTGTGATGCATTTATGGTGAAAGAGCTTAGTCATGATTAGGATTAGCACCTTTTTCTACTGGAAGGGCACTCTAGAGGGCACCTTTTCTTGACTGAAAGGGCATCCTAGAAGGTACTTCACCACGTTTGTTTTCTCCACTGGAAAAGCATCCTAGAGGGCACTTCATCATCATCAAACTTTTATTGCGTCACACAAAACCAAAAACTCACACAGCTCTGCTGGCCTGTGCTCCAACACAGACACATGGAGGGGGTTATTGTTGGAGTTTAAGACACTGTGTGGTGTTGCCTCCAAAATCAAACAAAAACAAGAAGATAAATTCCAAAGGGGGTCTCATGACAGGGCCATCTTAATGCAGTCTGATTATTATTTAACAGTAATGTCACTAATGCACTTACTTAGTACCAACAAACCCTTTTTTAACATGTGCATAGGCTGCTGTTCAAACTGAGCATTCATTAGACATTAACAGTAAATGCAGAGATGGTGTGTCACATTTTCAGGGAGGTCCCTGACTGCAGAGCCGGACCTATCATCTCTCTGGCAGACAGGAACTGGACAGAACCCAGAGGAAGGGTAATACTAATTTATGAGCCAATGCACTGCCAAGCTGTTATTAATCTCCATGCAGCACCAATGCTTTGGTATTAAACATTTATTCCATTTGCATACAAATCATAATCCCAAAGAAATCTAATGTCAAAGCCAAGGCTGGGGTAAGAAACTTTTCTTTCAGTATCCTTTTGGGGCTGATGTGTGGCTTATCATTCAGCTTGAGCAATAATGGGGAATGAGGTCAGTGCCTTGTCTTGTTATGTGAAACCTCCAACTCCCCTCCGCCCATCAGTCGACAGATAATGGACTGGCAGGGCTTAAAAATAATCTGTTGTATTATAAATGGGATTCATGATGTGCTGCAGATTTAGAGAAATACGAATGTTTTGTTCTTAATGTCCATTAGTATTACTTACTCAGTTAAGTGGGTTTCATTTTCCTTGAGTTTACATCCACCCATCACATTCTATTTGATCATTTGGCTAATATGCAGATGTGTAGTGAAATCTTCCACTTCATTTTCATCTTTAAGCACCTTGATGAATGACATGTGAATAAATGATGTGTGAATGTGACTGTGCCTTTGGCAAAGTCAAGAGGTAGTCTGTGGGTTCAGGGTCCTGACAAGCCTCACAGGTCTCTCAAGTGTGTTCACAGCTCAGGTCAACGGCAGTCTTCCCTAAAGGTTGGCCTGTAAGCAGTGGCCTGGCCACAGGAGATAAGGGTGACAAACATGGGGGCCACCCCGGGGGGGATTGCACAAACACAGCAAGGCAAACAGAGGGCAGAAAGGCTGTGATATTCCTGTGTCGCACTGAATTGCAGGGGCAGTGACCCTTATGAATTGGATATGCTGCTCTCCAAAGCTTTAAAAAAAATGAAGTTATTTTGGCTGGGTGAATGGGTAAATGGGTTGTGTTTGCTCTATGTCCTTCAGCAGCAACTCTGCAGTAGCTCAAATACCGTAATACCTTTTTGAATGAACTAGTAGGCTTGTCTAGTTCCTATAAGTTAATTAATTCATCGTTATTTCTAATTTACATTTACATTTATCAGAATGTACTAAAGAGAAACTAGATATATTTTTTTTGCAACTGCTATTTGGAACACTTAAATAACTGCCCAAACACAGACAAGTTGGAAATCAACATTGCCCTATATCCAGCCTCTGACATTGAAAAGCACCCATGGGATAAACAAAGAAATACATGTTATCATTGATCCTCAACTACATTCTCACACATCACACATAGAAAATATTTTATGGAGCCAAGAAACGGTTAAAAAATAAAAAATTTTGGAGACAGCTAGACAAACCTGCTTTGTGTCCAAGGCTTTTAAATCTGTCCACCCTAAATTGCTGCAGAATACCTTTCTTTGAACATCAGTGACATTGTAAGGAAAGGGTTTCAATGATTTTTTTTACCTTCAACTAGAGAATGTAACTCCCTAAATAAATCTTAGAAGTGTACCGTGTCAAAATCACCCAATAATTTACCTCCATCAGCGGTGTGAAGGTCTTGCTGACATGAACAACTCAAAGAACAAGTGAAGGAAAAGTGTGAATGCATCACTCAGTACTTACGTAGTTACTAAGACGAACTTTGCATTCATGTTTCCCTTTGTGTTGCATTTGCCCAGAACACATGGCTGTAAAGGAATATCAAGGATTTTTAGAATTAAGGAAAACAAGTGTCTACACACCACATGGCTAGATCATCAGCTGGCTTAACACGCTTTGATAGGTGAGGTGAAGCTGAATACACAAGCAGTACCCTGAAAGGTTTACACTGTTATACATACAAGTTACAAGTTATACTGACACTGACTAGCATTGACTATAATATAATGTAGTATAGCCTATACCATACTCATAGATATTTTTTTATTTTTTTTTACTTTATTAATCCCCTATTGGGGAAATTGTTTTTTCACTCTTTTTTATTTTTATACACACACACACACACACACACACACACACACACACACACACACACACACACACACACAGACACACACACTTGTGGACATGCAACAGGGAGAGAGATGGTTGAGTGATGGGCTGCCACGTTAGCAGTGCCCCATGAGCAGTTTCTTGGGGTTAGGTTGCCTTGCTCAAGGGCACCTCGGCAGTGCACAGGAGATGAAACTGGCACCTCTCCAGCTACCCATTGTGTCATACCTCATGAGATAACTGTCAACCATCTTACAAGAGTATTGTTTTTCAGTTGCCACCTATTGGCAGCAACTGTGGTTTTTGGCTGTGCAGCACCTAAATGAAGCTCTAGCAAAAGTTCAGCCAGGAAGACTATTCTTTTGCATGCTCAGGCCTGTAGTTTATCTCTCTTTCTATTCTGCCTTTCACCCCTCTCACACATGCTCACTCATAATGTCCTTGCTGTCAATTGTGATATCAGCTGTTCCTCCACTGGTCGCATATCCAATAGCACAGCAACACACCTACATTGTGAGCCTATCATGTTGCCGCTGTCTTTTTAAACATGATTCTCTCTCTCTGCCTACAGTACATTCATGCTCCTGTTATGCATGCCCCTCCACCTCCCCATCACCGCCCTGTCTTCAGCCTCCACAGAGTCATCAGCCGCCAACACCACCAGACTGGACTGACTGTAAGTACCAAAAACGATGTATTTTTACTTGAATGCTTGTTTTTTACATATGGGTCATCTAAAACTATGGTGAACTAGGTAACATTATTGTTCTTCAAGGAGGCAATCACCCTCCGCTATGCATTGGACACACTGGTTCTGCCCTCCACATCATATATTAATTCCTGATAATGGGCACCTCATCAGGCATTATCCCTTATTTATTCATCACAAACAAACTGAGATAGAACATAATCTACTTTTGTGTTTATTTACAAACATTGCTAATTTTAGCCTTAAAATGATCTTTTTTAGTTCTGTTTACCTTGCTTTCAGATCATTATCCTGCAGTTTAAGACTAAACAATCTTAAAAGGGAATGCTCAAATCTAATGTGTTTTTAGCTTTGCTTGGCTTAGTTTTGTTGTTGTCCTGCCATAATTGAGGTACAACTGCATTAATTTGTTTCTTTATGTGTTTTAGATTTTTATTACCTTCTCTGCATCATTATTTAAGCCGTGATTGCTTACATAAAGCTGAATAATTTCCTCAGCATAGGACAAGTCGCATAATAACATTAGAATTTATAATGCTTTTGTAAAAGACATGAATGGCAGCAATTTCATCCTTAGCGCCCTCTCATTATTGTTTTCATCAGGACATGATAATGAGTAAAGAAGACAGGGTGCAGCAAATCATGGAAATAATTTAGTGAACTTCCAAACAGCAGTATTACCAGCAACAGCAATGTGCTTACTTGTCTAACACATGTTGGGACACAAAGGTATAATAGACAGGATGAACAGATTTGGATAAACGCATTGTGAAAAATCTCATTTTGAAAGAGATCAGTTGTCTTAATGATTTACTTTTTTGGCAATTGCAGTGTGTGGGCTCTTCACAGTAACACAGTTTCAGGTGTTGCAGAGCTTTTCTTGGTTAGCAAGATTAGCAAATGTCTACAGGAGGAATAACAGACAATTCAATTAAATAGACTTTATACATAGTATACACATTAATTCTAAACATTTGAAATGTACACTTTCAGTACTCAGGAGTGCAGAAATATAGTTCATAAATGTTATGATGTGAAATACTTCAAACAGCATTTGTTGCCCACTTTTAATTATTAATACAATTATAAATTCATAAATGTGAAGCACTAAGATATTTCTTGATGATGCATGTCATTTATAAAATTATAAAGATGAATAGAGCATTTTAAATAACCTTAGTTGCAGAATTGTATTCATTCAAAAGTATATGCCTGCAATTGTCTGGGCATAATGTATGTATGAGGAGCTTTGGCAGGACTAGAATACAAAATATTGGAATACTTGCAACACAAAGGTCTTCAGTGAAAATCACAGTGGGATGGGCCAGTTGCAGACACACAGTGATGAGACTTCTAATAAGGGCTGTATGAAGTCGGCTCCTCACTCTCTGCAGAAACGTTGCACGATAAGACTAAGTGGCTTTGACAGAAAATGAACAAGGGGATTTTATTCTTCTTATGATTCATCTTTAAATCAAGTTAAGAAATTAACTTTAAAGACCTAATATATTTAAGAGACATTTAATTCAAAAGGTGCTGTACATACAACAGATCTCATTACAACTTAAAGAGGGACCACATCAATTTAAGCTTAAGCAGCTCGAAACAAAATACATGTAATACTGATAATTAAGTGATGCTCATCAAAGGTGACTCTTTCTACTAAAAGAATACAACATAGTAACCTTTTATAACACTGTATGTAAACACTTAATATATACATACAACTCTCATACTGTGATGGTTTTATTGGAGCAAAAAAAACCTTGATCCCCTTACCAAGGGTGAAATACTATATATGGGGAAACTGTACAGATTTGGCTGCTTTCACATGTTGCACTGTTGTTAATGGAGCTAGAAAATGCAATAGGCGTGCCAAATGTGAGACAAAAGCAGTTCAAAAACACTGCATATAAATGCTGATACATCACCATGCAGTATTAAAGAGTGAATGACACTAAATATCTACAATTCAGACAGCTTACCTGATGACCACTATCTAACTGAGCAAGCAGTTCCATTCCACCTTCCAACAACAACAGGGATGAACCACTCTGTGAATCAGTTTGTGGACGCAATTCATCGGCTAGGGTGGAACTAACATTTAAAAGTAAAGGAGACACTTGATTAATCGTATGCTTCCACACAAGCATAATCAAGTAGTTAAAAATGGCGACAGCTTGCAGTAAGGATTATCATTGTCACTGTGACAGTGAGCACAGTGAATCTTCCAAAAATCAAACATTTATTGTTAGTAAATAAAATAATTTAAAACAAAAAATGAGCCTAAAGTCAAAATTAAACAATAAAACTGTACACTAAATTCTCAATATCGCTGTAGTTGATCGATTTATTGATTGATTTATCTTTTGCTATCCATTCTTTTCAGTTTTACAACTGAATTTTTCAGTTACCACTTGTTGCTCATCCAGACCACTGTACTGAAAAATTCAGCAGTGAAACAGAAAAAAATGATAGATCCTGATAAGTGAAAGAAAATCGTATAATTGTTTTTTATGGTTTTAGTATCAATTTTACCTTTGGGGTCATTTTGGGGTTTCACAGTATTTTTAACATTTCATTACATTCTTTAACATTAATTAATCCATTCCGACAACAGCGGAATCTGTGTGCGGCCATGACCGGATTGGATGTAACCCTTGAATGCAGGCGTGATGAAAGGTACGACTATTCTGTTTGGTGAATTACAGTTTGCTGAATAAAAACTAATGTTACAGCTCTATGGCACCGAGATGGGAGCTAGGAATAGGAATAGGTCTCCTATACAGTGAGTGAGCACATACATGGTTTCATAAATAGCCTAAAATCATTAATTGTATGACCTCATACACAGTGGCCTTGGCACCAAACTAATTACTCCCTAAAGCTCCCATATCTGAATTTTCTTTTACTCCCACTCATACTCTGATTAATGTCTGTGAAGATTGAAACATTAGTAGATCATAAAGTTATGTCCTTGCTGCCAGATCAGTGGGCTGGATTCTGTTTTAACTACAAGCCTATATTGAGAAGTAAAAAAGTATACCTGTCAGAAATGCTGGGCGAAATGAAAGCGGTCAGGGTCTGGAAATGAAAAAAGTTACCCAAAAAAGACCACCTCAACATGATGTAAGAACTTTTTATGTATTTAAATGAATATTCACAATGAAAAAGACACGCACTATGAAACAGAAAAGCACCCCAAATATTTTAATTTGCAAAAGTGCTTCACCTGCAAGCCTCTTCCTCAGACTTCCACAAAAAACGGAGAGTCACTGTCTTAAATACCAAAAATCCATCTGACGGTGACATTTCCCACCTGTTGCCAATAACCAATGACAGAAATAGAAAAATATTGAAATATATACATTGCATGTTAGACATTTTAAAGCACTTGGCAATTCACTTTGGCAAATCATACCCAGCACTACATTTAGGCCTTATTAAGACTTACTTATCAAACATAAATGTATTAATTATATGAGGCAACAGAGCACCAACCATGGACGACATAAAATTGAATCATAAAAAAGTGTTCATTAAAAAAATAAATACTGGATCCACTGTTGTTGCAAGTATGGCATTGCTCCATATGAAACATATCTGTAAAAGTCTGTCAAATGCAATATGTTCCCTTCCATTATTATGGTCCCTTTAATTCACAGTTTGTATACTTTAATGAACATACCATGTTTGAGTAAGAAAGGGGTCATAATTGTGTAAGAAAACGTGCATCGTACATTTAACAACACACATGATTATTTATTGTTTGAGGGCATCTGGCAAAATTAAACGCAGACTTCTCTACTGATGCATCTCAGACACTGGGCGGCTTAAAAAATGTGCAACGATTTTCTGTTCTTTCCCCCTTAAATGGTGAAAAATACCAGCAATTGTGTCATTATTAAATTAGGTCTGTGCTGCTCCTTTGGTAATCTTCTTTTTACCTTATTTTTGTTACCAACTGGTACTTTAACCTCCCATGAATTATTTGAGTTACCAACCTGAATATTGTTGTCAGAAAAAACTAAATTGTATTTGCAACAGAGACTTGATCTTGCTTACAAACCTCTGCATTTGCACTTAAATGTATCCTGGACAGAGGTGGCTTAGGTAGCAGTAAAGGCCATGGTGGATACTTTGCTGGCCTTGGTGTATTCAGCCGGCTCTTTCGATGTTTGACATATGGCTGGCAGTTCTTCAGCTGCCAGCACCAGCTCTTCGACCTTTTGAGTCGTGTCTCCAGCCTCTAGATGACTGAGGTAGCAAGCAAAATGTACACAATGTACTTGGGAAAACGTTCTTGACTCTCCAACATTCACTCAAATATAATCTAAGAACATTTCTACAGAGAACTGAAAAAAGTATTGAAATCAGAATCAGAATCACTTTAATAATCCCAGGGGGAAATTACTTTAAAATGTCTATATTGCAAATGGTAGGGAAGCAATGCTGCAAAATGATTACTCCCCTTATTAATTGTTATAATAATGTGCAATGTAGCATGTGAAATCATGTGTCAAAATATAAAAAAAATTATATTTAAAATACCGGCCATAACATTACCTCACCTCCTGTGTGAGACAGTGGGGTCCCTGAGCAGCTCCTTCAGCAACAGACTGCAGCACCCACAGTGCAAGGAGCACTACCACAGGTCCTTCCTCCCAACAGCTGTCAAACACTTTAACTCAGCAACCACATAAGGTAGCACTGCCGGTCTCAATAACTTCTGTTGACACTTACCATAGTCTCTTTTTTGTGTTTGCACTACTTAATACTGTACAGTTTTTACATACATTTATGTATATGTATATGTATATGTATATATACATATATAGGTGCATGTAGGAAATTATATATATTTTCCTACATGCACATTAGTATTTAGACCTGTACTGTATATTCAAAGTCCTGTCTAGCCTATATCACTCTGCAAAGTTTCTGCTTTATATATATATATATATCTATATTTTTATGTTTTACACCATGCCACTACCTCCTGCTGTAACCTGTGCAATGTTCTGTTTAAATCGCATCTGTATAAAAAGCCGTATATAGTGTACATACAACCCCAATTCAATTTGTCTTTATGTTTTGTATTTTTTTTTTTCTATTTTATTTTGTTATTTAATGTGTATTTTTTTTCTATCTTCTGTGTTACACATCTAGAGCTGCTGTAACAAGTGAATTTCCCCAGTGTGGGATCAATAAAGTCTATCTCATCTTATCTTATCATTATGACCACCTGGGCACCCTGAAACCAGAATCAGCATTAGGTATTTTCAGCAATATGAGCTACAGTAGCTCGTCTGTTAGCTCAGACCACACGAGCCAGCCTTCACTCCCTACATACATTAGTTAGCCTTGGCCACCAATGACCCTGTCGCTGGTTCACTGTTTTTCCTTCCTTGGACCACTTTTGATCGGTAATACCCGACAAGAGCTGGAGTTTTGGAGATGCGCTGACCCAGTCGTCTAGCCATTACAATTTGGCCCTTGTCAAAGTCGCTCAAATCATCACACTGCCCAATTTTCCTGCCTCTAACACATTAACTTTGAGGACAAAATGTTCACGTGTTGCCTAATATATCCCACCCACTGATAGGTGGGCTTGTTGTCACACGGGTAAGTTGTCACATTGCAATTATCTTCTCCACCAAGGGGTGCAACTAAAAAGTGGAATACTAGTTTTCTTCCTTTACATGGTCAGGTGTCATGTCCTGTCTGACAACAGGATAGCACATTGTGAGCTGAGATGAGCACCAAGTAACCATTTCGCACAACCCAAGTAAAAAATATCAACTTTATATATTTCAAAATAAGCTTTGTTCAGATAAAAATCCTTACAGTGATACATGTGGACTTGTTAGAGGAGAGATTAAGGCATCCTGTCATACCTCAGTCATTGTTCTGTTTTAAGCGAACTTTAAGCTAGAGCTAGTGTTACCAAACATGGTAGTTTGGGGCAACATGTCTCAGTCATTTTGGGGTTAGTTGTCACACGCATATTTTGATGAAAATGCACTACATATATTGACTTGCAATTTTTTAACACTATCATTATAGTGCATTATTATATTATGCACTATTATAATAATAGTATGCAATATTACAATAATAATATATATAATATAATACAATATTATGCAAAAGGATGGGCCCATGAAGAATGCACCCCTGGTAAATCAGTCTACGTATGCCAGAACTGCGATGCGGATGATGAGTCTGACTAGTGAGGAAATTTGTTTGTCAGGTTTTGTTTGAGTTTTTATGAATGGATCTTCCAGTTGTTGTTGGAACTTTGTCCACATTTCAGGACTGGTTTAAGTTTGATAATGAACCAATGCTTTCTTTTTTTGTAATTCAATTCAATCTGGAATTTTGAGCTTAAGAAAGGTAAAACAGGCATTTGAGTCTGAGAGCCATAGCCTACGTGTCAGCAGTTCCTAAGGACTTTAATCCTGTGCATGTTGCATAATATTTTATGTTAACGTTTGTTCAATGGCTTTTTCAAGCTCAATGATGAACATTTGCTGTGCCTGACTTCAATGTTCACTTTCAAGTAAAAAAGAACAACAACAATCATTTTGTCCTTGTTTTATTATTTGCAAAATCCAGTGTGACATCTTACCCCATATCGTGAGACAACTAACCCGATGGTGGGGCAACATGTCACATGTTCACACTCTCTATTTGATTGCTTATAACTCTGCACTGACACAAGATATGAAAATAACATGAATACAAAATATATACCTGGGTCTTTCATCTGGTACGCATTTTTTTTTTTATATGATGTATTGATTCCAAGAAATATATAAGTGTAAAAAGTGTGACAACCGATGGTACACAGCAAAAAATGAACTATTCATTTGCAAACTTAATTTTCCAAAATGAAAACAAATGCTGCCCACGGTCTAACTCACTGCATCCATGGCAACATTATCACTTTTAACATGATATGTTCCAAAATCACCATGAACACAGCATACACAACCTCATTTGAAGCCAGAAATATTCAGAGGGACTAATGAGGAAATAAGAAAGGTGAGGAAAACTAGGTGAGGGGAATGAGGTGATAGCAGGACACAAACGACAGACCAATTAATAAAACTAAGAGGTAGCAGGTGTAGTGACACGCAGTGGGTGAATGTTCGGATGGAATCAAACTATGCTGGGCTTTTAAACTGAACTATTTAAATACAAAATGCTGTAAGAATCACTGAACAAAATATTAAAAAATTGTGGGTTGCAAAAAGGATTATACAAGAAGTCAAACTGACCAATGAACATACAGTGTGCAGCTCTTACTGGTGTGTCATTAGGAACCAGAGAAAAAGAATGAGTCTTAGGAAAAAACACCCTTTAAACCTTTAATTTATATATTTTTCCTGTATTATATTGTACACTACTAGCATACTCATACAGTTTGCATATGGCGTCATGACATGTAATGTAGCATTTAATCATAACGTGGGGCTGGTATAGAGAATTGCATTGTGCACCATCTATTCATAGCTGGGCAGTCCTGCTGACAGAATTGCAGGAGTGCGATTGCCATCTATTCATTTCCTCCAAACTGGGAACAAGCTAAATCAGAGTCAATCATTGACCCTTTCAGACAGATATGAAGGACTGAATGATGCAGAGGATTAGCTGTCTCAGCCATTGCCTTGTTTACTTCCTATATTCGTTAGCCAGAAAATGGCAGCATAAATTGCACAAAACCATTAATCACAGCATACAATTTTCTCTCCTACTGTAACCCCTTCCCATACAAAGGCTTTCATTTCCTGTTCAATCTCTTGACAGAAATCCAATCAACAGTGGATCATAATTTATTCACATTTGGAGAGGGAATC
Source organism: Dicentrarchus labrax (assembly GCF_905237075.1). Lineage (NCBI taxonomy): Eukaryota > Metazoa > Chordata > Actinopteri > Moronidae > Dicentrarchus > Dicentrarchus labrax. The sequence goes on from NW_026136706.1 coordinate 12,835,063, forward strand.
TGCTTCAAGTATATGAAGACATCTCATTATTTTAACACACACACACACACACACATAAGTGAGACAAAGCCCACATTGTCTTAGCAGGTAACAGAAAGGGATTGCATTTTCAACTTGATTGACAGAGAAAATTGATAGGAGTCTTAAGTAAATATTCATTAGTTCTCTTCCTAAAAAAGGAATGTCTGCTCTTTTCTTCCGGTCTTCATTACAAGAACAATCAACTAACTAACTGCTGGTCAGCCAGGACCATGCCTGTATTGACTACATATATTAAGGTGGCAATGATAATCCACTGAGTGGTACATCATATGCTGGAATTTGTCAACTTAAATGTAATCATCATTGTTTTAAGTATGTAATGTTTATTGTGTAGGATCGTCGCTTTCATGTTCATGATCTTGCATGTTAGCATGTTTGCATGTTGTAATGTTTTCACTCCAGCTCCAGTGCTCATTTTAAAATAGAATGTACTGTTGGATATACATTATGGTTAACAGCAAGTATTCCAGTTCTTCCATTATTTAGATATTGACATTTTTTTCATTTAAATATGGATGATATTTCACCAGTTACTGTGATTCCAGTAGTGATTTTATGTACATTTTCATTTATTTTCTTCCCTATAGTGTTATAATGATAATAATATTATTCAGAAGAGATTTTTTATGTTAACTGTTAACTGAACATGTTGTTTGTTGATGTTCTTTGTTTTTGTTTTTAAGCAAAAAAGGTTTGGGAATTCAGGACTGGGTATTTAGCAGCAATAGCCTCAAGCAAAGCAATAAATGGACGGTCTGCATGGTAGCCTGCCAGGCATGGGCTTTTAGGCTGATTTCAGCTGCATGATAAAAAGAAAATAAAAATACTGTAGTGGTTGTTAGTACATCTATTTTCACTTTATTCATTTTTTTAGAACAAAATGCATTGCTTCATGACCTGCATATTGGTCTCCTGGACATGGTAAACCCCTGATTAATATAATCTTTCTATACTATATACTCTAATCTATACTTTTGCATTTTTAAGAATTTTGTAATGAAGCATTACTGCTCCTTTTCATGTCGGAGCCTCGCAACCACCCACGTCCAGTATGTGGTGATTTTGGGGGCATTTTTATTGCATTTATTCAATATCTTCTATAGAGAGATGACAGGTAATATGGGCAAAGAGGCAGGGAATGACATGCAATAGAAAGGCAGACGCAAACCAAAGTCATTGAGGTCCATGGTGGGCAGCTTAACCCCTAGACCACCAAGACGTCTCCAATAGAAACAACTGTTAAATAACAGAGCAACAGGGTATCTGCCAAGGCTGCACATGTTTCATGTTTCACAATGTTTAATTTGTGTCCAGCACTTTTTGGAAATTTTAAGAATGTATTGATGCTCTTTTAACTCAAAAACATAATTCCTTTTCTAAGTCCTTCAGAAATCGCATACTCCATGGGCCAACTATTCTTATACTAGACTGTGTATGCCAAAATGTGAGAACAATTACCATCCTCTAGTTGTGGCACAACAACATAGTCAATACCTAAAGTTGAACATACTTGGTTGTAAGTAGATGCTAGATGGATGTTTTTCCAATAGCATGATCCCAAATTTGATAGCCCATGTACTGCAAAGCAAAAGACTCACTTGTATCCTGCTAAATCAGGAAAATGCATTGTGTGAGTGTGAGTTAAGAAAGTAATTTGCCTTTATACTTTTTACTATCTCTCTGCAATGTGGGTGTTTCATCAGCATGAGTAGTAATCGTGTAAATGTAAATGTGTTTGATAGTACATTTACTCCAACCCTGAAATTAAAAAATCAACTGATGCATGAAATAAACAAAAGATAGACTATGATATGGCTTCTCTTTCCTAGCAATTACCAGGCAATGAAATGTAGCATTCAAAATCACATGGATGCTAGCACACATCACTAACCTTCCATGGCTTAAACTCCCTAAAACTTTAACAGATTCCTTCACCACTGTGTGAGAAATGAGGGCTCTGATCATGTGTATCAGATGGAGAGATGGTGATTTTCTGTTCAGCATGGGGTTAGCCTGCATTTTCAATACCTATATTATCATTTAAAAAAAATGATTCTAATACATTTTTTATATTGTAGGACCATAATAATAAAAATAAAAATACCTGCAGTATTATAATTGTGTCATATTGTGACACATGGTTCCCGCAGTTTATGATATAATTCAGCTAATTGTAGCCCAGTTAAATACTTTTCTAATCACATCCAGAGATTTTAACGTTTTATGCTGCCAATTTATGCATAAAGGGGATATGTCTCATTGCTCTGCCAACAATATTAGTATATTGTGCAATGTGCAGCAGTGCCTCTACAATTGAATTGTGTCTCTCCTTTGAGCTATGACATAGAGAGAAAGGAGACTGAAAACAGTTTAAACTCACACCTCTATTGATTTATCCTTTATTGCTTGAGATTTATGAATTATTGTAAATCTGATGGTGTCTCTCATAATGCTGCCACAGCCTTTTTAAATCAAGCTGACAGGCTTATTATTGAGCGCCGGCAGAGAAGGCAGCGTAGCATGGAGGAGTGTACCATCCCTGATCCAGGAGGAGAAAATATTACCCCACATTCCCTGGTGGTGAGAAGTTGTTGCACCAGAACTACGTCCTCAAACAATTGTCATGGCACTCTCCATCACTCATAGCAATGAAATAGCATTGGCCTAACAATAATGGAATCTAGAGCCACTCGCACTGTAGATCAGTCTCACTAGCAACAGTACTGTCTTACTTTACAGTCTCATGTGCCTGATGATATTTTATAGGAAACCAAGTAATGCATTAATAATAGATGCAAACCATAAGGGAGACAAAGTAATAGACAATGTGTGAGGCTGTGACAACTTTTTGTACCTACAAGAAGTAACAAACTGAAAATAACACTGCAAAAGTGTCTCCTAAACAGCAGCACTCTACTGGAAAAAAATGGAATGGATGATAAAACTCAACTCAAGTCCACTGTGTAAAAAAAAGAAGAAGAGGAAAACTGCCAAAATAATAGCCAGGAAGTCTTGTCAGAGATAGGAGTGAATGAATACTGACAGAAATGCATCCAATCATCATCCGTGTTTGCACAAGAAAAGAATCTAAAAAGTGACTCTCTCACATAGCTCATCGTGTTATACTTGAAAAAGCCCAGTGCAAAATAAGTGCTCATCTTAACTCAGAAGAACAGCCTAAGCTGCATGCCTCATGAATAAAACTGTGGTCTTTAAAACGTCCTTCTCTCACGACTCTCTGTCCTTCCACTCCGTATTTTATGAAGTATTTTTAAAACTGCCATTACGCTGAAGTAGAGGGAATATGCCTGGGTTTCTAATGCACCAAATCTACCTGATATACTGTATCTCATATTTATCTCTGGCACCACGAGAAACGAAAATGTGCCTGTATTTTTGTGAGCTGCCACTCAGTTTTATCAGAACCACTCAGCAGCCCTCACAACACTCCACCATCCACTCTGTTTGATAATAAAATGTTTTTTTTTTTTTTTTTTTTTTCAATTCTAATTTATGAGCTCTGACTGAGATTAAACAGATTCAAATTGTCCAAGATTCATATTCTAATTTAGGAAAAAGTGCAGATAAGATAAGGCAGTACAGAGAGAATAACGTTAAACAGTTTTGACACAGTTGAGAGCCTTCATTCTTTTATTTTTCATCGTGAGTTGGTAATGCCTAACATGGCATGCTGGCGACTTTTCAATCCTTTCCAAAAATATAAAATGGTTGCTCGGGTTCATTTGAAACCATGACAGAAAAATGATGAATTCTCACTGTTGGAAACATTTATCTGCTATGAGATAAGTGTGGCATTTCTGATTAATGCTGAGGTCTATCCAGTTATATGGTGTCAGTGCTTTGTACTGTGGCTTGAACTATTAGTAGATTAGGTTACAACTGTATATCTGCGGAGGGTCACTGTTGTGCAGTCCACATGACAGGCTACAAAGCTGTCAGACAGAGATAGTCAGGAGGCCTGTGTGGTTTCCTGTAAATGGATAAACAAGCATGCAAATCAATCATTTGTCAAGCTGATAATATCACTGATGAGATTTCTCCCCTGGCTTTGTCATTTAATTTTCCTGAAACATTTGTAGAGTATTTGACCCAAGATGTGCTTTCAGCTTGGTGTATTGCAAATATATCCCTTTGTTAGTTATGTTTTGGCATAGGTTGAATGTTTGATTTTATCTCTGACTCCAAGCTCTTTCAGCTGTTGCTGGGCCATCATTATTTTGCATTATTTAGCCACATAGGGGAAAGCAGTGTTAGTTACTCAGTCAGTCTAACACTGTGGTCCTGAATTAAATATCCCAACAGCTATGAGATGGATTGATGTGAAATTGAGGATGAGACCTACTGACTTTACTGATCCCCTGACTTTTCCTTTAGCGCCACCATGAGGTTGACATTTTAGGCTTCTGGCCTTGACAAACATTGGATGGATGGCCATGACATTTGGTACAGACATGCATGTCCCCTTCAGGATGAATAATAATAACTTCCTCTGACTTTTCATCTAGAACCATCATCAAAATTTTAATTTGTTCAGTATTTGAGCTTTTGACCCATCAGCAACAGCTGCACTTTGTGTTTAGTGCTAATTAGCAGATTTTAGCATGCTAACACGCTGAATTAATAGTAAACATTATATCTACAGCATGCGTGCATTGTCAATGTCTGCATGCTAGAACACTTTCCCTAAGTACAGCCTTGCAGACCAGCTAGCGTGGCTGTAGACTCTTAGGCTTGTTTTCTTTACTGGCAGGTTAAGTAACTCATCACAGTAATCACAATAATTCAACATGCCATACATCTACTTAGTACTATTTTAGATAGCATAAATTAATCCCTGCTACTTCATACACACAGCAACAGAGGCAGAGTTTCAAATTTACCACATGAAGTAACACAGGTTTTTCCAGAAAGTGAGTCACACCTAAAGCACAATATGTCACAGCTGTATTTTTAATGAGGTATAATTGTGTTGACTTCAAAAAAGTCTGTGCTAACATTTTCAAGTGAGTCAAGTGTTCTGCCTTCCTCCGTTCTTGCACAGGAAATTATGTCAGAAATACCTACCCAGTTATTGAAAGGCCTTCTGTGTACATCGGTAATCACTCTGTGCTTTTTTCCCTGGGTCAGCGACATTGCTGTGGGTAGAGCAGCTGAATGCTGATGGGACCAAAGCAGTGGCCACAATCCCATTTGAGCAGTCACTGGTACTTTGCCTTAAATGCTTTTCAATCTGCTGGAGATCACATTAGGCGGCTCCTTCTTATCGACTCATCTAAAGAGTTTATGTCTTCATCTAATTAAGGACAGTGCTTCCTTAATAGCTCATGCTTAGGCTGACTTATTTCATAAGTGTGTAGTTTGGCCAACAGTCCACCACGTGCTACTCCACTGTCAGCTTTAGAGGATAGTTTTTTTTCATTAAAATAACTGTGGTTATTGTCATAATAGACATAGAAAGTGTTACAGCTATGGTAAGGAGATAATCATCGTTATCCCCTTATTTTATCGTTATTATAGTCATCACATGCCTTCCAATGGAGGATTTTACTAACAATTGGGTCTATGTAAAGTTGTTGGTAATTACATCCTGGACTCTCTCCATATGTACTGTAGGCTTACAGTGGTGAATGTCAGTTTCTTGATATATTGCATCCCCTGCCTGGGAAGCTTAGTGAAGTTGACAGGATCACAGTTCAGGCAGATATGAGATGGGTCCAAGGTGTCCGCTGCCAGGGCCTGCCAGCTCAGCCTGTTTCCATGCTGCTCTGTGTGTCACGAGGGCAAGCCTCCTATTTAGACAAGGCAATGAAAGATAGGGCTGAGATGTATTATGCATGTGAATGCAGGGGAGGCAGGCATCTGCACTAACAAGCCAAGTCACTTTCACAGGGTTACACACCAGCCTGTCTTCTCCCTTCACAAATATAGACTGAACTACTGCAGGTAATATAGTTGATTCCCATGGAACGCTACACCATTTCTTTGTGTTTTTGTTATTTAATAATAAATGTTAATATAATATTATAAACATTTTATTTTAATAGTCTGCGTACATAGTTTATAGTATTTGTAACATTTCAGCTGTTTTGCTTTGTCTGTAGACAGCATCTCCATAAACATTCATATGCAATAGTCTTTTGTCACCAATAAATATGTCAAGAGATTCAACATATAAACCTTCAGGACAGCTCTTAGATTTAATTCTCCAGACAAAAGCTTTCAGGCCTTTCTTCACAGGAACAATATTCTGTTACACTGACAGTAATTTTTGGAATGAAAAACACATATCAATTGTTGAATTGTTATTGAATTGCTGGCCTGAGCAAGGAGCAGTTTGAAGGCTGCATGTGATCTCTTGCTATTACTTTTGTTAGTACAAGTTAAATATCATCACTTGAAGTTGCTGAGTTCAAGTGATTTTGTTTTGTGGCTTCTTCTTCTTCAATGTTAGTGTGTGTTTAAACAATAAGATTTTATTCACAAAATAAAGAATACAAAACATGTCCATGCACTACATTAGGTAAGACTTGTTGTGATGAGCAGTAGGAAATTTGAGGGGGGGGTGAGGGGTTAGCAAATTACCAAAATTCCTCCCCCTTGTTAACCTGCCATCCCCCCTCTCCACCCACTAGTAGCAGAGAGAGTGCACAGACAGAAGTGTTGTCCAGTAGCCTGTCTGATTCACTGAAGGATCAATGAATCAGGCAGACTAGAATAACATATTCAACTTTTGTTTGTGCAAGTTAGAGTCTATGGCCCCATCCATGGCTCTGAAATATCAGTAGCTTAACTGTACTGTATTGATAAATCCCTGGAGCTGAAGTAGCAGTTAGACTAATACTATATCTATACTACTTTGTAGCCTGTATACTTTATAGTTGTGGCTATAGTAGTAGAGGCTCATAGAGAGATACTCACTGTGTTCCTATAATATTTCTATGATCACTCAGTAGCATCAGCGCTGCTGAAAATACACGCACAGACCAAGTCACCTCTAAAACAAAATGGTTATTTTCGGTCAACCAGTGATCACCCTAACTGAAGCATATTGTAATTAAACCATTTGTTTCTCCTTTTTGCTATTCTTGCAGTGTATGCTGGTTCCCTCATCTCCCACCTTAGTGACACCAGTGTCAAAGCCTTGTTTATCTCTCAGGCATCTTTGAATTGTCTGCATTTCACACTCAACAGATGTCATGGGTGAGATCAATCCCAGATATAGCTTTCATATATTTGTACTAAACATCTGCATTTTGCCAAATAGTCTGTACTTGCTCTTGGTTAGCTTCCATCAGTAAACAATTTCTGAAATATTTCCAAGTGGACAATTTGCATCAAATTCATTTAATAAATAGCCCTTCAGCTCAACTGCATTTACTTGCAGAATGGGCCATGTCCCAAAGATGGTTGTTGGGAATAAAACCAGCTATAAACCAGCCAGTCTGTCATTAAAGGATTGTTCAGAAGAGGAGCCAATCTTCTCCTTCTGTTTGTTGTTTTGATGAGCCTGTTGCTTGTGTTGTGGGCTCACTCTCTTATGTGAGTGCAGATCAGCTTCTGTCCAGCCATGCATTCATTTTGGTTATTCTCAACTGTCTGATCTTTATGTTTTATCTGTGTCAGTAAATATAATAACAGAGGAAAGCCATGCCACTGGGATGTATGATAGCATAGCTAAAAATCCATCTCAAATAACAAGTCACTCTGTCTAGGAAGAAAGCGCATTATGGTTTCTCAGTGGTACTGTAATCTTTCAGTTGTCATGGATACAGAGGTTTTTAAGTCATTCTTCTTTCTTAAATCATTCATTTATTTACAACTTTGACCACTTTGTAAAAACAATTATCAAAATCCAAAGAGTTCATTATCAGCTATATTATAAAAGAAAAAATATGTACAAACATTGCAGGTGTTGTTAAAGTATTAGACATGAACCACCTTAAAGGTCCAGTGTGTAACATTTAGGAGGATCTATTGTCAGAAATGGAATATAATATTCATAGGTATGTTTTCATTAGTGTATAATCACCTGAATATAATAATCGCTGTGTTTTGTCACCTTAGAATGAGCCATTTAATTTCCTTTAATAATTTTTTTTTCAACAGACGTCGCAGGTCACCTTCCATGGAGTCCGCCACGTTGAACCGCCATGTTTCTACTGTAGCCCAGAACCGACAAACCGAGCACTGGCTGTAGAGTTTTGCAGCCATCATTGTTTCTCCTACACACTTCACAGCCCGTTCTCATTTTCAGGTCACCAAATACACGGTGTTGATGACATTGATGATATTATGTAACACCATGACAATTCTGTCGGCTTTCACATCTTCACACTATTCATTAAGGCTTACATAGGCACATTCTGCTGGTCCCAGGTATACATTCTTGTTGCAAATTTTGTGGACCTGCAAATTCTTGATACCAACGTGTCTTTACTTACATGATCATGTATTGCATTTAATTTGGTATAAGCTGCCTCATATACAACTTGCAATTGTTTTCTTTGTAGTTGTCTACTCGTGCAGGCTGTTATATTGATATTCCTCTTAAATGTTTCTAAAGAGAAAAATGTATTCATTTTATTACATTACTACTATATAGAAGGAGCACGGAGCGCTTTATTTCATTAGGGTGATAAAGTTGTGAATAATTAAGCAGCCAGTTTGGCTTTTTAAACATGCAGACTCATTTCAACAGACTTCAAAACATTAGACTGGCCCTATTCACAGGCAGACCTCATATTAGAAACCCTGTGAACGGTTCTACATCAAATTATTCAGAACAAACACAAGGGCTGTGGAATGGCAAAATAGGAATTAAGAATTAATTTGTAGAATAATTGTGATGCAAATTAAGGCACACATCTACCCCAAAACGAAATTCACATTTGCTTTTCTTGTGATCTTGGGGCAGTATCCCAGTTGCCAAGAGTGATACAGTTTATGACTGATTGAAACATCATGATGCTCTCTGACAGCACCAGTGGTGATTATTTGGGATATTTGGGAGCATTTTGTGGAATAGATCAGTTCCACACTGAAAAATGTTGCTTTGACTGAGAAAGAGTCTTACAGATTCCCCAACCACAGAAAAAGATTATATTTATTTTGAGGTGGACTTCCCAGTTAATATTCTTGATTTGAGAAAAGGTCTTTCTCACATGGTATTAGTATTCATGTCATGCGTGAAAGATACACCACGGGGGACAGCATTAGGAGTATATTGTACAGCCAAGTGAAAAATTAAACTCCATGTCCACTCTGTTAGCTGTTACGTTAATGGGTGCACACACATTTATTGAACACACAACATCAATCAATGCTATCTGTGTGTTTCTGTGTTGTGTGGTAATCTCACAGGAACATGTATTTTGTAAACTGTATATGGTTGATTAGGAATGGTTGCTGTTCACTGAACAAAATTAGGAATCTGGTAGAAGACATCTTCCAAATTATGATCCTACATGTGCATCAACAAGCAAAGACTAAAGTTTTGGAAGCTACAGTGGCTCGTTTGTACGTGGTATCCAAAACGCTAAAATTACATCATCCAACACAATAACTAAAGACATAGTCTTCACATACAATAGCAGAGTACAAGATAGAGAGTACAAGGTCAACAAAGTGTAGTAGTATGCTGCTCTTCAAATAAATAAGACAGTGGAGGAGTTGAACAATGACTATACAGTATTCAGTATTTTTCTGTTCATCTATCATTTGTAATATTAATATTTATATTACAATTCATGATGATCTACAATTGAATATGTAATTGAACGGTAGTTTAACCACACCAAATTGTGGGAATTTCCTAGAGAGATGGCAATTATTGCTACTCTGGTAAGCCAGGCACGTGATCTAAGCGCTGCATTAATAAGATTTTTTGTAAAATGTCTGACCTCTTAGAAGTGGTGTCAGTCTGTGTCTTTCAATTGGAGGGACACAGATGGATAAAAGTAAAAATAATTTCTACATTGAAGATTATTTTATCCCTGGAACAGGTTGTGTGACAAGTCGAGGCCATGTAAACATAGCACTCAATAACATCTGTAATGTTAGTGTTAGAAATTATTCACTCCACTCAACTGATTCTAAGAGTTTACAAAAGCATCCTCTGTAAATCTCATTAACAAACGAAATGCAAAAACAACCTAAAAACTCAGCAATAAATTTAAATAAAAAAATAAAATCTATTTTACTGACTGCTGTGTTTTATATCGCCATGACGGCTGACTCCTCACTGCTCTTAACCGGCTAGTAGGGGCTGTCAGTGATCAACAACTGCTCCAGCTTACAACAACGGCGGTCACATTAGTGTTGGCAGATTCTTTTGTTGTCATTTTCACTCTGAAATCGACATTGTACATTGCTATTTTTTTAGAATCGTCCAAGGTTTGTCCCCGTATAGCCTGTGTACTCTGGTTACACCTTGATAATGTAACAGCCATATTGCAGTGCCACACATGACCAGACCTTCAACTAATGTTCACACAGCAGTGCCCTCCCTGTTCCCAACCCACAAAGATATACACACTTTTTTTGTTTAATCATGGCTACTGTAGTTGCATAATCACATGGAAGCTTTGTTTGACATTAAATGTTATTGAGGAGTTTAATTAATGAATCTACAGTAAACACAACAATACACAACAACAATTTCCTAACACTATACTATGTATATTGACACTGTGCCACTGTAACAGCGGTGGGTTGTTCAATGTATATTATGTGATAACATACAGCAATGAAGATCAATCCACCATTAACTTGTCTCATTAACATCTACCTGTATAATAACAGATAAATCAGTTGCCTGTTGACCATGTTCATTATGTAGCTAGAGTACCGGTATGCTGTGCCCAGGGAAAATCTATTTGTCACAGTTTGCTCTCCAGTTCTTGTCATTGCTCTACTCACTGAACAATTAGTCAACAAGTCAGGAATCAGTGGGTGTGTATGTTTGGAAAGTACTTTAATAAATGGGTAAGGGCATGAATATTAAAACCATTCCAGATGCTGGGCTTGCTGCACCTTACACACACTTAACAGTTAAATGGGTTTGCATTTCATTTGCAGGCCCATTTAAAATGCTGTGTCTCTCGTGGTGGAACACCTGGTCTTATTAGTATAGTGCACAAATCCACATTCTGCCATCTGCAGCAGTGATGTCAGCACCTCAGTGGGTAACTATTCCCACCTCTACATCTCCCAGAATCAGTGACTATAGATGGAAGAAAGAAAACTGATGAAGAGTGGGATGAGCAGAATGAGAAATAGAGGAGATGAAAATCCCTGCAGTGAGAGGGGTTTGATTCTGCTGGAAGCCAGCTCTCCCTTGAGATACAGTCTCTGAGCAGCAGAGATGGGGAGGATGGAGAGGGGCCATGTGCAGTAACTCTTCTGTATGCTTCTAGCTAATTATCAACCCAACAAGGAACAACCAGCTGTTCACATCCACCACACACCATTAGACTAATATCACACATTAGCATGAGGAATATTTGCCTGCCATCTTGGAAAAGAGAGGCATTCAGCAACTGATGGGCAAATTCACATTATATGTCTTGAAGTGAGGCCTAGGGTAATATATTATTTCTGTTGTTTTAACAACACAAATCAAAGTGGCGTCCTGATTATTCTGATGCATTGTTCAATTACAGTCAAAATGATATTGTAAATTATACTTCATGAATATGAGCCTTAATAACACTAAAAGCCTTTTAGCAGACGTGAAGGTGATCCCACAATAGGTAATAATCAAAAATGACAATTTCATCACCTCAATGTGATTTAAACCCAGAAGTTTGGAAAAGCGTCAGATTTATAGGAGATGTAGATAATGGTAAATAAAAGAAGTGCGTGTATGTGCAAGTAGGTGTATGTGTGTCTTTCCTTTTGTGTTGTTTGCGCCTCAAATTCTTCTCACATTGCAGTAACAGGTTATATATATTTACTACTTGTAAATATGTATTATTTCACACTCCTCAAGAAACAAATGCAATATAGAAATTGTGCTCACCTATCTAACAGTATTAGGCTATCCTGAAGTGTTACATGAGGAATGCACATATTTCATCCGTCCCCAAACCAGCAGATAATAGGATTAAATTCCTAATGCCTAATTCCTATCAGCACTGGTTCAAACCTGGTTTACTCATGGAATATTCTAAATATGGGGCAGCTCCTAAACATGATGACCATAATGTTTTGCTATGGAAATGGAATAACCAGTATAAGGGATGGTCTTTGGTGGAGGTCAGCCTATATTTAATGCTATATATATATATATATATATATATATATATATATATTCATTGAATAAAGCGAGTCCCCGTTTTTTTTCAGATCAATGCATAGGCTTTTAAACCATAAAATGAGGCATTACAATGGCTAGATTCTGCATTTACATTGCTAGGAAACAGTGTATGGCTGTGTAGCCCCTATGGCCAACCACTAAGTGTTGTTTGTGCAGTATTGGACAACGAGCAGAAAGCACATGTCTGACACTGTCAGGTTATTAGAGAACTCATATGGACTTGCAAATTGATCAGATGTGAGTTCACTGGAAGGTAACTAACAGTTGCATATGGTATGTACTGGATTACAGAAAAACATGTTATATTCACTTGAAACAATGTATTGTTATTCTTTATTATTGATTGTATATATACTAATCAAAGAAAAAAAGATGTATAAATGTGGGTAATTGTTTATTCAGATTAATAATTAATTTTATAATAATAATTAATGAGTTTAGACTTAACATTTAACGTACTGGGTTTTTGTTATCAGTATATTCTGTTGACAACTTCTGATGTGTATTTGTTTTGACAGCTGCTCTGTCGCCACAGCAGCAGCTTGGTGTTCTCCTCCTCGCCTTTGGTTGGCTTAATGAGGGTCAAACACTTAGTATGAAGAAGTCATTTTCATCCGTTCAATGTTCTCTCTCTTCAAGCATAACATTATCACATAGCATACCTGTCCCTATAAGGACTGCATGTAAACAAACATGACAATAAGGGGAACAATGACAGAGGTGGCAGAATATGATCATTACCTAGGAGCATTATGGTCATGTCCAGGATCTAAAAACACGTTGCCTGCTAACTACCCATCATTAGATTGACTGTCATACTGTGGTGAAGAAATTGATACAGACAGATTCAATACAAGCACAAAGAAAAATTGCTTCTGCAGAATTGGCATGCTTTTGTCATATATATTCTTGTAAGAAAACAAGATGGCTGCTGCTGATGTGGAACATTGCCTCGAATCCACTATTCTGTCAGTATCAAAGGAACTGGTCGGTATTTTCTCTAAAAGAAGAACAAACAACTACTCTTAAAGCTTTTGTTTGCAGGAAAGATGCATTTTTCCTTCGTTCAACACAATGCCACATGTTTCGTTGTACTGATGTGTTGTGCTCTAGGTCTATCCAGTTGTGTCCAGAGGGATTTTGGTCTGCAGGCGTCGATAATACCCCTTGGAAATCAAAAATGAACTGAGAGGTTCCAGACTAATTCACATTTGCAAAATGGTCTGGCAACGTCAGGCTAGCACAAGGTAGTTTTTCACAGCATGTCATAATACAAAGTTGATCTGGGATTAGTAGTATGAGATTAGTATGAACTGATTTACTGCTGGTTCTCTGCAGATTTGTCCATACCTAATTCTAATATGATTGTAGTCATATAAATTAGTCAGTACCCAAAACTTTAAAGTGAATTAATGACTTTTTGTGAGTGTTTCATTCAACAGCCCTCACCAGAGTTATTGTCTGGAGGCACTAATGTTGGCAGTTTATAACACTGTAGGGTTAATAAAACATGTAAGTACAATAAAAAAAAGAATAAGATAAATGTGTTTTTAATCATAACATGGATACAGAAGTTTCCCCTCAGAAACTGTCCATTACAGGCATTGTAAGTTTTTGTGACAACAACCATGAGAATTCTGTCTGACACAGTAAAGGCCACAATTTAGTAGTTCACATCCCCAGGGGTCCGTGCAATTACTGTTGAATACATTACGCTCATGACTGACACCCTTTAACAGCCTCTGTATGTAGTGACAATCAATCTAATTGGCTGCCAAATGTTAAGGAAGCATTACACCTCCCTGCTGCCTTATGAGTATTGTGAAATCTGAGGAAGTTCATGCTGTAACACACCATGTCACTGTGTAAAGCCAACTCAAAGCAGTCAATACTGGTAATCATTATGACTTATCCCAGAGAGCAGCAGTAGTGCTCAGATTGTACAGTAAGTGAATATGTGTGTCACATTTGCAAATTAACTTGAATGATTGTCACAAATGATTATAATGATGTTACACCCACACTGCCTGCATGAAAAATAAGTATCGGAAAGTCTACAAAGTAAAACATGGCTGATGTTTAGTAATAATACTATGAGCCTGTCGGAGGTTTTGTCACATCAACTCTACAAGTTACAGATAAATATTTTACACCACTAAATTTCTCGTCACTCTTGCATGTTGACAGGAGCAATTTAAGGCCTAGAAGTAAATTTTATAATGATTGCCTTTGCTGTAATTTATAATGAATTCATTGTACAAGGTGTTGAGCCATTTAGGACACATTGTTTTTATTGCTAAAAGATTCAACAAAGATGAATGTACACACATCTGGACAGCTGTTTACACAAGGAAGTGACAAATGGTTTTCAAACTGCAAACAGAATGAAAGATAAACAAAATCTTGTTGCCCCACATTATTATGTGGCCAAGTGTTCTCTAAGGAGAGGAACAAATTAAATCCCCAAAAATAGCAACATGTAGGAGAGAACCAAGACAAAAGTAATACTTTTTTATTCTAACATAATTTACATAACAAACAAATGACATCCACCACACTGAATTCTGAATGCTGGCAAAGTCAATAATTTATACCTCAATCTAAGAAGGCTTCAAGCAAAAGGTAGAAAACATTTCATTTCTCAGCAGGGTCCTTTTCACAATGTCATCAGACCCTTATAATAATAACCTGAGTCTCAGTAGCAAAAATAAGCACTTTGAATGGATGTACTTTGAGAGTGCGCCGTTGCCTACAAGGACGCTGCAGACTGTTTTGCTGAAACCGGCAGCAGCGATCTCCCCCAATACTGGATCAAATTCAAAAATTGTTATCCCCATTAGTCACTTCGACACAAAAACAAGGGACCATATTGAAAAATGCCAAAGTTACCCTTTAATGATGAATGCATTTATTTATTTATGTATTTACTCATTTGATTGCACCACTTGTTTTGTAGTAGCATTGTGAGATAAAACATTATATTTATTAGACAATGTTAGCGGTAAGAATCTAAAAAGTAGCAAAATCTTTTAATATGCTGTTTATTCTGTCTTGTTGGGTCTTGTAAATTGAGACTTTTGAAATAACAAATAACACATTCTTTCTATTACAAGTTAAATGTTGAATTCATAAGCCACAAAATATACCCTTGTTCAGTCAATTACACTCAGGGTTTCTGTCTTGTTTTAGTTTTTTTGTTATATCTTTATTTTGTTTAGTAGGACTGGTGTATGGTGGCTAAAATAAATAAACTTCAGATTAATATTAACATGAATAAAACCATGATGATGACCCTCTTTTATCAGGCTTTAATTAGACAAATCTAGTCTTTTTTTCTCACAGCTGCAGCCGTGATCTTTTTGGGCCCCTAGGGGTAGAAAATTTTTTATAGAAATGCTTTCGTGCCTGCAGCTATTGCACTACTAAACACTAGCATGAGATAATGCACTTCACCCATGCATGGCACTTTTGTGTGTGTGTGTGTGTGTGTGTGTGTGTGTGTGTGTGTGTGTGTGTGTTTGTGTTTGTGTGTTTGTGTACTGATGATACTTGTTTTAGGGTATTTTGTTTTGATGTCGTATTGCTGTGATGTCTTGATTTTAACTCTGGAAATCCCTTGTCTGCACAAGAAATTTGCACTGGTTAGCCGAAGAAATCTTGAACCCTGAACCTTGACTTTTCTGTACTCATGCTACTATTTACATGTTTTAGCATTTACCACTACTCACTAATATCTACTATCTAGTAGTGGGTAGTATTATTGTTTTAAAGGAATAGTAGGGTAGTAGTATTACACTGCTTTCTTTCCAAGAGTTAGATGAGATGATCAATACCACTCTCATATCTGTGTTATATGAAGCTGAAGTATAGCCAGGAGGCAATTAGCTTAGCATAGAGAATCCAAGCAGGGGGGAGTATTGCTAGCATGAAGACATGTTAATTAGTGAGCTTTATCCAGGTTCTTTTAAGTCTTAAATTCACACTGACATTATGGAATCAGTATTTCAATGAACTGGACTGCAAATTCAACACATTTCCATGAATTATAGTTGTGTCATAAAAAAATACTTTTTATAGGCTGTCAAAAATATTTCATAACCATATGCACACTGATATTCCTATTCATTCATTCATTCATTCATACACATACAGTATAACTTACTCACACATTCACTGTAAAATCCAGTATATTGCATTTGATTCATATGCCAAATTGTCCCTCCGGGCCTTCTCTCCACTTCAACTCTATTTGCATGTCTAAAGCAGCAGAGTCATTAAGAGGCAACCAACCACAGCGACACAGTCTCAGTGCTCAGTGCCTCCCTGGAGCTGCTGAAGCATCGTCAGCCTTGGGAGAAAGCGAATCAGAGAGTCTCTACAGGTCCCCTATGGGAGGAGAAGAGAGCTCTTATTCTAACTCGGTGGAAAATGCCAGCACCCACAGGGGCACCGTTACACACAGCTGGGATAATAAGTATCACAGGGAGACCCACGATCCACCAGCAAACAGAGACCAGAGCATGGATTTCTTCCCTATTCACCGTTGCCACCAAGCTGACTCATCCCAAAAAGCCAGTGTATCTCTTTCCCCTTGCTTTAGAAGGGCTATTCGAATGCCTGAATCAGTGTGCCATGTAATACAGGATGTGGTTTATAGGACCACTGGGGAAAGTGTATGGGGTGAAACAGTGTGGCTATGAGATGCACTCTCTGGAAGGCAGGCTTGAAATGAAACACTTAGGCATATAATCCACATAGCACCCTGTCTACAATAAGCTTCCAGTAAGAATTTATTACACTGTTTTATACTTTCCACTTTCTCCTTTGGTTTCCCTTTACATAGCTCTAAGGTTGTTACAATCATCATATGTCTCACTGTCTGACAGTATCATACTGTATATAATGTATCCATATAAGTACATGAAAATTATTGTGTATTATTTTATACATATTTTCAAATCTGTCATATTTGGCATCTCTACAAACTTTGGAATCAAAAAATCTAATAATCTCAACACACTCTTTTCATTCTCTGACTACCATAATAAATGTCTGATTTTCTATTATGCAGCCTCAGTATATTTGATAACATATACATTATATGCTATGTGAAGAATAATGTAGGATGTGTCTATAAAAATCAAGATGATTTAATTGCTAATACGTTCATCATAATAAGATGAACAAATTACTTTCGTGACTCAGAGCAGAATCAGACTTTTTTTAAGTAGTGTGTGGATCAGCCAAAGAGACATGAATTCCCATTGTTAGACAGTCAAATGCAGCAGGGGATTGCAGGAGCTCAAGCCAAGGATTAAATTTGTCACAGTAAAATTGTACTACTAGTGTTAATTTAAAGGCACGAGCAGAATACTTAGCAAGTGAGAGGCATAACTGCGTTGTTAAACGTGAATTTCCCTGCTGGAGATATTAGCACAGAGCCCTCGCTTTATTAAGCATAACCCATTTCCATGGAAGAGGTAAAATGTATGCCTCACTAACACAAAAGTCTTGATTCGCCCAAGGCCGACCTCCTCTCCGACTATTTGTTTCTACTCTTTCTCCTCTCTCGCATGCTTGAGCTCACTCTGCTTTCTCCCATTCTGGCATTCAGTTTAATAAGTTAGCATGAATAGCTGTGACTGAATATAATGCCTGAGATCTGCTAGCAGGTTATAAATGTAGCCTTAATGGCTCAACCATTATAACATTTGGTACAGACTCTGCCATGGTGAATGTGGCACTGCAAGAAAATGGACGCAGTGGAGGGCAGGAGGATGGGGGATGAAGAGTTCCCTTTCCATTAGCTGATTGGAACCAAGTCCTGCAGGCCAGGGATTATTTGCCTCACATCAAACACAACAGAGATGTAAACACCTCTGTTAGTGGGTTCAGGAAAATGTCATATGAAAGCATTGTCCCATCAACAAGACTATTACACCATCCAGCAATAAGACCCAGGTAGTCTGCTAATAGAGGCGGTTGCTCTAGTACATTTCTCACTACTGGTGTTGTTTTGTATCATCCACACCATGTTTTTCGTGAGCCGGAGTGAAGGCCTAATGGACCATGGCGTGCTGGAGTAGACAACACATCTCACATTAGGACCCTAGTGCAATGTCAGATTTAATAAATGATATATATACTTGTTCTGGCTCCATTGCGGAGAGTGGTGTGAGAAGTGGTAGGAAGATGAGAGGCTTTACAAACCATAAGTGTTCCTTGTCTTTGTAACCAGGTCAACGACAAAGATGTTTCCGCACAGAGGGTTTGGGAAGACATGTGGGTATGGAGGTTGTGGTGCATAGTTAAGAGCACAGTGTGATACAGGCTTTTATCCAGGACCATCACGCATGTCTTGGACAGAGTCTGAGAGAAAGACATGTACTGGGAGAAAGACAGGCCTTAAAAAAAAAAAAACATTAACAGTTTCCTAATCTGCTGAGGAGGCATGATCTGAAGAAGAAACAAAGTCAGAAAGAGAAAACAAGTCTTGTTGGAGTGACGTGGGAAATGCAACCCACACATGCACCTTGATGAAGTCAAATGCAGATTTTAACTGTGAGAAGAGCTGTCATTATTAAAGGCAATTAAGGGAAATGCAAACATCATATGAAAATGTAATGGAAATATGCCATCCTCATTTCTATATTCAATCGAGGAGAACATTCATCAGTGTAACCTCCATTTGCCCTCATGTGTTTGCCTGCAAAATGTTTCAGCTGACACCGTAATTATGCACTTTGCGTGTGTTACCAGGAGTTTGACAAACCCCCACTTGCCACAGGTTTTGTTGTGATTGCAGCTTTACCGGCATCTGCATTTCAAACACCTGCCACCTTTTATAGATAACTAACCCCCACATGATCCCTGTCAATGGCACTGGCTGCACTGTCTCACAGCCTGAGACAGTGACTTAGCACTGCACTCAGATACTATATTATTTAGTCTAATGATAGAGATCATATACATATTATGATTCAGTTTTTTGAGCCCTTAGATTCTCTAGGATTAGGAAAATAATTAGAGGATTGTAGCTGACAGGAGCTGGCTGACACATTGCTCTTTAGATAGAGTGTTAGCTACGGAGGTCAAATGTCATCAAGCCTGATTTTGATGCTAAATGTACTTGACGAATGTTACCAGAGAGCAGGCTTGCTGTTTGCAACCTAGAATTATATTCAGAGGTGAAGAGGCCCCGAATATGCCCATGCATTAATGAGCATGTACACTTGATATATTTAGGACATCTTGATATTGAACTGCAGCCCTTTTTGCACAATCCAGATCTCAGCTGCCTTAGACATAGACTTAGACAAGTGTCTCTAATTGGTCTGCTTCTCTTTATGTCCATCCATGTCTGTGATTAGTGAAGATTTAATAAAGAAAATCAGTGTGGCGTGGTGCATCAGTTCACCTCATCAGTGGATGCAACGCCCCACCTAATTTTCTTTCATTTTTTATTCTTCATTTTTTTTTTACATTATATGCATATATATATAAGATGATGTTAATGTCCATACCATAACTGCACTACAAGGATTTTCTGATTTTTTAACTGTGTAGGCTACATATGACTCTGTATTTGAATGTCCATATAGATCTTTTTAAATCTAGTTTTCTTTCAGGTAGAAAATAGTGCAGCAATTAGCCAGCCTTGACCAATGAATGCATTTTGTTAATACGGCTGTTTCAGTCCGATTTGACCTTCCATGATGGGTCAAGTATGCAGCACATGTAATCATTTGTAATACTTTCTAGAGGTGAGTTTTCAACTCAGTTACCCTGGGGACTGACAGGTGTTTCAAGAGCTCCTGTAGAATAAGGTTCTAATCATTACTCAGACCGTGAACACATGGTTATATTTGAACAGGACCGGCCATAAGGTTGGCGTTGAAAAGATGTGCATGATTCCAGTGGGGATAACTAATTAAGTGATAGTCTCTCATTCTGTCTGTTCTCGTGCTGAATATAGTCGGGCAGTGGCCCCTACGGGCTACCATCTGTAAAACAAAGCTGATGCTGCTCTGCAAAGCCATACTGTATTTTGCTGTTGTTGTAAGGGCTGAGAAGTCAGACTCCCTTTTTTTTGCGCTGCGCCACAGAATACAAATGAGTTTCCGTAAACTGTGCTGCAAATAATGAGTGACTCAGGGAGACATGCTGCAGGTCATGTGTGAAGACACCCATGCGCACGTACGCAGACACACGTTCCCAGCGCATAATGACACAAACATACACACCCGTTTACAGACACAACAAGAAGGCACTCACGCACAGTTGACACGTCTAACCTACCTCCTCAATTTCACCCGCTACTCTTCTGGGAAACACTCTATCTGGCCACTGACCAATTATTTCGTCGTTTGAGTTGATTTTTTTAGCCCTTTAACTTCTGCCGGAGCAGTTCAGGAAATGCAGTCGGAGTTTTCCTCGGATCGTGGGATGTGAGCGTCGTTGTGTCTGCGGGTGACAGAGAGGGGGAAGGGGGGCGCTCTGCTCTGCTCAGTGCAGGGCGCAGGAGACAGTCGCTCTCCAAGGTGCTGAAAGTCGGAGCGCTCTCCCTCCTCCTCAGTCTCGCCTGCTGACGATGAATGCGACCTCTGCCGAAAACCGAAAATCAAACAATGATTGGCTTCAATCCCGTTTGGTTTGATTTTTTATACTCTAACTTCTGCCCTTCTGGATTTTTATTTTTCATGCAACCGCTGGATGTATACACACACATATGTGCAACAAGACTGACTGCTGCTTTCTAATATTCACCTGCTTCATTGGGAAATATTGAATTGACTCCGGATTCTCAGGGAACGCTATAGAGGATTTTTTTTCTAGCTGTTTTTCTCGGTATCTGTCTCTCTCTCTCTCTCTCTCTCTCCCTCCGTACCGCATGCCTTCGGACGTGAACTGTGATATTGTCTCAAAAAGGTGAGTCCCGACGAGGATAATCATGAAGCAGACCTACTTTTATGAGGATATCATTTTCTTTGCACTGGAAAGGGGGAACCATACCTCCAAAAGGCTTGTGTTTAATTGCTTTTAAACCCATCATCACGACCGAGAGGGAGGATTATAGTGTCTTGTGGAGTCTGGTGAATTTACCCAGTGGATAAAGTGAAGTTTCCAATAGACTAGGCGGCTATCTTTAATCTGCTCTAGCCCTCTATGTGTTCGGCTCTCTGGCTTCACACTAAGTGGATATCAAGCAATTCCAACGCGGTGAGTTTGCCCTGTCGTTTAATATACATCCCTGTTGTCACTGGCATTTCAATTGATCCGTCAAGACGCGCAACAAACCAAACGATTCCAAGCGGAGGGGAAATATTTGTTTTCAGCTATTTGTTTCTTAACTGTCTGGTTTCTGATTTGTGGTTTTCTCCCTCCGAAGGAGGGATGCATTTTGGGTTAAATCGTTGCGCATTTATGATTCGGGACATTTGCATGTTACATGGCTGATTTAGTAAGAACAGGTTACTGTAAGTCCAATGTTGGAGCAGCAATTTGTATAATTATTGGCTTCAAGGGATTTTGAAACAGACTAATAGCTACCTGTTGTGTCTGCTTGCTCTGATGGAGTTTGAAATTGTGCAAATACAGCTCATAGGTTGGGTTTTCGTGAATGTGGAGAAGAATACTGCGAACAGCCCACTCCACCCACTTCAGATAATGGATATTTTAACCTTTTCCTATGTTACTGGACGTTCAGCTGTCGTTGAGATTTTTTGCAGGAAGAGAATCAGGAGAATCAACCCCCCTCCCTCCCCCCTCACCACGACCACCACCATCACACAAGCGCACAGTAAAAACTACACGCTTCTTATGTTAAAAAAAAAATGTTTCCTCAGGGATAACTGCATTAGCCTGTTGAGTAAGCTGCATTGGGGTGTCCAATTTGTCTCTGAAGATAGAATAGTAAAGAAACTGGCATCATCCTTATAACGACAACTGGTTGCAGCATTAGGACAAAATCACAGGCCCATGGAAAGAAAAAATAAAAGTATTTGTTTTCTGGTTTATGAGGATGTGCAAAACAACAGCAGTGAATCATCACCCATCATATCATCTCTTATTTTTTCCACTGCAGCCAATTTCCTCAAGTGATGATGATGATGATAATGAAGCACAGGACGGATCCGGAGAGGATACCAGGAGCCTAGGGATGACATCCACACAATCTTGTTGAATGTGGATATCGATGGCACGGCGTAGGATGGGCCCTCTGCTCTCGGCCGCCTTCATCCTCCTGCTGGCCCTGAGCGCCGTGTCTCCGGCCTCGGTGGGTAACCCCGAGGATTACGCGGCGGACGAGGCGGAGCGGACCGCCAGCGAAAACATCGTCTTCGATGACTATCGGGGGAAAGGATGCGTGGATGACAGTGGCTTCGTCTACAAACTCGGGGAGCGCTTCTATCCGGGACACTCGAACTGTCCGTGCGTGTGCACGGAGGACGGGCCTGTGTGTGACCAGCCCGAGTGCCCCAAACTGCACCCCAAGTGCACCAAAGTGGAGCACAATGGATGCTGCCCCGAGTGCAAGGAGGTTAAAAACTTTTGCGAGTACCGGGGGAAAACGTATAAAATACTGGAAGAATTCAAGGTAAGCTCTGTGTTCTAAGATCCAACCGTGGTCATTTTTTTTTACAACAACAATATATGTGTTACATTTGTACATTGAAGCAATACTTTCTTGTGTGTCAACTTACAGTACAAAAACTAAAGTCATTGCACCTAATGAAAGGTGTCTTCAACATTTCCAACATGCACTGCCTCACTCAATAGGAGGAGCATTTTTTTAAGATAGTGTTACCAGTCTAATTGCTGGCATTTAAGTTGTTCCTGGTTCCCATATAATGATAAAATAGCTATACTGTAAGATCACATTTAAACTGATGCTCATGAGTTGGTTCCCTCTTGCCAGGTTGATTCAGTCAGTCACAGTCGGGATGTCTGGATGCCACTGTAGCAACCATCTTACATGGCAGTCTGGGCTATTCAGTTGTTTTTTAGTTTCCTATACAAAAATATAAACTCCTCAATCTGTATTTGCATGTCCATGGCAAGTGATCAATGTCACTCAGTTCAAATATGAAACAATATCTAATGTCATGATGGTGTTATTTTGGCAGCAGCCACTATCTCATGGGAACAGAGGCCAGTCTTAAGGAAAATTAAGCACAGTAGATCAAACATTTTATTTATTTATTGGTCTAGCAACTGACCTCAGTCGTCTTCAATTATATTTAATGTTTAAAAATTAGCTCAACATACAGCTCAACTGCAGCATTGGCCCCCGGTGGTGGGTCGTTAGGGTTTGGGTTAGTGAGGCTAACTTGTCGGTTCTTGGCATACTGTAAAAGTATCATGAAAATGTGTTCATTGGCCAAAGGCACAAAGATGGCTACTTTAGTGATGTCAACTGAACATTCACCCAGCGTTTACTGACAGATGCTGTAACAGTATTTTAATGCTTTGATTTGTGGACACTGAGTCATTGCTGGCAGATTCAGTTTCCCTGTGTCCTGCAAAGGAAGCACTGTTTTTATCCATCAAACCAGTGTCTCTGCAGTTGTTATAGAGCATGACAGTATTGCCTGATTTGAAATGACACTATGAGCATGACAACTACAGTCTGTGTTTAAACTGTTGCTGCCCATGAGGAAACCTCCTCATTCAAATTCCTCACAAGAGGACTGAGGCTGTAAGTGATTGATATATAATATGACACAATGCAGCCTAAACAACGCTATAGCTCTATGGTTAATCATATTCAAATATATCAGTGACCAGTTAAGATTATATGTCAGCCAAATGCTTTAGATCTCCAATAGAATACGTCATGGTGTTTTGGAGAGTATGAAGAGTATTCAGGACTGAAGTTAGGTTCGGGGCTCTTGCTTGCTTTTCATACATATGATGACACCTGCATTTATCCTTTTCTGGATTTAACAATTACATGTTATGACATAATGTTAGAGGTAGAAACTACACCTGCATCCAGTGAGCCCAACATGATCACTAATTTCCTCTTGATTTTTTACATTTTTATTAAAATTGTATGGCCTGTGTTTTTGCCTCATATTTATTCAGAAACTGATTTCTGTAGATAGACACCAAGTTTTTTCCCAGTTTAAAACACTGGACTCACTAACCAACAACAGCTCTGTGAGTAATGCATTTTCATAATCAGGTGTTGAAATGATTTATGTTGATATGGCAGTGAATAGGAGCACTTCTCAATCATGTGCAGCCAACTTGAAATGATAGACACTCGAATTGCCAGTGGAAGATTAGCAACATGTTCTGCAACCAACCTTGGGAAACCATTTTTTAGAGCTTTGGCCAAACATTATGTATCTGAAATTTACAGAATGTTAACCTGAAAACAGACAGAATTAGTCAGCAATTACTTAACTATCTATGCTCTAAACCTTCTTTCGAGCTATTAAATCATGGATAGTCACATTTCCTGTGTCCAGCCTGAAGATACATAAAGCTAAAAATATTGCAACTATTTACAATGGACACTGTTACAATATACTGTATATGAGTAGCATTGTTTTGTGGTATGGTTCTTTGAGCTAAAACCATTTAGTTAAAACATTATATTTATTATTTTCTTTTTTGTTCACTTGGAGGCACTTGAGATGAACTGGATAAGAACATTGACAGTTAACCAAAACATTAAAGTAGTGGTTTGTAAAAACCAAAACAATTAGCTGAAAGATGCTAAAAGGTTCCGTAGAGCTGAGGGGAACTGCAGAGTCTGCAATAATTCTCTGCCGTCATGTGATGTCAGTCAACCCCTTTCACGCCGCACACAGTTATTTGACCTATTCAAAAATATTCACAAAATATCGATTTGTGCTGCTTTAAAGTTAGGGAGATGCATGGGCGGATCTAGACAACTATTCATGGGGTGACAAGAGGGTGGCATGGAGACTTTAAGGCACAGCAGAAATATATGCTGATTTAATCACAAATAATCACATATATCAATATTTACTTGGAAATGCCCCCAAATAAAGATATTTTAAAGGAACAGTATGGAGGATTTAGGGGCATCTAGCAGATAATTTGCAGACTGCAACCAACTGAACACTGCTAGCGTATATGTATTTGATGACCTGGGAAAGATAATGGGCTGTGTGTAGGAGAAACTACAGTGGTCACGAAAACACACAAAACAAGCAACAGGCCCTATCTACAGCCAGTGTTTGGTTTGTCCATTCTGTGCCACTGTAGAAACATGGCAGTTCAACATGACAGACTCAACAGAAGGCGACCCACAGCGTCTATAGATAAAAACAACTCATTATGAGGTAACAAAAACAACAATTCCAATATTCAGGTGATTATACACCAGCGAAAACAAACCCATAAATACATGTTCCATCTCTGCCAATAGATTCTCTTAAATGTTACACACTGGACCTTTAACTCAAAAACATTGTCTACTTCTCTTTCGCCATGCACAGTCTCAGCAAAATGTTTTGTTATCTGTACTGTGTTTGTTTCAGTTTGTCTTCATAATGACATCAAGGCAAAGCAAAGAAACCTCTGCTGGCAAATGTTGGGACCATGTTGCACCTGTGAATATTAGCATGTCATGTCACTGAATCAAATTGAAGCAGGCAGGGAGCTGCACAGTGAGTTAAGCCAAATAAAATGTAAACAAGCATCATTATTAACCATTCAGCTCATCATTTATCTTTGGAATTGCAATTTTCAAAAAATCAGGCAAAGTCGAAGTAACCAGACGGAAACTAAAAACCTTTCTTAGTTTCTTTTAATCCGCACTGGCATATTTCTTACATTCTGCTAGACGAGGGGTAGCGTTGAGCATTGGGGTTTTCCACTGTTAACAAAGATTTTTATGCCTCCGGTAGGGGGCCATTATGCTAGTGCTGAAAAAATGAGTTGATTAACTGATGAGTCAATTCACATAAAAATTTATCAACAGCTATTTAAATGTGCAATTAATCATTTATTTAGGGCATTCATCAAAGAAAAATGTAAATTATTGCTGGTTCCAACAAGTTGAATTTCTGCTTTTCTGTGTTTTACATTATTGTCTTTGGGATTTAAAGTATTAATTGGATAAAACAAGCAATGAAGATGTAAGCCACATTTTTCACATTTTTTCTTTTACAATTTTATATTAAATTATATTTTGATTTAATTATAACAATCAAGAAATTGATAATAAAAATATAATATATTACACATTATGCATTGGCACATCAGGATGAAAGTGACTGTTGCTGTTAATAAAGGGTGTGTGAGATCAGCTCATTTAAAAAATATGTAGTTCATCTATACTGATTGGTGTGTTTGCACATCAGACAGCATCAAGCTCAGTCCTGCATTGGGATGCAAGCCCACAGATTATGTAGGCCGTTGTGAGTGTATAAGCCTTGCAGTTTGATGTGAGATCAAGTCCATCAATAGTGCAGCTCACCCTCCTGCTAACCTTGACTGGAAAGCCCAGAGAGGGAAGGACATTTCTTGGTGCTTGAGGGAGGAAAAAAAGAATTCATTTGTTCTTATTGATTATCTCAGTGAAAATGACATGACAGAAATAAGGAAAATGGTGCAGGATTATCCCCTCTCCTATCTCATACCACACAAGTAACTCTAATGTCTTAGTCCACGTCCTGTATGAAGGTTTCGTCTCTTCAGGGAGGACATGAAAGCTTTTGGGACCCTGCTGAGTTCAAGAAAATCAAAGGTCGTCAGTATCTGGTCTACAGACTCCTGTTTAGAGATACAGACAGGTTAACCTTTGGTGTGGGCCTCATTGGCATTTCCTTTGTGGCTATTGTGCTACATTGTGCAGACGTTTGCATTTATATTCAGTTAAAGATGATGGAGAAAAAATGCAGGGATACAGCACCTCCTGATTACAGGAGAGATGTGGTCATTTTAGAGCTTATGGGTTGCTTGGATGTCGAAGTTTTAATGAAGAAGAATTGATGGAGATATACATAGTTTGGCATCAGCCAACACCTGAATCATTTTGCAGTTTCATTATGCTGAAAATCCCATCATGCAATAGGTCAGTCATTGTCATGCAAATGAATCTAATGCTGGTATAACTCATGCATCAGCAACCTGACAAATAAGTCTAAAGTACACTTCCCAGTACCAACACGTCCATTTAAATATTTACTTTTAGCAACATAGGATTTAATACAATGTAGAGTTTGCAGGTGTAGATTTACTACCAGTGGGTGTATTTTCTACTCTTTTGTTTTCTTGCCCTGTGAGAGAGTCATGCCACTCAACCTTAGTAGGTGTTTCACCTACAGGGTTCCCCATCAGATGAGGAAGGGACCATTCCGCCCAGCATGGCTGCCGGCGTGCCTCTGGCCTCAGCACAGCTGCAATCAAGAACCAGGAGATATAGGGTGAGTTCAGATCCCAGATCGTCAGGCTAGGGCTGGGATGTGAACTCAAATGTGAACAATCCCGTCCGTGCTTCCTGCGATCCCCCTAGGGAAGGGATGCAGAGTTGAAAAAGAAGGGGGGGGGGGCTCTGACATTTTCAGTGACAAAGGTACACACAGTAGATTTCAACCATCACATCTTGAATAATTTCTTATTTAGATTTAGGTAATGTTAATTGGATAATTTGCAAGTAATATATCTGCTAAAACATGTAGCCTTAATACTTATTTTCTACTCTTCTTTTCAATCCCCATGAGTCACTAATCTCTCCAGTGCAGTGCAGTTAAGGCCTATGACCCAGTAAGGCTTAAATGTAAAGGCAATTTCAGTTCAAGAGAAAAACATATTGCTTTTTACCACCTCTCCTATAATAGATACAAACGACAGAAAATCTTATGTAATTTCTTTGTTTTTTTTAATTGTTCTCACAATACAACAACAAGACTTCCCTGAACGTGATGTATTGCAATTATAGAAATGTAGGCCTACTGTGAAAGCACATGTACAGACAATCACAACATTGAATTTAAAACAGCATGAACACACACGGGGCTGCCTACACATCACACACAACAGTAATTAGTGACTCTGCTTTTCAGCACCGACACCTAAGAGACAAAACAGTCATAAAAGCTGTAAAAATGATTGCTCAAATTGATTTTCCTATCCAATTTGCCAGAGGCAACAAGGGTCCTAATTAGAAGAAATTATTAAGCACAAACAATTAGGCCACAACGAATTTTCAAGTTTTTTCTGGTCTGAACTTCCTTCCACTTAAAGTACACTTGTAAAAGTATCAAGGGTGTTCTTAACATTCTCAACTCCCCTCATCCACAAGTCTTACCTCCTCTCTCACTCTCTCTATGTATTCCCTGACCACCGGTAAAATATTGTTTTGACTTGGACAACAGCAGCGTGCAGTTTGACTGTGAGCCCATTCCCATCACTCCTATTAACCGCATGGATAAGATTCCTGTGACCCTGTTGTGCAGCCTCAAATTATTATTACCATTTGCCCTGCTGAAGGTTATTTGACTATTCATTGCTTCCCTGCCCCTTCGCCATTTGTCTCAGAGTGGGAATGAAAAGCATGACAGCCGATTCACTCAAATACCCAGCCAATAAGACGGCGACAACAGGAGACTTTTTCTTCACGAAAACATCTGGTAACATGTCTAAATTTGGTGCTGGTGCTCTATTTTCTTTTGTGTGTCTGGGCTAAGGCATGACTGATCCTCTTCACGGTAGACCTCACACAAAAGGACACACTGAGAGCACCAGGCGCTGCTGAATACATTGAAGGAATGTCCAATGTGAATGAAACTGCACTAGCAGGCTTCCACCTGAGCTGCTTTACAAGCCAATCTGCCAGATTAACTAACAGAGAAATGCCACTTCTGCTTTAAAATGATTTATTTTTAAAGGCCAGTTGTGATAGTGAATAAACACTACTATCTGTAATAGCCAGTTTGTACTTCACAGTTTTTTTACAATTGGTAACACAAACAACAACAGTTAAAGGGAGACTTTGCTGATTTTCAACAAGCTTTGTATCATTACAGTGTGGATAGCATGCAAATGAACACTGTTTAACTTACCTCCATGTTGCATGGACCCAGAGCTCCCCACTCTTGGGATGTTGTTTGAACTACATATTGCACTTCTGCATGTTTTGTATGCCTGCCTCCACAGACAGTCAGATCAAGAGAGGCAAAAGTCCGCCAGATGAAGCGTTTTACTGGCCAATTAGCAGGGAGCTCTGGGTGCAGGCAACATGGAGGAAGGTTAAACATCGTTCAATTGCCTATACACCCACATTGTAATGAGCACAAAGCTTGGTTTCCCTTTAATGTAACATCCAAAATGCTCTAAAGCAACCAAAACACACACTTCTCAGGATCAATATACAAGAACACTGACAACAGTCTCCCAACAGTATCGTCTTTTATTTATAAAACCTTATGTCCTTTCTTGTAATACACCTGGGAACTTTTTGCATGCCCGATCCATCCCTGGTAATATTCTAAAGAGATATGTCCAAACATCCAGCATTCATTTCATCCAAGAGGGACATCTGATCATGTGGATGGTGGTCATAAACGTTCCACCTCCGTGAGGAAACTGATTCCTCTATAGAGCTAAGGAATGGAGAGTGAGGTGGAAGGAAAGGTGACACCATCCTGGCATGGATTGTAAACCACTCTGTCACTGGAAGAGAACAGTGAAATGGCACATTGTCCAATAGAATTACACTTGCCCCTTTTCCTTTCCTTTTCAGTGGAAGTCTTTCATGGAGTTTTTTTGGTTTTTTTACTATAGCATGAATGTAAACATGTGCAAAATGGAGTGTAAATACAATACAAGTAAAACACCCTGGATGAAGTGGTACCTGTAAGATCAAAACACATATTTGGATGAAAAAACCCAGCCGTCTTGACAGTTCGATAATAAAAATGAATGTGATCCATAAACAACAAAGCTAAGCCTTAGTTTT
The DNA here is from genome assembly GCF_905237075.1 of Dicentrarchus labrax. Taxonomy (NCBI): domain Eukaryota; kingdom Metazoa; phylum Chordata; class Actinopteri; family Moronidae; genus Dicentrarchus; species Dicentrarchus labrax. Next base: position 12,865,383 of record NW_026136706.1, read on the forward strand.
CCTGTTTCCGGCTCACATTAATTTTCAAAAGTATTGATTGAATCGCCTCAAACCAAATAACTAATATATGTTCATTCTTATGTTGAGTTCCATTCCAATTTATTTCAACAGTTCACCAGCAGCCACTATTTGAGACAATGCTAAGGCAAACAAATGAAAGGATTAATCCACATAGCTAATGTATACTTTAAGGACTATATGATGTCTAATTGTCTCCTTCTCTATCCTCTTAAAGGTCCTGTGTGTAGGATTTAGTGGCATCTGTAGGGAAAAGGGAAATTGTATCTGTGCCATATGCAGACTCTAGTGAAACTGTGTCTAATTGTTCCCTTTTGTTATGTTTTAAAGGAATTTCCTTGCTGTATGTTTGGCAGCTGATCAAATATTAATAAAAACTGGTGTGAGCTGGATCCTTACCATCCACCTAACTAATTGCCCCACTCCTACAGAGAATTCATGTTTGTGCCAGGCTTTTGCCCATAATTAGATACTTCAAACTAACATGTAATTGACCATCCACTGCCAAGTAAAGGTTCAGTTTAAGAAATGAAGGTTATGTTGCTTTTATTTCAGGAAAAAATCAGTAATTAGATGGATGTTTTTGTGTTGATCCTGTTGCTTTTTATAAAGGTCATTAGACCTGAACTGTGCTGAGATATCCTATTAGTTGCACTTGCATTAGTTTCACATTTACATAGACACTAGTATCCTGGTTTCAGGTCTCATCCAGGTATTGATTATAATCAGGATATTAAATTTGCATGTGTACCATGACAAAACTGGGTAATATCCTTATGTATGTTATTTCAACAATATCAATGTGACTCCTCCACATCTAGCTATACTCTTTTCTGTACCAACTGAACTCTTCAAGTTGCTTTTAGTTTCTCCATTTTATCAGCAGTAATAAAAGATGAGAGCATCAACACAGTCTATCCTCTGCGTTAGGGTTTCAGACCTGCACTTTTTCTTTAGAAAATGCTTCAAACACATTTGTCCAGACGGGACCATGAAATGGGCCGGGATGTTACATACCATGTAGATTTTAGAGCGTGTGTTCTTTTTGTATTCTTCATATTGAATGAAAATAAAGGAACGAAGGTTCAGCATGTCAATGAAAGGCCTCTAGGTGTAAAGCAGAAAGCCCTCCACAATAAGGATGCAATTTTCTCCTCAGTATGGAGAGAATATCTTAGAATCTACGGTGTTATTAACACTACGCAACTTCTGAAACTTCACCAGGTTCTCCAACCAGATCATGTAGATCATCACCTTATCATGGCGTCTATGTCCATGTTGTGGCTGTGACTTTTCTAAAAAATGGAATGAGAGCTTGTCCAGGTTTCTGAAACCAAGATATGATTTAAAAGGAACAACACAAAACCAGTATTCTACAAAATCATAACAGGGATATTAGTGTGCATGTAAACACACTAAGTGAGTTTGGACCTCCATTTAAAGTCTGTAATAAATACACAGTGTGAATGTCATTATTGCAAACTACCATTTCATTTCCCTGATGAGACATATTTATTATTACAGAACATAATCTTTACTGAATCCTTTACTGAATCTGGGTTTCTGCTGGTGGCAGTGTCAATTTAAAGGTGTAATTGTTGTTATATGTTCCCCAAGGTTAAGAAACATGCAGAATCATAAACCTGAACTGCAGCCATGAATCGAGACACAGCCCTTAATGCCCCACAGCTCACCCTGTAACCCACCTTACCTGCCCCCACAGATTAAATCTGTCATGTTGACAAAATGTAGTCCCTCTTAAATATGCATGAGACAACAACATCTTGCTGTTTAATTGCTAAATTTCTGTATGAGCGCTCATACTGACAGGGGGGCAGATAACTGGAGAGTTATTTAACTCTGCGAAAGAGTAATATTTTTGTTGTGGTTTATTAACAGGAGTGGACTGGTGTCATCTACTTGCATGGGTAAGATATGAGAAGAATATCTGATAATACAACGAGTACAGCCCGCAACGAACATCTTAATTACTCCCAAATAACAGTGTAATTGTTTATATTAACTGTGTATCAGTAGATACCTACACATACATGAAGGTACAAGGGAAGTAGGGCTGCACAACATGGTAAAAACATTATATTGCAATTATTATCAGATACTGCAGTTGTGATTCACGATTTTGTGGGAAGGATCATTTTTGTATCACAAATTGAATTTTCACATAAAAAAACCCCATTAAAAGCATGATGATGGGATTTTTGGGGGGTCTTTACCATGTTAATACCGTGTTATACCTGTACCATGATAATATTTGGATTATGTGTTGTGTAGTTGAGTTATATTAGCACGACCATCCTTGAGCACCACACGTCACAAGGAACATGTTTTCCAAGGAGTTGTTGTTCAGGGACATTATAGAGATGTTTTGTATAGCTGTTGCCTGTGGTTTGGGAATTGCGTCTGCTTGGTCTTGGATGCAAGTTTAAATTGCTGAAATTATTTTCTCTGAACTTTTTCTTCTGGAGTTTGTTCCAAACTAAAAACACACATATACCCCTTTGTTATTTAGAAACTATGCAGTTAGCCTATCCTCATTTTGTTTAGGTAAGTAGTATGTGCTAATTTTGAAATATAACTCACAGCAGATTGTGCTACAGAATTCATGACCACATCTTCCTCATTAGGGGAACAATGCTGACCCCATAATAACAGAATACCTGTGAGTTAAAATATACCTACAGTATAAGTACCTTATTCCCTAACAAACCATAAATATATAAAAAGAGCAGGTTCCATTTTTGTGTGTACTTTAAATTCTTTATAATTTTAGTGCAGCAACACTAAAAGGAATGGCCTTGAGATGTGCTCTATATCAGGGAGCAGCAGCTCTGAAATATACAACAGATACAATGAATGAGCAGACAAAATCGATCATCATTAACATCACTAAGAGTGTGAATCTTTTAAAGCAACAGAAAAGAGAAAAAAGAAAACAGCATTTTATACCAGAACACAAACAAGTTACACACATTTCCACACATAAATGTAGTCTGCTCTCGCAGTTATTCATTCACTTGTGAGGAGTCTGATATGTAACAAAATGTATACTGACAACTTTTTGTTGCCCTTTATCTGATAGCTTCACATCCAAATTTTTTATACCAGACCATTGTCTGACATATCAGAGGAAGTATATCTAATAAAAAAGTTGTATACATTTTCTACCACAAGGAGAGAGAGTGGACTAATAGGATGGGAAACAGTCTTGGGTTCATCTGAATTGTCTCTGCTCTGATCCTTGTTCCCTTTAAAATGTTTAATTCTAACGTGACTCTTTACATATACAACGTTTTAAGTTCAGGAAGTAAAGCCACAATCAGAGAGTGGGTTATGCATTCTGCTGCCCCAACCCCCACCCCCCACCTCTCTCTCTCTCTCTCTCTCTCTCTCTCTCTCTCTCTCTCTCTCTCTCTCTCTCTCTCTCTCTCTCTCTCTCTCTCTCTCAATGTTTCTCATATTAAATTTGTGGCTGCAGTGCATCCAGACAGCCATAAATTCCATTAAAAATACAAGCCTGTCCACTTCCCATTTTGTGCTGCTTAATACATCCCTGCAAAATTGGCTGATAAAAGTCACACAAAAGAACCCAGTATAACCACAGCCCTTTCACTTATCTCTACACAAAACTGGATTATGAACACTGGACCTGTTGCTGTCACTACAATTAATTTGTAGTGGATGGAAATATAGCAAACCTTATGCTTTGGGGGTGATGGCGGCATAATGACAAAAACATAATTCATGTTAAAGCAAGAAATAGTTTGACTAGATAATAATAGACTTTCTTGCCAAGAGTTAGATGGAGAAGTTACCTCTATTATGTCTGGACAGTAAATGTGTTGTTGGAGCCAGCAGTTGGTTAGCTTAGCTTAGCATAAAGACTGGGAACAAGGGGTAAAAGCTAACCTGGCTATGTCTGAAGGTCAAAATCTGCCTACCTCCTGCCTATGTGCTGGACTATTTCTTATTATTATACTATACTATACTATACTATACTATTTCAAACTATTCCTTTAGATAGCAATGTTATATATAAAGCACATTACACAAATTAGCTTTGAAAAGAAATTGATATGCATTAGAATATTGACGGTTTTAACTTGGGAAAGTTGTGGACTTTGTATCCATCAAATGGATAATTCACCCAGTTTATTATGACTCATCTGAGCCATTTTGTTTGGCTGCAGTTGCTTCTCTCCACATACATTGTCCTCCCTACCCAGAAAAAAAATCTATATTTTATCAAATGTAAACTGCAAAATGGTTATCAAATATGAATCATTTGTACCCTCCATGGTTAGTACAGACTACTGTGTCTCTGACAGAGCAGACCCAGTGCAGAGGCTGTCAAAAGACTGTTTACTATGATGAGCAGAAAGAAAATGTAATATGATGAACAGTTGACCTTTCGTGATTTGGAAACAGTTTGTATTTTTCCACTCCATGTAATTGCATTACAGTTCATTTTCCGGTCAAGAGACTTAGTAAAGATACAGTCAAGTAAGAGGCAGCAGCAAAGAGAGCTGCATAGCACTGATTTACATGTTGCAGAGGTGGTAAGATAAGCCTCTGAACTGTTTCCTGAGGCAGACCGCAGCAGAATGCAGCAAAATACTAAACATCATGAACACTACTTTATAGACTCCCTTATTAGTTATTTCTAGTGATTTTATTCAGAGTCAGCTACAGGCTCTGTTTGTTAAGATGCAAGTAGCCTAATAAAACTAGCTTTGTGAATAATTGATCAACTTGCTTTGTTTATGAAGACAGTCTGAGATGCATGTAATAGGGATATTTTTAATTGGGAAATATCCACAAAAGTGCAAAATGCATAGGAGCAGGCTGTTTCTTTAGCTGACCAGTAGTAATCAAGTAAAGCACAGACACTCATAAAGGTGAAACCCACTGAATCATCTAACCCAGATTCCCCGTTTCTCCTCCCCCCCCCTTCCCCCTCTGCCCACAGCCGTCACCCTGTGAATGGTGCCGCTGCGAACCAAATAATGAGGTGCACTGTGTGGTGTCCGACTGCGCCGTCCCAGAGTGTGTCAACCCTGTGTACGAGCCGGAGCAATGCTGCCCCATCTGTAAAAACGGTAAACACTCATCTCCTTTGGAATTCAACGCACACTCCTTAGAAGTCATTAAATTTTCATTAAACCAATGACGGCAAGTTTATCTGTGGTATTGCCATTTGATGGCCGCGCCTTCAGAGGATTAGGATGTAATTGATGTTTTATGAATTAAAATTATTACCTTGGGCCCGTTGGACACTAATGAGCAGTACTAGTTTTAATTATAAATGACACACTAAGCAGAGTAAACATTAGCCCATTGATTAAAGGCATGGTAGGAGGGACTAATGGGTCCTTGGAGAGCCTTTTATCTGCCAGTGCCCTGACGCCCTTGTCACACACAGCCAATCCCTAAATTAGAATTATAGGATTCCAATGGTTCATTGGCTATTTACAAGGCGAGGTGGGAGATTTCCCTTTACCAGCACCAATCCTGAGGGACAGATGGAACTTTATGACTTAAGTACAGTAACTGCTCATCTGCAATGTGATCCTGACTGGAATGATCAAAAGCAAAGAGGGCCTATGGGTAATATCAAATGCAGCCACAACAGAAGGGCACATCCTCAAATCAATGATTTTTGTTTTGTCATTTTTACACAAATAACAAAAGATCATTTGAGAGCTGAAAACGTTGACAAAGATAGTTTTTTCAGAACTCAAATGAGAACCTGATTAATAAGAGTTACGCTCACGATGATGTGCCCTGTTATTGCATTGCAGTCTTCTCATTATGTTGAGTGTCACACCAAAAATAGAGAAATTGTTCATGAATATTCTTGTTGAAAGAAGACAAAGAAAATATCCTTAAATATTTCTTTTCCTTTTTTTTCTTTCAAGCAGCAGTTGACCTATAAATGTGAAGAAAGGAATTTAGTTTGAGGCGGATGCTAAATGGCTATTTCACCACAACTACCCACATTTTCTTTCACACTTTCTCTCATTTCCTCTTTATCCCCCTTGCTTTCTTTTCTTTTATTTCAACACACAAACACCCACACTAACAAGGCTGCAGAAGCTGCTAGGAGAGAGCTAATCCAGGCTGACAGGACACAGTGACACCCTTGGCATTTCAGGGTAGGCCTGCCGTTTCTAGGCTCCCCAAGGGTGCCTGGTCAGGCTCTGGCAGACAGATAAATCTCTATGGGAGTGGATGGCTGAGGGCTTTGGGGAGAGGACAATGAAGAATGCAATTTAGCTCTCGTTTCTGGCCAAGGTAGAGGGGACTGTGAAAGGAAGACATCTACTTATGTGCTCCAGTTAGACATGCAATTAGTGGAAGACGGTCAGGCATTTATCTTTTACTTTACCTGCAGCAAGACTTCCAAATAATTATGTGAAATGAGCATAACTTTTTTCAAAATGTTAGTGTTTTGTGCACACTCTTTCTGAACATGGAAGGATCAGAAGACACAGAGCAACAGTTCATATTTTGGTATGGTAGTGTGTGTGTGTGTGTGTGTGTGTTTAACTCCAGACCACAAGGCCACAAGACTGATTCTACAGCCATGCTAGGATATTGAACAAAATGCTAATATTAGCATATTGCTGATGTTAAGCATGATGTGTACCATGATCACCTTCATTGTGTTAGCTTGCTAATATTCGCTAATCAGCATTAAATAGAAGGTCAGTGATGGACTGTAACTAAGTCGGGCTACATTTACTTTACAGTACAGTACTTAAGTTCAGTTTTGAGGTACTTTTTTTCCCCATCTTCTGCTCCTTTACACTTCTACTCCACTACATTTAATTGCTAGCAGATTTAGATTATTAATACCAAATATAAATGATTTATTGTCATAGGATAGGCTATCCAGCAGTATATATATGATTCTGAAATGAGCCATGCATAATGTACTTTTACTTTTACCTTTGGTAGGCCTACTTTTTAATTTGTACTTTTGTGGACAAATTAAAAGCTGAAAAAGTTCATTTATCTGCCAAATGTTAACTATTCAAAAACAGATGAAAGTGTCATTTAAAGGGACATTTTGTAGTTTTTTTAAGTATTTTATTAGCTAAAATCAATGTCTTCATTCATAAATGTGTCCTCATTGGTGTAAAATTACCTCTGCCAATGATCTGACTTATCCTCGTAAGGGAAGAATTTCTCACCTGTATATACATTGAACGGGCAAGTCCATGGAGGCTTCCATGTCATTCCGCAATTTTGAAAAACTATAATCGCTGAGAGGGACATAAAGCACTAGCCTACCTGTCGAGCTAATCCACAATGCGTAAGCCAGCTATAACGGAGAGGGAGATCAGTGAGAGGAGCTTGTCACTGCCCCGGCAGTGCACTTTAGTTAATAATGGAGGATCATACTTATGCCGAGCCACAGGAGAAGGAATCCTCGTCGCCAAAAAAGCAAAAAAGGGAATTAAAAAGGCAACGTGACCGGCGAATTCAAAAAACAAGGGTAAACATCGGGGTAGCTTTTCCCAGGTGGAAAGAGCTAATGAAGGAGAAAAGTGACTTTCAAAGTGACGCTGAAGTTGCCTGCTTTCTCCTCGACAGGTACGTTAGGCTTCTTGGTACATAACGGCTACCGTAGTTGCAATACGCATTTGAAAACGCGAGGCACTAGAGAGCACTATTCTTTTGAATGCAAAATACAATTTCACCGCTAGATGGGAGAAATTCCTACACAATGTCCCTTTAAAGCTTTATTGCCACATCATCCACATAACGTGTGTTTTGGAGAGCATGCACATTTCACGTAATTTGATGTGACTGTATTTCCAGAGAGAAAGAATCATACCTATATATATATGGATTACTCTATGTCTGCTGGGTTACTCATATACACACAGTGTCGTGGTTTAAGGGGCTATTGCTGCATCTGCAGACGAACTCTACTGCGTAGGAAGTTCAGCTGTAGTATCTCCACACTGCATCTGCACTGTTCCAGAACAGGTGAAAGGTCTGGCTGAACCCACTCACTCTAAGATAGTTATAGAAGAGCTGTGGGGTTGTTTAAATTTCAAAACCAATCAGTAATGTTGTTGAGGCTAATTGGCTCCCATTAATCATTGATTTGGTGATTTGGAGGGTAAAATACCTACAACCAACTGTGGTTGATTGTGGGATTTTAACAGACTTAATGACTTTATTTAAATTTAAGGCAGATCATAACAAGATTTCAGCATCTAAAATATTCTGATTGCAACTGTGATATGCAAAGGTCTTTTGACTTGTAAATCACCAAATAAATGCGTAGGGCTGCCCACCGTTTGTAAAAGCTTTCCATTATTAGGATTTAGTTTTTCAGCTTGTCTGCTTCTTGGTGTTTAACTATGAAAACAGCAACAGAGAGCAGAAGGCAGCACGATGAAATAGTCAGTCAGTGGGAGCACTTATCTGTGAGCTCCACATTCACTGAGTTCGACTGATTCAGCTCAAATCTTATCATGAATTATATACTGTAAATGCATCTCGGGATACATGTAATTATATAATTATCATGAAGAAAATGATAATGAGAAGTAGTCTGAAAATGGGCCAATGTTTCTTCAGTATGATAGGATTAAACCATTTATAGATCTGCCAGGTCTTATCTGTCTGAAGGCTGTCATTTGTGTTTTTTTAAACAGACATATCATAAAGTAGCAGTGTCATAGAGCTGGTTACAGTTAGGTAATATATTCAGACTGACATATTCTGTGGAAAAGCTGCAGTTTGTTTGTGGAATTAGTTTTTTAGCAGTTTTTATGGAAGCATTTCTTACCTCTAGGCAAGAAACATAATTGTATTTGAGCCAAATAGACTGTAATGAGTCCCAATATGCGTTCACTTTTTAAGCTGTAGTCAGGGAAAGTATGATGTGCTGAGACAGTTCTGACACAGGACAAACATTTTCTGACTTCTGACACTAAACTTTATTGGCCATGAATTGATCACAGGTGACAGTGTGTCCTTCGAGCGGTGACGGGTAGCTGAAACTGTGTCCTTGCGCCTCCAAATCTATCTGGCTATAAACAATCACACTTGGCAGCATCGCCAGTCACCCCTCTTCCCTCATCAACCTCCACTGAGTTTGTCCTGTAACCTGTGCCAGCTGTCCAGAGGCAGATCAATGAGAGTTAAGACTTGGCAAGCGCTCTCAATGTCTCCTCTAAGCTCAGATCAAAGGGGTTTTATCAGGTCCAAATAGAGCATGGGACTCATCTATACTGAGGCAAAGGGTGGGGATACTAGGTAGCCAACAGCTCCCTTTGTCAGTGTCACATGGATATTTATGGCCTCCTGCACTTTATTTTCACTCATAAACCCTGAAGAAAATTGAACCAAATCCCTATAGACACCTGAAGCAAAACCTTTTGAACTACTGACAGTTGCTGGCCAATCCTATTTGCCTGTCTTTAGGCTATTAAACTAAACACTTGGTTAAAGCTAGGTTAGAGTCATGGTCTTGGTTAAATGAGATTTAAAAAAGTCAGCGTGGCTTGTCTCATGCTTTGAGTCAGTATGCATTTTCAATATGTAACCAAGACCATGATATTTACCTTATATTCAAGTGCTTTACGTTGCCTAAACATTAGCATTATAGGCTGTTTTCACAGCAGACATTTTAACTTGTCATAGCAAGAAAAGTACAAGTGTTTCAAATAACATCAGCAATGTCTCTTTTCTACTGTTCTGCTTGAGTAAGCCATGACAGTGTGACACTAAGCCAGCATGAACAAAACCAGGTCCCTGAAACTGAAGCAGCTAAAAGGAATTAAGCAATCAATAATGCTATTATTATTTACTGTAATACTCCTGTATTACCTACTTTGTGCCTTTCCTACTTTGACATTTGAAATTACCTTCTGTAAAAAAAAAAGGCCAATCATGCTTTTGGTTCCCATTAATGTTTTTTGTAGGGGACAGAGTTAAAAGCCCAGTGTGCAACATTTTGACAGAAATTGAATATAATTTTTATAGGTATGCTTCCATTAGTGTATAATCAATTACCTGAATATGAGAATCAGTGTGTTTCCGTTACCGGAGAATGTTTTTATCTACAGATGACACGGGTCGTCTTCTGTGGCCTTTTGCAGTCACTGTAGTTTCTCCTTTGCGCTCGGAAAGGGGGGTGAAGCGAGTGAGTTGCAATCTGTAACTACACTACGATGCCACTAAACCCTGCACACTGGACTTTTAAAGGGCTGTAAAAATTGTGGTGTTTTTTTGAAAAAGCTCTGTTCTCTCATGCAAATTTGTATTATTGACTTGGGTCAACTGCAAAAACAAAGAGAATGAGAAGCAGAGCTGCTTATAATTTCATAAGCCTCCTAACTTGGCATCTTCTGCTCAGATAGGACTTTTTCACAATGGATATTTTGACTTGTCCTAGTAGGAAAAGCACAATTGTTGCTAATAACGTTAATGATGGCTCTGTTACGCAAGTGTCCCAGTGTGACAGTGAGCCAGCATGCACAGTACCATGACCCTGAAACTGAAGCAGCTAAATGGTATTCAGCCATCATTAATTCTTATATTTACACCTGCGCTTTTCCTACTGTGATATGTCAAAATGTCTACCATGAAAAAAGGCTTGTAATACTGTGCCCAAGTTGAAATATTATGCAGATTTGCATGCAGCTGGCCTGTGTCCCCAAATCTCCCGTGTAACTGCTCCGCAGGTCAACCCTACTGCTCCACATTTACATTGCTAGCATTATGTTAGCCTGTAGTAAATCAAATTCACTGGGACACTGAGGTGTCCATGAATATTAGCAGTGAAAGCTACTGTGTCTTCAAGAGTTATGACACATATGAGGATTTTATGACTGCTCGTAGAGGAGTCTTGAATTTAGCACGTTTTACAGAGCTAAATGCTGAGAGCAATCCAAAGTCACCGTCATACCAATTGAGCTGCTGATTGCTTCATTTAAATGATTAAAACTGGTGCAAATTCCTGACACCTTCTGGCTCCTCTGTCACAAGAAGTAGAGGAAGAGATACACCGCCTCAAATTGCCCCGAGGCAGGAGAAACAAATTGGATTTAATAATTTCACGTGATATTTACCAATAATGAATGTACTGCATTCCCAAAAGGTAACAGCATTTTTGGCTTCCTTGAGGAAAAATCCTAAAATGTACCCAGGCTAAGAAGATCAAATACATACTGATACAATACATGAGGTGTTCCGGTACACAATCAAACACGTCTTAGAATGAAAGGAATCGTATCAACATAAAGGGATCCACAAGTAAATCCTACAGTGATTTAAGGATAAATCAGACGTCAAAATTAATCTGAGTTCTTTATTGTTTTGGAAGTCACTACAGAGTCTCCGTGTGAGTGTGTGGAAAGAAACCATGTAAGGAATTGCTAAGGAGTTCTGTGGCCTTTTCATACAGAGTGAAGTGATTAACACCATCCTCTCTTCTGCCTCTAAAAGCAGCTTTCTCTCTCTCTTCCTCTGTCTCTCTGTACTCCAGCCTCTCTGTACTGCTAAGCCAGCGCCTGGCAGGCTCCTCTGCTTGCGGCGCATTAGGATGCAAAGCGCTCCATGTCGAGGGAGAAGGGGAGACTAACAAAAGCGCTTTAGTGTTGCAAAAACAAGCCCATCGGTGCATGCCCGTGAAAAGATCTGTACGTCTGCTCTGACTCCCCTAACTCCCTGCAGCTCTCTGCATCACTCCACCACCCCTCCGAAAAGAGAACCTCTCAGGAGAGCCACATCCATTTCTTGTCGTTCTCATTCCTTCTTTCCTGTCTTTCTCCCCCTTCCCCTCCCTTCCCATGCGGCAGGTCCAAATTGCTTTGCTGGAACGACGATCATCCCAGCCGGAATTGAAGTTAAGGTGGACGACTGCACCATCTGCCGCTGCCACAATGGAGACTGGTGGAAGCCAGCGCAGTGCTTGCGGCGGGAGTGCCTCAACGGCCAATAGTTGTCATAGAGAGACTCCACCGGGGATGGAGGAAAAGCTCAGGCAAGGCCCTGCCTACTGCACCATTTTGTATGATTGACAGGGCAGGAGCACAATTCCTAAGCAACCTGAGACAGCATTGTATCGAAGAGATGCTCTCACAAGCTTCACACAAATACAAATTTAGCCACTGGGAAGAAGACAGGACTTGTCTCATGGCTGTTTTCACCCTCCAGTTTTAATTGTCCTATATATTTTCAAAAGTTGATTTGCTTGACTTGCTGCTCTCACATGAAAAGTTTCTAAGCTCCTTGAACTCTTTCCTAACAATTGGCAATGTTGAATTGCTCATGTTGATTTCTGTATGTATGTCATCTGCTTGTTGTACCCGTCTATCACAATCACGCAGGTGTTGTAAAATTCCAACAGCAGGAAAAACAAACTGTAAGCACACTTAACGGCGCTTTTTTTGTCATACGAAGATACAGACCGGTGGAAGCACTGCAATCGTGTGCTTCAGTTTCACAACTTCACTCTAAGAGCTTGTTTACAAGGTGCACATCACACATAAATGTTTGTGTCTTCATAAGACTTAAATACTTTTTATTGCTATGGCAGGAACTCACCTCTACACTTAGATGATGCTACTGTCAATTTTATAAAACTGCTATAAAACTCCAAAACGCTGAGTTTATTGATCATCACACCATGGTTTTCAGTCTTGTCTCTATATAGTAGCAGCACAGGCAGGGTAAGCTGGTACTGTAGAATAAGCTGAAAGGCTGTAGTGGTGTTAGCCAGCAACTATGAGAGGGGAAGATGGAAAATTCTGCAATACGGCATCAAAACAACAACTTTAGGCAGCCCCTTTCCGGCTTAATTGTGGTTATTGTTTTCTCTCAGAGGTCCATATCCTCCAAAATATTCCCACTAACTAACTGCTTGAACTTGTTATCAAAGCAATTAGCAAGCCAAGAGCAGCCTGCTTTAATTTCCCTTAATCAAGGAGTATTCTGTGATAAATCATCCAGCTGGGTGCTTGGCGCTGCCGCAGCCTGCATGCTGGGCACACTCAACGAAAACCAGCAGACAAAAGAAGGGAATCTGCATATGTCTAAATGCTTTTAAGCAGCATTCACGTGCACATTGTCCATGTGAACATACACATGCACGCAATTCATCCCATAATCTCATAGCCACAGTATGTTGATCTGCACCCCACCCAAGCTCTTAAACCTATAAGGCTTGTTAAGATACAAAACTGTTACATAATCCCACTGCTATAGATCATGTAATTCATTTTCAGTTCCTCCCCTCCCTGATATGTTAGAATAGCTCTTCCAATGTGGTGTGGCTATGACTAAGGCTATAATATAGAGACAAGCTAATGTATTGCCTTGATATTTTCCCAGACCAGAGTGGTCCTCAAGTGGTCTAGTCTAAAAGAAAAAAGTATCCAACGAGGGCCCAAAACACCATATTTTTGAGATGATAAATACTAGTCATTATTTCAAAGGTGAATTCCAGTAAGCTCGTGCCATTCATCACTAGAATCTTTTCCATTTCCAGAAAATCCGTTCCAGTTAACCTCTTAGACCCTATTCCTGGGTGGTGATGGATGGGCTGCTTAATAGCAGCTCCCAGCACTCTGTAATGAGACAGAAATGAACATAGGATAAAGACCAGTGACTAAAGAGGTAGATTACCTTAAAAGGCACCAAAACTAAGTTTTAGGAAGAATCTCATCGTCTGCAAAGTCTACTGCATAGTCTTAAGCTGCAGCCCATGAGGTGATGGAGGAATCACACAACTGAAAGAGTGTGGGTGGAGTTCAATCTTAGGTGCAACAATGGAGCTTGGGTCATTTTCATCATTAAGCTACAGTGATTTAGTGTCTTTCCATATGAAGAGACAGACCTCATCTATCTGGCTTGAGGTCTGCAGACTCATAAAACAAAACTGACATCTATGGTTTATCAACTACAGCCTCAGTGCTCCAGACATTTTAGGATTAATAAAGTAGCTTCATTCATCTTAATTACTTTAAATGCCAAATAATTATTCAGCCACTACGTGTATCCAAAAATTCATTGGAATTACTTTACTGGGTAGCAACAGAGAGAGGTTGAAGCGAGTGTGCCAGTTGACAGGGCTCAGAGGTATTGCTGCCGCCGCCGATGCCTTATTGCTACTGTTCCAGAGAAGATTCACAAAGCATGGCCTTTGGCTTCATACAGCATGAACAGCCCCGACTGCTTTAAGTGCTACTTTGTTTACTGTCATGGATTACCCCAAACTAGCTGTTGTTTTACCCTTAGACATTCCAGCAAAGTGAATTGGTAGGAGTAACAGGGCAAGGACAAAAATCACAGCTAAAAATGCAGAACTGAATTCACAGATTACTCTAAAAATACAGTAAATGTGGAGGCAGCAAAACTGGCAGATCAGAGTATCCAGGCAACTTGATCCTTACGACAATGTGACATTGAAACTCACTGTAGTGTTTGTTCATTCTGATACAGTTTCATTCTATGCTTCTGAGGTGCATTGCATTTGTTTAACTAAACTGGGGTGCCCATCTCCGTAATTTGCAAGATACAAGCTGTCATCATCAATTAAGTGCAAAAGCAGGAGTGCAGAGGGTTTAGCGGTTGTCAGCAGAAAGTCAAACTATTCAGACCAAGAGCTGAGTTGTGATCCAGCCTGCTAGTGGGAAGCAAAAAAAGAAAGAAAGAGAGATATGAAGTAATAAAGCAAATCCTATATGCAGAGCAGGTAACACAGTTACAGAAAACTGTGGAAACTTTTTTTTTTTTTTTTTACACCCCAGAAAGTGAGATACAGGCATAGAGCAGGACTGTAATGGTGCACTGTAAGCAGTTGTCATAAAAATGACTTGTATAGATCTCATTTACAAATAAACAGGATGAGTTTGGATTAACATACCTAGTACATTCCTGTGTGCGGCGCTTGAAAGAATAGGCCGCATTTAAAAACACAATCAAAACCGTTTGTATGTGGCACACATCCATTATACGCATCTCAGAGAGAGAGAGCCTCAGCCTGAGCAAACGTACATTTCTCCTTGCAAATACAGGAAGCTGCATAGTTTCAAGGACAGATCAGTTAAGTCTGTCTTTGTTCATTTTCTGCCAAGAAAGTTGAGTCTTTATATCTGTTTGAGAATGTCTATTCAAATTACCCCATCTGTCATCACATCATTTAAACCGCTGGCTTGTACATGGGCATTTTGTAGAGGTATATCATTTGCTCTTTCCATGAGACACCGACTTACTGTAGCTGGAAACTCTGAAAGATTGTTTTTTTTGTCCTTTGTTTTTTTCAGCAACAAAACTGTTACATGAAGTGTGCCTGAAAACCAACACAGAGTACTATCTGGGATACGATGAGAGAAACACTGTTATTATACAATCAATTGTATTAGTTTTGGGGCACCAAGGGTCTGTTGATGAAGAACTAAAATGTAGGATAATATCTCAAAAAATTTGAAATGTATGCTTAAATTAAGAGCATCTTTGATTGTATATGACTACTTGCTC
Source organism: Dicentrarchus labrax (assembly GCF_905237075.1). Classification (NCBI taxonomy): domain Eukaryota; kingdom Metazoa; phylum Chordata; class Actinopteri; family Moronidae; genus Dicentrarchus; species Dicentrarchus labrax. The sequence goes on from NW_026136706.1 coordinate 12,880,926, forward strand.
GCACAGGTTCACCCTAAACTGTACAAGACACAAATGGTCAAAATTCTAAAAATGTTTAAACAACCCTTGGTGTTCCCCATGTTGTTCATATGTAAATATCTTCAAACGTATAATGTGTATTCTGAAATCTGAGGTGGAGTAAAAAAAAAAAAAGACATAAGAAATAAGAAAATGTGTATCATTCATCAAGACAAAACCTATTTTGTTAAATAGACTTGAAAAGAAGTGTTATTCGGCAAACGTGAGTGTGGATTTCTTTTTTTTGGTTCATTCTGAAGTATGCTGATGTTTCTGGACACAGTGCCATTTAAGATGACAAGAACACACACCATTAATTGCTGAAGAATGTGTAATTCCTTAGTGTAAAAAGGACAACGTTTTTTTGGTACCTGAATTTATGCTGGGTGATCTATGTGAGGTGAACTAAAACCTTGGGGATGCTAAGGACAAATTTAGCCACATTTCCTATGTTCTAAAACCATACAAGAAACAAGAATACACGGTATAAAACAGCTGACTAAGGACAGAGCACAAGTTCAGATAACCTTTCTATGAGCAGAACATTTCAGAATAAATAAAAGTACAGTATTTTCCTGGCTCCGGGCTGTGTGAGAAAGAAAATAAGAAGATACCCGTGCTTAATGGTTTTGTAATGCTCAGTGAGTTCAAGGGCATTACTCACAGGTTCATTCCTCCATTCTATTTCATTACAAGTCAGTCTGGGCTTCTATCTCGTCCACACTACTAATTGCCTTCTCCCACCTCCCACCATGGACAAGAAAAGGGAAGCAATTTTATGCAGCACATAGCAATCAATAGCAATTAGGTGCATCCCTGACTAATCCCATTGAAAATGGCATCTTGGGAGATGGCCAGCAGAAGACCTCTTAAAGCACACATGCCTTCACCCCAGCGTTGGTGGTGGGGAACGTACACACAAAGTGGACACAGCAAACGCCAGCGCTGTGACAGAACAATTAATTGCTTTGTTTTTCCTATTCTACACTTTATATTGAATCTCCATCGATCTTTTTCAGGGACCCACTCTCTCCATTTGTATCAAAGAGGCATTTTCAATTAGATAATTAGATAATTATCTCTTCCGGGTAAAGCCATGCAGATTATGGAATGTAATTCCACTCTAAACCCACTTGTTAGATACTGCAGTGGAGAAAGAATTGATTTGAGGTTGATGCACATGACGAAAAAAAAAAAAACGTCAAATGAAATTGCATAAATGTGTCACTTGAGAGAGAGGTGGGTGAGGGGTCAGCAGAGATGCAGGCATTGTACTGAAATGTCATGGTGAAGAGGGAGCAATTTAACAGTAGATCTACTTTCCTACCTTCACCTATGGCCAAGAGCTTTGGGTAATGACTGAAAGAATCAGGACAAGCACACAAGCAGCCAAAATCAGTTTCCTTCACAGGGTGGCTGGGCTCACCTTTAGAGTGTGGAGCCTGGATGTCTGGATGGAGCTCGGAGTGCTCCTTGGCATTCAAAGGAGTCAGTCAGTTAAGGTGGTTTGGGGCATCTGATAAGGATACATCCTAGACGCCTCCCTGTGGAGGTTTCCCCAGGTTTGTCCAACTGGGAGGAGAACCCAGCGCAGGCTCAGAACATGCTGTTGGGGTATTACATATCCCAGCTGGCCTTGAAAAGCTACGCAATTCTCTAGGAAGTGCTCAAGGATGAGGCTCGAGGGAGAGATGTCTAGGCTACCCTACTGGAGTATGAGCTCTTAAAATTATTGGATGTTTACTTGTCACAAGCTACATAATATGCGTGTCAGAGTTGGGTTATATTAGTTTGTACAATGTGTTATCCACCAACATAATGAGTGAACAGCTGGCCATCACAGAGAGGGGGGAGACGTGACATTTAAATATGAGGATAATGGTGCACATTTTCAGACAGTCTCTCCTGGAAGGCACCCATGCCTTTTTACTCAGTTGTCCATATAAACAGTGAAAGAAATTGTGAAAACCATAAAGTTCAAACTCTTGCTCCTTTCTCAACTCTACACATCTGACCAATCACAGTCTGAAGTGGTTGTGAAAGTCGGTTTCGGAAAGTTACAGAAATGGTCAGACACCCCAGCCCCCAAATTTGATGTCGGAAAGATGTGGGGGGAAGAGGTTCTCAAAGCTATTCGACCACCTGACGAGAAGCAGAAGAAGCATACTGGCAGCTTCAGGAGGTAACAGTTCCACTATAGATATGATTTTTCTGAAGCTAGTGCTAGCCTCTAGCCTCACAGTCTGTCATCATCTGAAATGGATGAATGGAACTATTTTGAGTATTCGTTTTCATGTAGGTTTTCTTAGTCAAAGAAAAAACCTGCTAACTCTGGCCTGTATGGTGCTGATGTTATTTTAAAAGGATATTGATGTGTCAAATACATCTCTTTCCTGGAACTTAAGCCCATGTTGCTTAGAAAGATGTTTAATGGAGCGCTCTGGTAGCTGGCACACTATGTACCGAGGCTGAGTCCTTATAGCAGGTGCCATGGGTTTGAATCTGCCCTCTGGCCCTTTGTCATGAGCCCTCTCCTGTCCATTTCTCATCTGTCCTGTTACATGAAGTGGAAAAAGCCCCAAAAAATATATAAAGAAGAAAGAAAGAAAGATGTTTAAGCATATTGCTGTGAAATGAAGCCACGCTTTAGGACGGTTTTTCCTCTTCGCCACGATTCCTCCTTGTTGCAATTTTCAAGCAGCATAGGCGGCTGAGTTTGACGTCATTGTTCTGTAAAGCACAACTGTCAGAAAAACATTGATAAAAAGAAATGAGAAGCTTTGAGGGATATGATTCAGATGGGTCACACTATTTGGAACTGGTTCTCAGCTGGAACCTGGGACCACCGGTTCATACTGTACAGTAGGACACATCACACTCTAAAACACGGCCCAAAAACAAAGAAACAACAAATTGTTCAGATAACTACTTTAATTTTTGATTTTGAGAGCCACATTATTGTTCTATTATTGTTTACGTGATTTACTTTATCACCACATATAAAAAAAAGACATAATGACAAGTGGTATCTCAGAGCAAAATGATTATAGAACTTGTGAAAAATTGTTTACACCAAGGTCTGTGGGTCTGGCACTGGGAGGAGGCGGAAGGCTGTTATGCAGTTGATGAGCCAGGTGGAGGGAGCTGACCACACCTTACCTCGCCTTACTACTGCCGGCTTGTGAGGGCCCTGGGGGTCAAAAATGATGTACTGGGTGCAGAGGGCCTGGTCTGAGCCTGGCAGTGCGTGGTAGGCAGCAGAACTCAGGGTCTGTGTCACATCGCTGTCAGGCTTGGGCTGCCGGCTCAGGAGCTGACCTCCTCCCTCTCGGAGCAGCTTGGTGAGCTCGTCTTTGGAAGGCGCCTTAAAGGAGCCAAGGAGGAAGAAGAAACAGCCATCGAAGAGTGGTGGGAGCTGAATGATTAAGAAAAAAACAAATTCAGCCACTAGTGAAAACTTCTAATACTTCCTTGTTACCTGTTAGACCTCTTATCTATTATCCTGTTCTATTAAAACACGTTAGTCACTCAGTGCCAGCATCAGGATAAAACCTCCTTGTACAAACAATGGCAGAAGGCTTAAAATCTCACCTTTTGTCTATGATTAGACACTTTTATTTACTTCTTTACAGCAGAGCCAGGAGACATTTTTATCAGCAGTGTTCTACAGCCAAACTCTGCTGCTTTAAACAGCAATGCTAAGTGGTTCAGTGAATTAGGCCACTGGAGACTGTTCTATTCACAGCATCAATGAACTCAACTGTGTTGCGATGTAAACTGGCTATCTCAAGAGTTTCCAATAGAAAAACTTTGGTTGGATTTCATTTTTGATGCATGTGACCTTAATTTATGATTACACTTGATGATAATGTTGTTGTTGTTTTTCCACACTAGACATTTTATTCAGCACAAGAGGGAAGAAAACAACAACAAGGACATCTTAAATAAACTAATCTACAGTTTATTATCATGTCTGCCTGTGCAGGATCATCACTACCACAAACCCTGTATTCATCTGCTTCTTAAGCCTCTCAGAGTGTTGATATCTTTCAGGGAATAAAAAGGGAATTGCTCACAACATAGTTTACATAAACATAGCCTGTAAAAAGTATTCATTGCCCTTGGACCTTTTTATGTCAGTTTTACAACACTGAATCACAATGGATGTAATTACAAACTCTAATGACAGACTGTAAGCAAATTTCTACAAATGTATCAATACTAGGTATGAAAAATAAACTGTCAAGTTTACTAGAGACACATTCAGCAGAAAGTAGTGAGTGTATGTAAATAGTCTGTATCAGCTTTGCCATTTAGAAGATGCAGTGTGCCCCGAGTCTTCTTCAGCTCTGTCAACTTTCATGGTGACTGATGAGTGAGCAGCGATTTTCAAGCTGGGCCACAAATTCTCGTCTTGGACTGAGGTTATGACTCTGACATGGCTACAGCAGGACATTAATGTTGCCGTTTTGAAGCCACTCCTTTGTAGCTTTGGCTTTGTTTGGAATTGTTGGCTTTCTGCAAAATAGATCCTCTCCCAAATAACGGTTCTTTTACAGACTGTGGAACTTTGCAGTATTTTGCTGCATTCACTTTAGTCTCTATGTTCTCAAACCTTACCAGGCTTTGAAGTGGGGATGGCATGTTTCTACTGATGCTTGGAAAACACCAAACCATAGCCTTAAATATAGTCAAAAACACTGTCTTCCCTAATTGGTACTTTTCTGTTTGTGTTTCTGTGTTGTTTATGTGTCCATCTATCTAAAAACAGTTGGCTGCTTAATCAAAGCTATATGTGCGGCATGGCAAAGCGGAGGCGAATGCTATGTATATTTCTGTAATTTTTTTTTAGTTAAAATGAATTTGTAGAGATTTAAACTATTTGGTTTCTCTCTGTCAAAAAAAAGTCCAATTACACAGTGATTCATCATTTCAAAACACAAAACTTTGAAAATGTCCACAGGAGTCCTTTTAATGGCGTTCTACACTGCTGAAAAATAACCATGTGTCACTGCCTGGAAAAACTAATTTCTCCCAAGAACAGAGAGTCTAGACAATCTATACTTATCTATTTCATGTGTTTGTTTGTATGCTTCTCAATTACCAAGCTACATCTGTTGATGCGACTGCGCTGGGGGCCTTCTCCCACTTCGTGCTCCGTTTCGGGCATCCACTTGCCTGCCTGCAGACATGCCTCCACCCCTGGCATCAAAGAGAGGAAGAAAAAAAAAATTAAAGCTACAGCTAATTATGTTGACTTGAAAGAGTGCGACAAGGCAATTGCGAAGGGGGGATGACAAAGCTCATGTCTGTTTTATCACAACGAGCCGAAAGATTTCAAGTATTGGCAAAGCTGCAGTTGTTGACAGAGAAAGATGCCCACAGCGTGATGGAGTTAATGATGCAACCCTCGTTTTAAGTATCTCAAGCTTAAGCGGAATTCGAGCATCATCTCTTTTCTCTCCCTCTCTTGAGGTTTTACAGAGTCAAATTGTGACTGTGCGACAGCCAGCATCCCGGCATTTTCGAGTTAGAAAAGAATCTTTTGTTCTACATCCTTAAGAAAAGAATCTCTAAAGACAGAAAAGTTTTATAAAAAAAAGTATAGGCGGATACAGAGGGGAAAGAAGTCACATTTTAATGACCCATCAATGTCACAGACAAAAGAAAGGCCTCTGAACATAACACATATCACAGTGCTGCTGTTCTCCGTAAGTGTTCTATTACAGAATATTGTATGCTGGAGATATATTTTTAAAAAATGCATCTGAACATATTGAAAATAGATTTGGTTGACAATACTGCAGTTCGCTGTAAAAAAACAACAAAAGAAGTCAAACAGACCTGAGCATAAGGCTTGGCTTAAATAACTATTTTGATTGTGCACCTGCAGATACTTCTCACAACACTTCCAACCATGAGAGACGCAAACAGTCCCCCTGACTAAATACACATCTGCAAAGTACCTAGCTTTCGCCACACCCACACAACGTTGTGATTAATTTCACCTTCGGTTGCAGTTTAGTGTTCCACACAGCTGCTTCCAGCTGTGAGATATAGTGACATGGACAGATTAGGGTAAAAGTGTGTGTGCATACACCTTGTCACAACATAGCACCCCATCATGAAACACCAAATTGCATGCATACAGTACATGCACACAGTCTCCAGAACATGAGATGGAGTGTAATTACATTTCTTCATCCTCCTTAATTACAGCTTTCATTCACGGGGACCCTGCCAGAAACTTGGGCAGAGAGGAGGGGAGATACTGGGGTTAATCGCTCCGGACGATGGCGCTTAGTGCAGAGGATCTATTAGCATAGTTGCTAATTATGTTTACAAAGACTGAATGCAGAAAACATCTCAAACTCCTTCCTTCCTGAGTCAGTAAAATTAGTGAAGAGCCAGATCACATCCTCGAGAGCAACCGGAACTGCAATCTCACTTTGAGGACAGCTCACTGAGAGGGGTTTGACTGATGGGAAAGGCCAAAACTGACACTTCATGATGGGTTACAATAGCTCATTCTTTATTCATCGTCAGTGTAAAAACACAAGTATTCAGGTGTGCACAGGTGGCACAGCAGCAAATCACTGACCCACAGTTGAGTCCCAGGTTCAATCCCTAATAGCGATGCCTCCGGCATGGCCATGCGTCCAAAGAGGGCAGCTGCCCCAGTGAAGCTTCACGCTGGCAGCTGAAAAGAGACCGTTAGAACTCATGTGTTGGGAGGAAACACATGGGTGCACAGACACCCTCACTGGGCCAACAGTGGGAGGAGCTGTGACAAGAGTGCTGGGAAATTAGCCCATACAAATAGGGAAATAAAGGGAAGAGAGGAAGAAAAATAATATTAATAGGAACGTTTTGGAACATGCACTTTTTAGCTTTCTTTCGAAAAGTGAGAATTAAAGATCAATCTCTCCTGGGAAAGTTTGTACTGTCCAAAGTGAATAAAATATGTCTGCCATTATACATAAAGCCACCTTCTTTACACAATGTGTCCTGTTTATTTAACTCATAAAAAATATATATATAGAAAAAGTCAATCAGTGCAGCTATAGCGTGGAGTTGCCAGATACAGATGGCCAGCACAAGTTTTAGTTTCTATATAGAAACTTGGCAACTATAATATAGCAGAGCAATAGAACTTGGCATGCCCTGAAGCCACAAACTGTCATTTTTATATTTTTACAGGTTAAGCAAATGAGATACAACATGTTAATTAGTGGGGTTTTTTCCCCTGCTTTCAGTCATTTTGCTGAGGTAGGCTAAACACATCCTGACTCCAGCATGGACATTGAGATCAATATATCTTCTGATGGCAGTCTTATAAATTCAAATAAGTGTAATTTATGGAGTTAGATTTGTGTCTTTATTACATGCGAGAAAATAAATGATCTGAGAGAAAAAAAAATATTTGAGAGGAAAAGTTTTCATACAAATAGCAAAAAATAATAATATTTGAGACTGAGTATTTTCTCATTAGAACATAAAAAAATATAAATTTGAAATTTTTAAAATTATTTCTGAGAAAGAAAAATCTCTCTCAAAATACTTTTTTTTAACTCTCAAATATTTTTTTGCTATCAGTGTGAAAAAATGTTCTCTCAAAACGTTTTTCTTCTCTCTCTCAAAACGTGTCTTTGTTCTCGATGCAATTTCTTGCTCTCGTGTCAGGATTTTGCTCTCGCTGTGAAAATAATGTCATGGGTGGGGCCACGTTCCTATTGGCCAGTCGGGTGAGAAACGTCTTGGGAGTCGAACTGAATCATTACACCATTGTCGATTCACCGGCAGCTTCACTAGCTACATTAGGCAGAATGAAGTGGATTGTCACGACGTCTTCGTGTTGCAACAAAATGTAAGATTAATAATGAGGTAAGCTTGGACTTGGTCTAGTTGACAGCGATGGCAAGCAAAGGCAGGTGACAGTGAGAACTCGGCTGCTTGTGTGCACAGACACACAAAAAACAAGGACAGAGACAGATAAGATGCCACTGTGATTGTCATGAGGGAGACAAGCTGTGTCAAGTGCTCAGCCTGCGTGGAGAAAAGAGAAGAGGAGGGGCTGAATATCGTCCAGACACACACAAAATCGTATACAGTGACACAACCACACACGTAAAAACACACATTCAAACTTGAAATGGCTTACTGGCAGAGACAGAGACAAGGGTGCATGCTGTTATACTACACACACACACACAAACACACACAAACACACACACAGTGAAGAGATGCTACTGACGGATACACCAGTCAAGGGCACACCAAGGTGCCAGAAAACTCTTTGACAGCAAGTCTCTTTTTACTTCCCCTAAAGCAGACTTCCTCTGAATATCAGCTTGTTGGCTTGGTTCAAGGATGCCAGGGAGACTGGCTGAGAATAGCTAAGTATTTTTTTTTGTATGTATCAAAAAAGAAGAGAGTTGCCCATCTTTTTATCACTAGTGATATTGAAGCCTTGAGATGTACTGATTTTGGGATTCCATCCCTCAGTCAACCGCCCTCTCTATGTGGCTGTCAGACATGTAACAGTGTTTCCTCTATGTTGATTTTGGAGCGGCGGCCCGCCGCTGTTAAAATTCTGCCGCCACGGTATCAGAAATGGGGCAGACGCACAATGTAGTCACGGTTGCCTTTTAAATGATCCTGCCGACATAATGCACCCCCATTGGCTGCCGCTCACATTGCAATTTAACAACAAGTAGAACTATTCAGAGGTAATTGGGGCTGTCCAGTTTAACTCCACATACTGTTGTGTTGATGTAGTTTATTGTCAAATCGTTCGCTTTCTTCCAAGTCGACTATTAAACTAACAGCTCCACCAAAAACGTCCCCGCGGTGGGTCCGTTTTAATTGGACAACGTTCAACTTGTCAGTTCTCAGCTCAACGTCCTGATATCAAACATCTGGAAACATTAAAACAGTAAATATATTTGTTTGTGTCGCAGCGAAGTGTCACTTCTGTTTCATACGTAAAACGTTTGGGCGTGACGGGGGGGAATCCTAGAGGAAACACTGTGTAAGCATGTGTGCGTACACACAGCAGCTGGCGCAAACAATTTACCTGAAAATTGCTGGTGAAATATGTTCTTTTAAATGTTTCCTGGGACATTTCATGTGTTGCAGGAAATAAAAAAGTAATGTGTTTAGAACTTCCTATTCCAAACACACAGCCTGATTCCCCTAAAAGGTTGCAGAGGAGAGGAAGTACAATATTGAATGTACATGGCTCAGACTAATTTGGTACTGAGGAGGAATTAACACTGGAGTAGGACCTTTGACGAGACAGCAGCCAACCAATACTACTACAATTAGTAAAAATATCCTCATGTTTCCAATAACATTTGGAAACCAAAGTGACAAACTGCACATTAGCCAATACAACTCCATCGTTTCTGAGACAGAGATGGCAGGTAAAATGTTCTTTGGGATTCAGAGAAGAGTACAAAACCTATAAAATGACTCCAAACAGCTTGTGCAGCACAATCCATTTGTTCTGCACTGTGGTTCCAAGAGTCCAATATTTACCTCCTAGATTTTTCACTTGTCCTACACCATGCCAAGAGGCACCTTACTGCAGCAAACATAACTTCTAATGCTGATAGAAATACCCTTTCTATGGATAGAGCACCCTGGAACTGAATACAAATGTGACCTTGTAGGTAGTACACAAACAAAAATACATGCAGTTGCCCGAACTAAACAGTCCACCATGTTACTCCACGTAAAATGGCGAATTGCTGTTTCTGCTGATTTTGTATGGACTTCACAAGATAAATCATATGTATTAGGGAGGCATGCTAGTAGGCATTTTTTGTTTTTTGTTATCTTCTTCTGAGAGAGCACTTTCCCCGTTTCCAGTCGTTATGCCGAGCTGAGCCAGCCAGCTGCTGGCAATGGTTTACCAGCAGACATCTGAGTGGTACTGAGCTTCTCATCTAAATCTCAACAAGAAGGCAAATAAGCATATTAAATAACAGTGGGAATAAAGCCTTATTTAACAAAGTGGGCATTTTAAGTAGCCTCGAGTGACATTTGTACTCTTTTGTCTAATGATAAACAATCTATTACTTATAACCAAAGCACTTCAGAACTGTTTCTGCTGCTAGAAATTAAAAAATTACAGTCTGTGTGAAGAAAAGCTAAAATGGTTAAAGTGGGCAAGATTTTAATCAATAGTCATGATCTCATTGAGTATAAAAATACTTTATTCACAAATTTGCCTCATGTTATTCTGAGCTGCAGTGATGGGAAAAGGCGTGTAAAGTCATCCAGACTGAATTAATGACTGTCAGGAATGAAAGGAGCTGAGCTGAATAAATATCCAAATGTGGTTTTCATTTATTGTCATGGTGAACTCTAACTCTAAAATCTCAGAGATAATAAGGTAAATATTTGAGTTTTGGATCTATAGTAAAATTATTTGGATTTACACAGCATGGAGGTGTATGGATTTTATTTTGCAGCCACAGCTGCTGCTTTAATTAAAGCTATCACAGGTTAGCCAACCTTATGCTACAAATGCATTTAACATTCAGTATAGTTTGGATAAAATCTGATCTGTGTCACTGCACTAAGAAGTTACCCATGTTCCAACAGCACTGTTTAACATGGCATCCTAAAATAGCATCTATAGAGAAGTACTCCAGACAATGGCTCACTTCATACTCACAGCTGAATTTGACAACCCAGCAACCAGCAAGAAGACCCAGGAGGGTGGAGTAGGTGGTGGGCATGTGTCCTTCTGGCAGTACGACATGGCTCACTGGAGGAAGAAGATACACAGACACACGCACGGACACACGCACGGACACACGCACGGACAGCAAATTAAAAAAGGCACAAATGAGTTTTGCTACACATACACAGAAGGTTTGTTGAGTTGTGTTAAAATCATTAACCCATTCTTTGAGTTTTCTAACAATTGACACAATTCTACTCAAAGTGGATACTGATTCCTCGTGTATCCACTAAATACAGTGCATTTCTCACTCAGTTAATAATTTACTGCTGTCCCTTACTTTGCCTGGGTGAACAGGTAAACCTGCTGGAAACATGTCAAGCAGTTCATGGTAATGATACAAAAGACTAACAGCTTATTTTAAAAAAAACACTTTGGACATGGACATATAATTATAGGTTAATTAAAGTTTAAATACAAGCTTATTGCCTTTTCATTGAACAAGTGAGCTTGGCAGACAAGTACAAAATGAACATAATTATATCTCCAGGGCAAACCTTCTAACATTGTGCATTGACCGTGGATTTGTAGCCTTGAGTTCAAAAAATTTAAAAAAAAAAGAAGAAAAAAAAACATTCTTTGAGAGTACTAACGTTCATCCCTCCGGTCAGAGGAGAGTTGTGAGAAACACTTCTGTTTTTCATTAGTGCTTATTCATCACTCTGACAGTACCTCCAAACATTTTATGAGGAATGATTTCAATTACTTTTGCTCTCTGGTGTTCCCTCAGCCATTACTATGCAACAGTGAAGGAGCTGCTGTATCACAAATGATGTATACAGCTCTAAAAGCACTTGTTAGTTACTGTTGAACCTTCATGAGTGATAATGTTCAAGCACCTACTGTTCGCTTTTACAATTCAAAAGGGTCTGTGGATGGTAGTAAAACCTGTAAAGCTTGGCTCTGTAGGAAACTGATCAGTCAGATAGAAATCCCATCTTCATGGAGGTGAAAGTACTGTTTATAAGGTTCATAACAAACAAAATACAGAGCCTTTGGTCTGCCTGCAATTTACCCATCCAATAGATCTTTCAGTTAAACAGGACATGCAAATTATAGCTGATTACCTATCAGAGTGTTTATCAGTGAACAAACATACCAGCCATGGTCCCAGTGTACCCACAATTGGCTGGTAGCTGCTGTTAATTTGCAGTGTTGCTGAGAGCCCACATGTCTCAAACAACACCATTAAAAAGCAATCACATGCGGCTGGTATTATAAGAGGCTTTGCCTGGAACACTGAAGAAGTCTAACCCCTGCTGCGGAGGTTTTTCTGTACCACACAAACATTACCTGAACCAGAAAAGGTGTCAGCCATCTTCCCTCCCAATAGCTCTCCCAGTTCGGCCAGTTGATGCCGTTCTGGCTGTGACAGCTTGCTGGCCAGAAACAGAACCATTTCATCTCTCCTCACACAGTTGCTCACCTAAGAAACGACATTAGAACGTGGCTTAGAAATGTCTAGGTCTATAATGCAAGAATATTTGCAATTTCAAAGGAAATAATAATAAAAAAAAAGAAACTTATTCCCATCTTTATGTGGACGTACCACAGAGAGACTCGCTGAGGGGCTATGAGATGTATTAGCATATTGGGTTCCTTCTGAGGCTTCCTGGAAAATCTCCAGCATCTTCAGACTCACTGCGTAATCTGCCGGCCGCTTTCCATACAGATTACTGTGAAGAAGAAAATTCAAAAGATAAAGTGTGTCAGTGTCTCACAGTATGCATACACTTCTGTATTTATGCATTTCCGGCCATGAAGACCATCTGGTGACCAGAACTGATGAGCACAAACATGACAGCACCAGACTGATAAAAAAAAATTAAAAAAACAATTCAATGTACTTTACAAAAACCCCTTCATGTGAACAGATCTTTACTATCAGTATACAAATACTGAATCTACTGGTCCAATGGTGTGTCAGTGAGCCATGATGCAGAGACTATAAGATTTAAAGGTGCAGTGTGTAACATTTATGAGGCTCATTGCAGAAATGGAATATAATATGCATAACTAAACTTAGCAAAAAAAGTAAGGACATTTGTGTTTGGTAGATTATTTCTCTGTGGTAACAATGCTTTTTGGCAATAAATCTTATACCGTTGGAAAGGTAAGGGAAATAGGGCTGCCAGGAGTCCTGCCATGACTGCCTTTCACCATCAGGCCCATTTGCGCTGGTGTAGGCAACACGTGCACTGGAACCTGAACATGGGGAGGAACGTTATGTTCAGGGATGAGTCCAGATTCTGCCTATAGCAGTTGGATCATAGGGTCGAAGTGTGGAGAAGACGCGCAGAACGCTATGCTGACTGCTGCACCGATAGAATAACATCTTTTGGTGGAGGCAGTGTGATGGTATGGGGCGGCATCTCCCTCACTGGAAAAAAGAGGCTTGTCATCATTGGAGGCCATCTCAATGCAGAGAGATATAGAGATGAGATTCTGCAACCAGTGGCAATCTCACACCTCCAAGATGACAACGCTCGCCCCCACAGGGCGGGGTTTATCAGAGACTACCTCCAGAATGTGGGAGTGGAGAGGATGGAATGGCCTGCCAGCAGTCCTGACCTCAACCCCATTGAACACTTGTGGGATCAGCTTAGGCGTGCTGTTCGTGCCAGAGTGACCAACACAACCACGTTGGCTGACTTGCGACAAATGCTGGTTGAAGAATGGGATGCCATCCCACAGCAGTGTGTGACCAGGCTGGTGACCAGCATGAGGAGGAGGTGCCAGGCTGTTGTGGCTTATGTATGGTTCTTCCACACGCTACTGAGGCTCCTGTTTGTGAAATGAATAAATTGTTAAATCGCCAATATGTCTTGTTTCTTCAAACTTCAATCATCCAATCCACCAAACACCAAACGAGTCAATTGCAGAATAAGCCGTTTGGCATTGGCAGAGAAGATTTGGCAAATTTTTCATGGGCGCAACCCACATACTCAGCTCTGCTGCTCATCCCACAAGTGCATGTTCCTTACAAATGGGGCACCATTTGAAAGGGAACTAAACAGGCTTCCAACGGTATAAGATTTATTGCCAAAAAGCATTGTTACCACAGAGAAATAATCAACCAAACACAAATTTCCTTACTTTTTGTGCTAAGTTTATACTTTCATTATTGTATAATCACCTGAAAATAAGAATATATTACGTTTTTGGTACTTTAGAATAAGCCTTTATATCTACAGTCACATTCAATGGAATCTGCCATGTTTCTACGGGAGCTCAGGATGACACGGTCTCAGCTAGCCTTATTTCTTGGGCAGGTTGTTCCAGAGGCTTGGAGCACTGACAGCACAGGCTCTGTCTGCCCATGTATCTCAAACAATGATCCTTTTTGTACTTTACAGAAAACCATGTTTTCAAAAAAATGTTGCCTTTCACATCACAATCTGCACACACACGTAGTACACAGTTCTGGCCGGGGACCACTTAAGCAATTCTCCCTTTTCAAATTATATCGTCTTGTTTGTCCTCTAGAGGTGTAGGAAATGATTTGAAATTATTGCATTGCAATATTTAGTTTTGAGACAAAAACAAAATCAATTAAATTCCCAAACGCTACATAGCAGTGTTGTAAGCGTAAACTGAGGGCTATTTTGTTGGATGTTACAGGTACTATGATAAATACAAATGCAGATCCTACTGTTTTGGTTGCAAAACATTTTTTAAACTCATATTTTATGAATATGGTGGTGTGTTCTTTAAACTATGATAGTTTTCTTAAAATTTGATTTTTTAAAAAATCCCAATATATCACACTATACATCATTGTAATCCCTGTATCATGATACTTATCCTATTGCCAGATTCTTGCCAATACACAGCCCTAGTCTCCTAGCAACTTGCAAGAGACTTACATTTTTCAAATCCCAACTCTAACTAATTATCCATATATTTTTGTAACAACCTGCTGCTGTCCTGACTGACAGCCTATGTGACAAAGCTTTCAAAGACACTGACGAAGAATTGAAGTTACTTTGTGATAAGTCCAACAAGATAATCATTCTATATTATTTCATCACAATGCATGCACATTTGAGGTTGTTTTGTTCACTGCCCAAGCAGTACACACACACACACACACACACACACACACACAAAAAAAAAAAATCAATATTTGCCAGTCCAGAGCTCTGAGAAAAACAATTTGCCGATGTCACACCCTGCTTGTTCTGTGAAACTGTGCACCCATGTGTGTCATTCACTTGTTGGAGCATAATTGTTTGATATCAGGGTGAGCTGAAATCTGTGCTCTACTCCATTCCATGTCCCTTTAAAACACACTAGACTCACTGCATGCAAAAATTAAGGAATTCTCATGGCTGCGTAACATTACTGAAAAGTGCTGACTTTTTAGCGTGTAAGCTTGCTCAATTACCTAAATGTATCTGGTGAGAAGAGCACATTACTTTTACAGAATAGTATAGGTATTTAACTGCAATACACGCTACTCTAATACACAGTATGTTTAAAGGTCATCACAAAAGCAGCATTTTCCACATCTTGAAAAGATGAAATTGCAGACCTCCCCTGGTTGCAATAGTTATATTGAAGAAACACCTTTAAAGTACGAATGTTTGACTTTGACTTTGAGAGAGATCCGGGAAGTAAGACTGAGGTCACCTTGAGGAAAGAGGAGAAAAGAATGAAGAAAAGTACAAGGAGGAGGAGACAGAGAGAAGAACCTAGCCCAGCAGGTCGTCTCTAAAAGATTAGGCGTCAGCAAAGATAACACCTGGGGGACAATTAATAGGTCCACTGGTCCATAAAATATTTCATTTGGATTCATACCCCCAACTCCATGCACACACAAATACAAACAAACATAAAATGTCCCTAAAGCTTATACATATGCACACACACACACACACAAGCTGGTTTTGCAGCTGCACGTGAGACGAATATCTGAAGGAAAAATAATAAAGCGTGGAAAATTGTGAGGGAGGTAAAGTCACAAACACTCTCCTACAAGCCTCTGCTTAAGTACACAAGTGGGAGGAAGGCGGTGGTGGTTCTAGAGGATAACCACTGTAACCATGAATCTTACTCTAACCGGGAGGAGGAGATACAAATATTACTCTCAAGCTGAACACAAGTACATAGTTCAATTCAGACCGAACACCATCCATAGCTGTTCTACAGAACATCCCCTCCTCACCAACATAACATAACAGTAACAGTACTGATAACAATAGTCATAATAATAATTAATTATAGCCTATTGTTGATTGATGCATACCTTTAAGAACTGCTACTGTACCTGGTTAAAACACATATGTTTAACTTAATCTACATGCATTTATCTACAGGAACATTTCTGTATCAAATGTACTTGTCCTTAAAGAATACACACAGAGTACTGTGTGCTAAGATTCTGAGGTAAATTCAAAATTCAAACCACAGCTGACAGAGCTTTTGAACTATGTCCGCTCAGCAGTATGTCTTAAAAGGAGCCATAAATCTAATGATAGACACACGTGGCAAGCAACTGATGAGGCAGTGGGCGAGGCCTCAATGCATTTTTAATCAAAAGGTTCATTAGCTACATTTCCTTCTTTAATAATCCAGTCTCAGTTTCTCCTGATGGCTGGATCAGTTTGGGCGTTGCAGCTTATAGTTGATGACAACAGTACATGACTCACCCAAGGCCTCCATTTAAATCTATAGACTTACTGAGTATTGTCCTATAATTGTTATGCAGATGACGCTCTCTGACGCCAAACTGCATAAATCACACTTTGCTTCATGCTCCTAAAAATAGCTCTAAAAAAACTATAACAAAAAACGTTGTCATTTGAGTGGGGGGAGAAATATGTGTAATTCAGTGGATAAGAGCCAAAAATCGGTATTGTGCACTTTTTCTGACAACAGGATGAAAGTTTCAACACTGAGAGGGAGTACATGGAGTATATTTCAAAGATTAGAAGAAATGAGAAAATGGCATCCATCCAGTGGAAGGCGAAAACACTGTCTCATCTTACTGAAAGTAAGCCATGCAAATCAAATTCAACAAAATATCTCATGGAATGTCTGGACCAAAGGGTTCTGTCTATTTCAAATGTCATTGCTGTAGTCAGTATTGTATGTAGTCATACCGCTAACATGTGGACGTTTGCAGTTTGACTTTGTATGTAGTAATTATACCCATCCAGTGCATTAGAATTGACGAGGCACAAAGGTGATGTTAATTAAGGTCTGTATGGATTCAGTGCTTCAGGCTTGGGGTGGTCATTAGGACCGGGCCAATTCACATACGTTTTGTTTTCTCATTAACACAAATTAATTTTCATACTGACATTGCATGACATGAACAGTTACAATCTAGAAACCTATCAGGAAAATAACATGCAGTAACATTATTTGCAGTACATTTTTAAAATATACAAACACTACATCAGAGTTTAAATTTGTGAACATAACATATGCTACCAGCTAACACCTTGCCAGCCTCATCCTGGCTGTCCAAATGTGCTGCACTGGTAGATATTTATGCTTACAGGACTGAGACTTATAGTCAGGAGCCCTGCTGTGCATGCTGTGTAGCTTCTCAGAAAATGCTTAAACCTGTTGTTTTTGAGATAACAGGGAATGGCTGACTGTATAGAACATTAGCATTCACTTAAGAATTTGCCTGTTTTAAGAGTTTCCTCTGTGTTTTCTAATAACCAGCCCAGCAAGTCAAATACTTGAGCTGGATAGAAAGTGGACTCAGTCACTGATTTAGAGCACAGTGACCAAACAATGAAAATCTGCAAAACCTGTATTTCTGAACCCTGAGTTGTGTGCCAATCACTCCATTAGGGATTACATTGGCAGATGTCTTAGTTGGCCTCTTGTGTATAGTATATGCGTGTGTGTTTGTGGTAAGTGAGGAGGCTGGGCCAAGGATTACATTCATCTTGCAGCGTTCTGACAGACAGTCCCAACCACTGCAACTTTTAGTAACAAAGTAAAGAGGAGAAAATGTAAGACCTGGCAATCGAGACCTATTGAAAGCAATCAGATAAATACAATGAAGGAGGGAGAAGACAGAACATGATTGGTGTAAAATGATCCCAAGGAGAGCGCTAACTGATCAGCACACTGACCCTGGTCAACTACTTTATTGATCATGATGATTAACCAGCATCCTCTCCCTCATTATGGACATTGTGCTATGCATCAACCCTGCCTCCACAGGCCAGAAATGCTGATACAGCATCAAGTGATTGACCAACAACTAATCAGCCTCAGTTGATTTTCTATCTATCCACTATGTACTGCACTAACCCACGCCTGCTCCTGATAATAAAGAATTGAATGCCTGGTACAATAACTAGTAAGACAGGCACATGACCATTTATCAAAGACATAGAAAACAAGCACTGGTCCAGAATAACAGAAGCACCTCTATGATGTAATGCAATGAAATACAATAGCTGTGTATTTAATATTAACTTACTTAAAATGTTCAATTTCTGACTCAATTTAAACTTGTTCTATTTCGACCAGCTCATTTATTTACATATATAAAAAGGGTGCAAAAACATTCAAAGGACCTAACAAATTAGAACTTGCTCATCATATTTTTCTAAATAAATTACACCTGATTGCTCACAAATCATCACAGTTTTTCACATTTAGGAGTACATGCAGTATTAGTTAATACATCGGGTCTTTGTCCAACACCAGTTCACAGCTGCGTTTTCATTTGACTGGAGGCTCCTGCATCTTGTAAGTAAGCGATAAGTAATGTTTTTAAAATGAATTTAGTGATAAGATTGAATGTGCCTGGGACCAGAACACAAAGCACCAGGCTAAAAGTTCTGTTTATTGTGTCAAACATATCTATTGGAAAATCTTGTTCTCAGGTCAGACTTTCTGGTCAGCAAAACATGGAACCTGTGAAGATAATCACTTGTCCTGCACCAGCCCTTTTTCACAGAGAGACCAACATAATGTGAATACATGGCTGACCCTGATCTTGTGGTGGAAAATTATGTGATTTGTCTGACATTGAGGAACCCTTTATAAAAGCCACACTCTTTCTGCAGTGTTGTATACAGCATAAAATTGTTGTTACACGCTTAAAATAGGCCTACAGCGTTATGGCAGCATCTCACCTGTACAATCAATAAACTCTAAGCATAAAATAAAAACACTTACAGTACGTTCTGCGAGGCTCCAAGCTGCAGCAGCAGTTTGACAATGGCTTGGTGACCGTTCCTCACAGCATCATGGAGTGGAGAGTCATTTTCATAGCCAGGCGTATTCAACAGGGCTCCTCTTGAGACCAACACCTCCACAAGTGCCAGGTGACCCAGGTTACATGCTTCATGCTGGAACAAAAAGGAGTAATTCTCAGAAGTCATCCAGTTCAGCTTTGATCCAGTTTTTCTTGGTATACATTCTAAATTCTCATTCATTTTTCAATCACTGCAATATTTATCTTTCTTTCCCAGTTGATTCTATTTTAGGTGAGGTAGGTGCTTCAAAGAGTTCAAATAAATTTGAATCTTTTTAGGGGGATGTTTTAGATTTGAGTGTTTAGTTCTTCCTTGGGGTATTTTGAAAACATGAGGAACTCAGATAACGTCATAACTGCCAATCAGATATTACAGCTTAATCACAGTTCATTAGTTTTGTAGAATTAAACTGATATTGAGAAACATCTTCTGAGGAGAAAACTTAAATATCATCCTAAGCTGCTTTTCCAAAAAAAATAACATTAATGAGGAATATAGCTCAATAAAAGTGAGTTTTTCTAAAGGTTATGTTTGTAATTAGAACCTGAAGGTAATTTGATCAAATTGAAGTCCAGTGTGAGAGCATTTTATGTGGGAACGAGATTAAGATCCATTGCAGCGACTACTAAATATTTGTATTGGGAAGCCAGTTTGTGTTCCAGTTCAGTTTCATTGGTAGTCTAAGCAGGAAACAGCATGCTTTTAGCTGCTATACAGTATATAACACATTTACTTACCAAGGTGCTGTGGAGTTATTCTATCAACTGCACCATGAATAAGCAATTATTAAGAAGTATTGCAACTGTATTTGTTATTACATTAAAATGTGCCTCTCCCTATTTCCCACCAATACAAATTAAGATGTAATGCTCAGATACTCTCAATTTTCATTAATCATCTGTAGCAGACAAATGTTTATTTTGCTTACAATGAGAAACAATTGTACACGGAAGAAAAACCTTTTTTTTTTGTTTGTTAGATCAAGTTTAGGCTTGACAAACGCTGTGAGCACAGGCAAATGTTCTTTAAAGTTTGTAACCCTACATTAGCTGAGCAATAGACCCATCAGGTGATGAAAGTGCAGGACTGGAAAAAAATACACATCAGGGAGGTCTAGATGGCTCCTTTCCCTCTTAGATACGTACAAGTCTGTCAAATATGAATACGTCATGCTCAAAGCTTATTGGTAGCAATTTGAGATCAGCTGCAAACTGTCAAAACTCAAATCAAAAACTCAAGTTGGAGTGGAGCATCTTGACAGCGAGTAGCCACGTGAAGTGTTGCAATAAGATAGCGGAAAACACTCTCCTGCTTATTCTCAAAGGAAAAAATGGCTCAGGCAGCACTGAAGGATTTGCTAGTTCTTGGCATATGCAGGCAGCTCCAAAAAGACATACATATTTTGGGGGAAGGTGGCATGCATAAAGAAAAAATGGTTGTACGTACAGTAATGGATTCTCTCAGGATTAGAAGAAGCTTTGATTTCTGGGATGACATACTTACACTTCACCTGATAATATACAGTCCACAATGACATGGAAAGTAAATTTTAAAGTATGTCAGTATGTATGTTTCCCCACGTAAAAAGAAAAAAATAATCGGAAGAGGGGCTGGAAGAACTCTTTAGCCCTCAATGACAGATTCTTGATCCATGCCCCGCCCACCAACCGCTGCTTGCTAGGTTGACCGGTGAAAGACCAGTGCACATCAAGATTGCTAGCATTACAGGAAACGCTGGAGATTCAGCCATAGTCTACATGATTGAGCCTCAGTCAGACCCAGACTCAGATGACGAGTCTGTTGTGCGCAAAACTTGGTGACTAGCAGACATATCAAAAATGTAGTTAGCATCCTTTATTGTCTTTTTTTTTTGTTGTTGTTAGCTTGTAACCGTCAGTGGCTAACACACCGTTAGTGGTTGTGTAACATGTTGTCAAAACTTTCACTATGCTAGTGCAGACTCTCGCTCTCTGTACTGACCAGTAAGTCCACTCAGCACTCAAGGTTTGCAGTTTCTCAGATCTCAGATTTTAGGCAAGTGTACAGACATCACCTTCTTCAGTCCAATTCTAAGTCTTTTTTTTTTTTAAACTTCTGTTGCAGTTCAAGATAGCCTTAATGCAATAAGCAACAGTACAAACAACAGTTCACATGGCAGAAACAGGGATTAACACGTGAAAAAAATGTAACAAAAGAACTATTCTAGAGAGGAAAACTAACCTTGCATGCATATTCATAACAGCAGCGTAGTGCACAATGACTGCACATGTTGGTTTACTGGAGATGACACTACAGTTAATAAGAGCTGGCCAGAGCAGAAAAGCTACAGTGAATGAACATCTGACAAACCAACAAGTAACTGTTTTGTTGATGAAACATTCTGTCTGTTTTTCCAAACAACAAATAAAGCTTTCACACATATCACTTGGTGTATTAGTCTTACCAGAGGTGTCCACCCAGCATTATCCTTCAGGTTAGGGTCAGCCCCCTGGTCCAGCAGTTCCTTGACAGCCTCTACATCTCCCTGCAGGAACCAGAGAGAACAACAAACCTGAGGTCAGAATTGCAGACCTGTAAATGCAACCCTTCAAACACGGCAACTGATCCCAGTGTACCAGAGCCCCGGTGTTTATCAATCACACTCCACAATGGGCCATTGATTACCTTGTCTGGGATCCAGAGGGGGATTACTGCTATGTTTACAAGGATTACTGCGAGACAGTTTATTCTCAACGGACCGGAACATAACGGTCTGATCATCTGAAGACTAATATGTTCAACTGAGGGGGAAAAAACCCACACGAAGAGAAGACATTTAAACCAGAAGAATTATATTTGGTGCATTTTGAAAGAAACTAAAAAGATAATGAAGAACATTAAAGGTCCAAAGCTTGCACCCTGCAAAATCATAATTTTAACTGGCATATTTTTTTGTTTGGCCCTTTTTTGAATAATGAAAGACAGAGCAGCAATTTTAGGGACAACATAATTTGATCTTTTATAAGTAAATTTAACAAATTTAGACTTATGCTTATAATTTAAATACCCAATTTATCAAGGGTGTCGTGCAAAGGGAAAGCAACAGAGAAATGGATTAGGAATCTATCGACCTTTATAGCAGCTAGATGCAGCAGGGTCTCTCCCTTGTGGTTCCTCTTCATAACTGCGGGGCTCCCTGAGGTGGGCCGTCCAACAGATGCACCGCGAGTACAGGGAGATTTTCTACCAACTGTGGCTAGGACAGAGGGGCTGTCACCTTGCTCCTCTCTTGACTTTTTGATGCTCTTGTCACACCTGGGGCTAGCTGACGATGGAGGGTTAAGGACAGCTGGGGACATCTGTGATTTTCTCCTCCTGCCTGGGGAAGTCCTGGGCCTTTTTGGGGTGGTCTCCAATGTGCCGACCTTCTCCTCCACTCTGGATCTTTTTGAGGAATGCTTTGGGGGAGAAGCTTTGCCCTGTTTTTCCAGATTGTCAGTTGTGGTGGGGTCATTTGCGAACAGTTTGTCATGCCGCACGACACTGTCTGACGTGCTCTGAACAGGCTGGGTTGGGTCATTCAGTACAGTGCCTCCTGAGAGACTCTCCCTCATGGTGTTCATGCCAGGGCTGAGTTCATTACCACTCTCTCGTGTAACTTCAGGCTGCACCTCGTCAGACATGACAACAGGACTTAAGAAGGAAACCCTCTTACTGGACCTCCTTGCCAGTTCGGCACAGGGCTGCTCCTTTTCCTTCAAGTCATCTACCTCCTCTGTGATCCCCCATTGCTGGTTTATGGCCTCCAGCCTGTTTTTCTTCACCTTCTGCTTGGTCTGTTTCTGTGTTGTCCTAATGGCCCCTTGCACCTTCTTGCTGGGAGCATTTTTCTTAGTTGACCTTTTCTTACAGTTTCTGTTTTCATTTTTGCATTTTTGAGAGGAAGAGGAGCCAGAGTCTTGGGAGGATGAGGTGAAATTGAAAACTGACAGGTCCTGACATTGAGTAGCAACGGTGTCCAGCTGTGCTGCAGCTGTTTCTCCAGAAGACCTGTTCTCTGGCACGGTGACCTCTGAAGGCTTCTCCACCATGCAGCGTACCTTGCGGCTGCGGGGGCTGAACCAGATCTTGAAGTTTTTCTTGTGTTTGAGGACAGGGCTCTCAGGCTGTGCTTGAATGTTGGCTAGAGACGAGTCTGCAATGAGGTATGACAAAACAAAAAAACCTCAAAGTTCAACTAAATAAAAAGTTACCCTCTTGCGTGTACTACAATCTTTCAATGTGAACTGCTGTCAAAAAGGCTCTTTAATGCTTTCTAACACACTACCTGAACAGATGAAAACCCAATAAGACCAAACTTTTAAATTATGCATGCCAATCAATAATACTGACTTTTGTGAAAAGGAGAGAAGCACCCAATCAGCTTCTTAAACCCATATGTATTTCTGTGTAAATTCCGATACCATAACAACCTGCAGATTTGTTCTCATTTTAACTACAGGGCTTAGAAAGTTGCCCTGTCGTTCTTTGTCAAAGCCGAGATCTACTCGCAAACTAAACACTACCGTGGTTAATTGCGTTGCATAATTACTGTCATTACCAGGATGCTGGATCGCCCGATGAAGATAATAAACCACAGGAACAAGGCACTAATACTGTCATTCAGAGATTAGATTGGCGGAGAAAAATGTTTAATGTTTCATCCAACAATTGATAAAAGGGGGTGTGGGCAGATGAGATAATGAATAAGACACATGGATTTGAGGAGATAACTTGTTAATTATGCTTTTAAGCTGATGGTTACCACCTACCTGGCTGTTCTGTGGGATTGAGCAAGGACTCCAAACCAGAGAAGAGCTGTATGATGCTGCTGAGCTGTCTGTTGATTTGGATGTCCTTCACCCATGCAGGACTGTGACACACCACACAGCCATCTCCTGCTCGGTGGCCAGCACAGCACCTAAGCAATAAACACATCTTGGATCAGGAGTCCACTTCTCAGTTCAGTAAGAAGAAATACAATGAGCTTATTGATATACCTTTTAAGACCATTCAGTCATGAAGGGAAGGAATAAATTGAGACTATAGTTCATGCCTATAGGGACGTTAATTGACTTAAAGACTTTCAACACCATGCATTGCCAAGAAACCATGCAATTTTCACAGACATGCAGTATTTCATCTGCACAAAGAAATAAGCCCCATGACGGTATATATATAGATATAACTACAAAATGTTCCATCATTTATGAAAAAGTGAGCTGTAAAATTACTTTATTTTTCACATCCCTAACATTAATGAAATACCTGTAACAATAGTGCTGTCATATATATTATATAACAATAATTGATTATTATTACTGATATTAATATGTTAATCCTAATATAATCATGCAATTAATCTTTTTTTACATATATATATAACAAAATCCAACTGAACTAGGCCTCTCCTCTAACCTGAGACTAGAAGAAAAAGACTGCACTGATTTTTAGTAGCAGGAAAGGTGTTAAATAGAAAAAAATAATTAAATCAAATCAAGTTTATTTGTATAGCCCTTTACAATAGCCGAAAGGTACCCAAAGTGCTTCACAACAAAGCCATAAAACAATACATAACACATACATAACATACAAATACAATTAAATTATTATCACTTTACACCGTTTAGTGAACCAACAAGCACAATGCCAGAGTCCTGCTAGTAGAACACCTGGGTGGAATGGAGCCATTAACATTATTAGTCGCACCTGTGTTTGACAAATAAAAATGTCCACCATGTGACCGGTCTATTGTTAGTGAGCATGTCAGTACAAAAGACATTTAGCTGAGGGTACATTACCTGCACAGCATATGCTCGCACATTCCTAGACACACAGGTTCCTTCATTAAATTTGAGCTGGAAAAAAACAGAACATTTAAAATGTTCAGTGCAATCAGAACAGGAAAGATCACCTCCACCTCACTGAACACTTGTTAACCTGCTGTTCACGCTCCAGACACAAAAGTGAGGTTTCATGATTGAAAATTAGCCATAGACAGGCCACTTTCTGACACATGCTAAGAAACTAATTCTGTTTTTCCTCACCTAATTAAGGGTTTAAGGGTTAAACCTGTGCTGTATGAGATGCTGTCCTTCGGATGAGAATTTAAACCAAGGTCCTGACTCACTAGTCATTAAAACTCCCAAGGTATTGCAAAGAGTAGGGCATTCCTAGTGTCCTAGCAAAATTCCCAACCTGACTCTTTCCATGTGGCCACCTAATCGTACCCTGGTGTAACTGGCTCTGTGCTTCCCCCCCTCTCTCCACCTCACGCTGATGTATGATGAGCATTCGTAATGGCTGCCGTGCATCACCCAGGTGGGGGCTGCACATTGGTGGTGGGTGAGATGAGTACCCCAATCCCCCTCAATCTGATCAATGATAAAGTGCTATATAAATGTAATCCATTATTATTAATATGATTATTATTATTATGTTGGCATGATAACATTAGTTAAACTCTGACTAAACACAGAGTAAAGCTGATGCTGATGGGAATGTTTTCTTCCCCCTATAGAGATCATCCTGAGTAGCTGTACTATAGTCTGATTGGGTAATTGCACTGGATAGTGGAGACCCTAAATTTAACATTTATTTTGCATCTCAACAGCCACCAGCACAGCGAAGGAGCCCTACTACACTTCTCACAGACTCTTCACCCTCTCTACATAGTGAAGGGGGGGGTCTGATTGGTGCCCCATTATCCTTACTCACTTGCACTGTCTTTCAGAGGCTGTACTGGGCTCTGTTTTAAAGCTAGAGTGAAGATATGAAACTAGATCACCTAATACATCCACTGGTACCAAACAATCACGCTAGCATGTCAGAAAGGGAAAGAAAAACTGGCATGGTCATTTTTAAAGGGATCCCTTGACCTCTGAAGTCAAGATATCTGAATGAAAATGGGTTCTATGGGTACCCACAAGTCTCCTTTTTTTAAGACATTCCCACCGCCAATCCAATGCATTTTCTTTGCATGTGGTAAAAAAAAAATATATATATTTTATCCTAGTATATTTGAATATTTCTGCAGACTGGGGTCCGTAAACAGTATTGGAAATGCATAAATTGTGAATGACTGGAAAGATGAGACACATACTTCATGCCACTCCTGCATTAGTCAGTGCCCCACTTGGGACAAAAAAACAGTCTGGAAACGCCCCAGCTTTAGAAAACCTGTATGCATGCCTGGAAAATGTTGACAAACACAATCAGATTTAAAGTGTCCTTTCTGTAAAGCTTTTGCACAACATGCCAGCTTGTCCATCCTCGGGCTACCCCAGCTGCTTTGTGTAGTGTGTACCGCCATGTGTTGTGTGTTTTTATTGTGCCCAAACCATATTGTTCTATTTATCTATGATGTATTATCTTGCTTCCCATATTGTGTTGTGTCTTTTATAATGTCATGCTCTTGTCTGCACTGTGCTCCTGTGTTACTGTTGCACAATTGTTTATGTTTACTATGGCACACATATAAATGAGTTTTCAGCAAAGCCCTACTAGACTTGATTTGAGATAAGTTGTGAGTGAACTTGAACACGGTACAAGCACACCCCAGCAGAGGTTGACGGACGTATAACGACACTGATGAAGGTCCCAATCTATTTATTCTACAATAATCAGCGACTTCTGCAACATTGCTTATGTTTGCTGGCAAAGTTGTTCTGATTTAATTTGATCTAACTTGAGTTAGTCGTGTTGGCTTACTGTTAACGTTAAGCTGAATCGATCAGCCGGTCCTATTCTAACCAGTGTAACTAATCCTGTTCAACTATTGCAAACAGGCGTTATAGACTGTTGTCAGCTTGTTAGCGTCTTTTAGCATTCAAAATAAACCCAGCTCAATTTACCACAGAGACGTGTAACGTTAAATGGTGCTGACTGTAGCTGCAGTAGTAGTGTATTTTATCGTTAACGTTACACAACAAAGGACAGTCCTTTCCAACTAACGTTAGCTAGCTCACTTCTACAGTTACATCATAACATTATATTACCATTTGGAGCAAAGTAGCAGTCGTCGAAAGTTCGCAACCGCCTCCTTCGTGTTCCTCCAGTCCTTGTTGTTGTTGTCCATTCTTAGAAGAAGTGTAATTTGTTTCCTGGTCCTTCTGTTATAACTTTGCTTATGAACAAAGACTGCAAAACAAGCCGAACTTCCTTCCTGGATTCTTGCATCTCCCGCCAAAGATTTACGGAAGTAACTTGTGATGGTTGCCGTAACAACGGCGATGACGTAAGTTCCGGCCCAACCCCCAAATATTGAATAAGATATATATACATAATGTGTAAATATACAGTTTGTGACATTGTAGATGTCGGAATATTATTTTAATTTTCTTTTAGTATCTCTTGAGTTCTTAAGCTCCATTTCTTCAACTTCTTTGGGGGCCAATTGGCATATACTGGACACAATTATTCATATTGACACTGATGTTTGCTGCAGCTTATTTCTATATAATAGCTGGCCTGATAAATAAGTCAACAATAGTTTAATGCACTACCCAAGGCATATTATAGATAAATATGCATTTATGTGCCTAAATTAGATTGAATCAAAAATGCATAAACAAAATGTATGTATCCCCTGCCAGGCCTAATGCAATATTGAACTCATATATATACAGAAGAAATATTATGTTTGAGTCATCTGGGCAGCTTATGTCAATAGCAATACTTCTAAATGAATATGTTCATGTTTTCTTCTTCAAAATCAATTTTATTTTAGCTGTGACCTATGGCTATATCCCCTTGACTCTCTTCATCTTACATGTTTGTGTGATTACCTGACTTTGTTCTCTTCTTCAATGACTTTTAAGAGAATAACATCAGGCATAATGTCATAAGAAATCAGCTGGATTTTTAGTGGTCTAGGTCAACCATAGCAGCACAATAAAAGATCTTTGAATGTTATCCGACGCTCAAACACAATAAAAGCATGTAGGCTAATAGGCATATGAACAGCGGTTGCATTTGAAAAATAGCTTTATTAGAATAATAAAAAATAGGCTTGATACACAGGTCCATGAGCAGGCAAGAGTCCATTAAATATTCAGTACATTCATTCTAGAAATTACTGTAAGTATGCCCTTATTGGAAGTGTTAATAAGTAAGGGAAAATTGCCTATTAAGGATATTCTTCTGATCATTTTCTTTTGTCACATTTCATCCAGTAGCCACAATAGCATCTACCTTCAACTAAAATTTCCTTTTTAGGCATGTTGTATATTTAGTGCATAGGTGTTTTAAGATGAGATAAAATCAGGTTTTTGTCAACATTAAGTTGAAATAAAATTGATTCTAAATAGGAAACTGGTTTTTTTGACTATAGTATAATATTCTAATAGTAAACAGAGACCCACCAGAGAAAGAAATTAATAGCATACAAATTAATGTCATCCTTCATAAATAATAAGATCAGTAGAATTAAAGAAAGACTTGTAAGATAGGAAAAGGGTCAATAAACATAAGACTTCTGTGCATGTATGCAAATGTGCATGAGTTATTCTGCTCTTCATTAATAGTTTAATTTATTAAGTATAGACATAAATTACCCTTCATATGATCAACCAAGGCATTTTCATGAGATAATCAGTATTTCTAAAACACAAATGGTTTAAACTCTTACTTTTTACATAAAGGGCAGATTAAAGGCAGATTTACTTGAAGAGACTGTGTTTCATTTCACAGTGGACAAAATGGCAAAGAAAAGATGGCAGTCAGCTCTATGTATCTACTGCTTTAATGGAGCCCAGGCCGTCACTTTCATCCTCGCTGTGAATTGGTATGGTTTCCCCACCAATCTTTCCCATGGCAAAGTTAATGAAGACCTGTGAAGGTTCAGTAATAATTTAAGTGCCAGGCAAATGCCAATATAAAAGACAATTATTTTTCTCTTAACTCCATTAATTTAAATTAATCTGCTGGTCAGTTTCCCTCCCCAGTCCCCCTCTTTTTAGTCTGCCTATGGTATCTTCCAATCCCAGAGCCCCAGAAGGGCAGAGTGGTTGAAGAATATCAGCACTGGCTGCATATAAAGCTCTCCCTAACTCATATTCCATTTATTCTCCCTCAGGCGTACCCTTCTGTCAGTTTCCCTCTGCCTCTTTTAAACTTTCTCAACTCACTCTTTCACTCCCACTCAGCTTTCTTCTGTCCCTGCTTCCCCTCCCACCCTCACTCCTCTTCTCTCATCTCTTGTCCCTTTTTCTTCTGTCCCTCGCTGCCATCTACCCACCCCTACAAAACCTCACACTAGTTCTCCCTCTTTCTCTGTTTAAGTCTTGTCTCTTTTCCTCACCTCATCCAGTGTGGTCTGGCTCACAGAGAAGTGTTTGATCTGCAGAGCATTCTTGTTGGACTCCAGCTGGTCGAAGATGTCAGCCACCCCTCCTGGAGCAACTGGTACGTGGTACTCCACCATAGTGGAGTGCTGGTCCTGTGTATTGGGAAAGAATGCATAGGCAGAGCGTTAAAAATTGTGAAATATACTCTTTAATTCTGTAAAATACAGTGAAAATCTGTTTATACCAAACAACATCACACATATCAACAAAATACATTTCCAAGATTGCTCAATCTTACAATAATAAAAATACAAAATTATTTCCTGAGAGGGAAATCTACAGCCTTTGTTTGTCTTTGTTTGTTTTCTGGGAACTGCTGAGTCTCTGTAATTAATTTCGTAAGGAGTATGGTCTAGACCTGCTCTATTTGAAAAGTTTCCTGAGATAACTTTTGTTATGAATTGGCGCTTACAAATAAAACTGAAATTGAAATTGTTAATCTATATACAGTATATTATACCCTATTCTATATACAGTAGGTATATGTATTTACATAAATATATATAGACACTAACTGAATTTCTGGGATGGGGAACACTAATACCTTGAACACAACTGGTTATATAATGAATTGCTTTCTATTCTTAGTTAAGAAAGAGAGAATTTAGATTTTTTGAAGAAGACACACAGGTAGTGAGGTATTAAAGTCAATAACACATAGATCATTTTATATGGATTCTTTAAAGCTGCACAAACTGACATTTTAGCAATGGATCAAATGAATATGTGTCATGTGAAATGGGTCAATTACAGTGTATACAGAAAATTATAACCCTATGCTGCAGTTCCACTCGGCTCTATAGAGTTTTTATTTTGTAACGCCTTTCAGCTCATTATGGTGGTTTTATGGCCCACAACTTTGCTGTTTTGGTCCACTCTCACCGCCTTCAACCATGTTTCTAGCTGCAGCTAGCAAAAAACCCTGACCCAATGTACGCAACCCTGCCCAACGCCAAACAACTGAAAGACAAAAACAGCAACTAGCTTGTAAACATGGTGGAGAATTTAGCTTTCTAAAGTGCCAGAGATTTCCCCCAGGAGATGAAGAAGAACAAAACAGAGCTAAATGAGGGGTGAATATTGGACTTATATTCATCAGGTGGACAAAAACATGAAATCAAATGAATGCCAATGTTGCTCCACTACTGCTGGATGTCTAAATAGGCAACTGTTGCTAACACCTTCGCCTTAACAACTTTGTATGCCGATAATATGAGCTTGTTCCACTAGCCCCAAAGTGTCAGAAAAGATCGATCTAATGCTGCTTTGAAACTGTGAACATCATTCAGCTTGATACAACGAACTCAACAAATACAACATTCACCTGCAATGTATTCTTTTTTTTCAACTTTGTAATTTTTGTTCCAGTGGAACATAGATGCACAGAACTGAACAGACAAGTCACCAGGGACAGTACAATACAGCTAAAATGTTATTGGTACAGCAGTTAGCTTTGTGTTAAGGTTACTTGTCAATAGTCCCATAGTCCCTGGAAGAGAGAATGGCATACAGAGACAACACCAAGAGGGCATCAAGTAAGGATTGCAATCTATCTAGTCCTCAGAGGGAATTAAAAATGACTGCTATTTTATGACATTCATTTAGCAAATACACATGCAAACCCAGTGTGAGCCCACTGAACAAATAAATAACAGAAAAAGGGTTATGATGGAATTATAAATATGATAATACTAGTAGACCACAACCAAGAAGGAGGAGAGCAAAAAAGAAAAAGAAAAAAACAGAAAGACAAACAATACTATAATAAGGTTTTTCCTATCTTTCTATGTAATATCTATATTCATGTGTATACATTGTTTGGAAAAATACTTACAGTAATACATACAGTCAATTTGTAAATTTCCTTTATTATCACTATCCACTTTCCTTTTACTGGTGGTTTCTTATCTTACCATTTCTTAGTTATTGCTACAAGTAATACTTTAAGAAGATACTTGTCCTGACCGTTAAATCCAATTGGATATATAAATATATAAAATATATCGTGCCAAAACTTTAATCCATCACAAAACTCATTACTGATTTTATTTCTGTTACTATCTCTTGCCAATAGGACTGGATTAGTGGACAATTCCAAAATATATGAAAGTGAGCAGGCATTGAATTGTTACATTGTCTCCACTGCAATGTATTCTTAATCTCTTTCTTTCTTCTTTACCAAGCTCTCTTGACTACTTTAGGTAGCCGGCAAAGCTCACCTTGAGATAAGTGCTGGGGAATCGGCGCTGCATGAAGCCAGTGATTGCCTCTGTGTCACTGGAGGCCTCGGCCAAGTACATCTTCACAGTAAACCCGCTGCCGAACCTGCAAAAAGAAGATTTTTTACAAACAAAGCAGTATTATTACATGTCTGAGGGGTGGCCATGAGGTGGTGGACACACAGGAGGCTGTGGAGGCGGGGGGTTGGGGAGAACAGTAATGGCTGGATTGGAGGATGAGCAGAGGTCACTAACCTGTTCTTAATGTGCTGCAGGGAGCCCAGGCAACGGAACTGCCCTTTCACCATGATAGCAAGGCGGCTGCACAGTGCCTCACACTCCTCCATGCTGAGATGCACAGACGAGGAGAGAAAGATAAAAGGTCAAACTAGGCCCTTTGAACATACAGTAATTAGCAGTTATTACTTATCCTACTTGCTATCGACAGTTAATATGTGAAAAAGCGCACTTTACCTTTTAACTGTAACTGTAATATGTATCTGTGATATCCAAAGACAAACTGTAGCAGGTGTGTGTGTGTGTGTGTGTGTGTGTGTGTGTGTGTGTGTGTGTGTGTGTGTGTGTGGGTTGCTACTATCCTAACCTGTGAGAGGTGAGGACCACGGCACATTTTCCTTTCACTTCTTCAGAGATGATTTTCCACAGGTGGCGCTTGGTGCGAGGGTCCATGCCAGAGCTCGGCTCATCCTGTGGAGAGAGGAGGAATGAGAAGAGGATAGCAGGTGTGAAAGAAGGCAAGGACGGTTCAAATCAAAAGGAGGGATCAAAGGAAAAACAAGTAGTTAATCGAGGAAGGCAGTGTGTTGCAAACAGAGTGCAGTGCATACAGAGGGCAAAGGGAAAAACAAGGGCAACAAGAAACAGTAAACACACATGCATAATTGCAAAATAGGAAGGGAGATGGGAAGGCTCAGTGTTACAGACAAAGCAAAAAATAGCAAAGGGAAGAAATAAAGACAAAGACAACAAGAAAGACAAGAGGTAGAGGAAAAATTCAAGAGAGGATGGGGAAATTAAAAAGACACAGAGGAAATGAAACAAATGGAGAGACAGAAGGAAGGAGAGAGAAGAAGAAAAGGAAGGATTTGATTGAGACATAAGGCAGAAACAAAGTTAAAAGTTACAGGGAAGACCACCCTTGGGTAAGCCCGAGAAAGCAGACTAATTAACTATATGAGATCTGTCAAGTCTAGGGGATCAATATCTTTACTTCAAAGACTCTTTAAGGAGGAACAGTAGTGTATAGTTAGTTTAATATTTTCTGTCTGGTGGCCAGTTAGGCAATTAAACAGGCAGCCACAGCGGCGCGAACAGGTGTGTCCTCACCAGGAGCAGGATCTGTGGATGTCCAATGAGAGCCAGCGCAGTGGAGAGCTTCCTGCGGGTGCCGCAACTGTAACCACCGGTAGTGATGTTTCTATGGTAGGTCAGCTCCAGCTTCTTCAGCAGGTACTTCACCACCTTTGAAGGTAGCATGCAGAGGATTATACATGACAGGCAATGTAACAAACACCATATGAAGAAGGATTACAGTTTTAAATGCACTAATCTAACCAAGAAGGC
The DNA here is from genome assembly GCF_905237075.1 of Dicentrarchus labrax. Lineage (NCBI taxonomy): Eukaryota > Metazoa > Chordata > Actinopteri > Moronidae > Dicentrarchus > Dicentrarchus labrax. The sequence continues at coordinate 12,914,098 of NW_026136706.1, forward strand.
GGCTACACAGACAAGTCATTAACCCAAATGTCAATTAGCAGTATGTTTGACCTTTTAAAGTTACAGGACCAATATATTATTACATGGACAAACATCTTTAAACATCTTATTAGATGCTTAGCATGCAAGTTGATAAATTGCAAAAATAATTTCTATACAATAAACACACTAAAATCACTTGGCTAATATGCAAAGACATGATTTTTTTTCTTCTCTTTTTTTTTTTTTTTTTTTTTTTTTTTTTTTTTTTTTTTTTTTTTTTTTTTTTTTTTTTTTTTTTTTTTTTTTTTTTTTTTTTTTTTTTTTTGGGGGTTTTTTTTTTTGTTTTCTTCTTTGTTTTTTTTTTTTTTTTTTTTTTTTTTTTTTTTTTTTTTTTTTTTTTTTTTTTTTTTTTTTTTTTTTTTCTTTTTTTTTTTCCTTTTTTTTTCTTTCTCTCTTTTTCTCCCCCTCCTCCCCCCCTTTTTTTTTTTTTTTTTTTTTTTCCCCCCCCCCCCCCCCCCCCCCCGGGGGGGGTTTTTTTTTTTTTTTTTTTTTTTTAAGTTTTTTTTTCTTTCTTTTTTTCCCATTTTTTTTTTTTTGTTGTTTTTGTTGTTTTTTTTTAATTTTTTTTATTTGTTTTACCTTTCTTTTTTTAAATTCCGGGAATTATTTTTTTTTTTAATTGGTGCTATACAAATAAAATTGAATTGAATTGAATTGATTCTACCAAATAGGTTTATATGTGAAGGAAGGCAAACCTCCAACCCGTGTCTGCTGCAAATTGCTCATCAATGCAGGAGATATGTAATGATCTTGGGAGTCTACAGGGAGTCAGTAGGTTTAATGGTTGCTATGCATGGGTCTATGACCATAAAGGGATATAAGACACTTTTATAGACCAGTATGCTGTTGCCTAGTTTCTGGCACATAAGGATAAAGTCAACCCCCATCTGTGGATCCAGCGGATCTAAACAACACTGGACCTTTGAAAGGAAGTTGATTTTCCATCCCTTTAATCTATCATCATTCATGAAGGTCCTCTCTCTGGAGAGAAAGTCCAATATCCAACCACACACAATTCAAGACCTGATAACAGCAGGGAAAGGTGGATTTTCACGAAGCTTTTCTGAGGGCAAAAGGTACATCTTATTGGCTGCTTGATATTCATTTCTGTTATTGCCTCTTCCTATTCTGTCCAGTACAGCTACACTGCGAAAAACTGAGGTATCTATCTGTCCCTCTCCCATGCATATTTAATTTTGTTTGTACAACAATGACGACTTCACTTGGTGACTTTATTCCCTCTAAACTCAATGCTGTCTTGAGGCTGCAGCTTTAGAGAACAGGAACTGACACGGCATAATCTGTTTGGTCCATATCAGTTTATCCTGAAAGCAGGCATGAAAAACCCTTTAATGGCTCATAAACATTTCAGTCACTTAAAAATATCTATGCTTGCCTATTAATTACATGAAATAGTGTGCTGTAAATACCACTTCATTTTCAAATAGCTTGAGGTGATTTCCCATCGGTATGCTTTAGCCTTTTTCCCATCAGTTGGCAAGTTTGGAAACCAAATCAATGAAGCAAGCCAATGTAATAGATAGCTTTCTTTGCTTTTCCCCTGTAAGAGGATTTGCCTTTAGTGTTGATTTTTCCATATGATTCTGGGCTCACTGATCCAGGTTATTAAGCAGGTTAGTTATTACACAGTTTAGGACATAACGTACTTTAGATTAAAAAAAAAACGTATCAGCAGCCAAATTTCAATAATTAACATTGGCAACATAGCATATATCTGACTGGTTCAGATCAAAACATGTTGTTTTTTTTATGTTCGCTCATAAAAGCCCCTTTCTATCACCTTTGATGTAACAGCTCATTAAGCCTGACAAAACCATGTCAATGCGAAATGACCCCATTAAGGCTTGTCTCATTATCCACAGCTCGGGGACTGTCAGTGGGAGACAACATAAGAGGGACTCTATATATAACCTCACTTTGTGAATTAGCCTGACACCGATGCAGTGGCCATTATAACCATTGTTGTCACTATCCTGACCAGAGAAGAGGAGCTGTAACAACAGCAGTGGTGGCGATTAAAGCCAGACGGATCCATTTCTGTGCTTCATTGTCTGTGTGAGCATGTGTGTGTGTCTGTGTGTGCATACTTCTGTTTGTAACATGACTGAGATTGTCAGAGACAATCAATGTTTTGTGCTTTTGGACCCTAAACTGTAAAATGGTGTAGAGAGACTGGAACGAACATAGATAGATGTTTTTCTGCATACAATTCAGATTTGTCCTGATGTTTTCTATAAATGTTCCCAAACCTCGGAGCTGTTTCCTTTGTGTTTCTTTTTGAACAAAAAAAATCAAGACGGAAAATCAGAAATCACATCGTCTTGTTGATTGGTTGCTACGCCGATTCCTCTCATGTCAGCAGCAGCGGCAGCAAAAGACAGGCACACTCAGTAATCACCACAGAAGCAAGATTGATTAGTTCTCAGAAAGATAAATGGGAAGAATGGGGCTAAAGTGACATGTCAAATGAGATCCTCTCATCATCAAAGTATCGTTTAAATGTAAATTTGTCTGCAGTGAAGCACACAGCATCAGCTTAATTCTGAAGTTTGGATTGCACGAGCTGACAACAAAAGCTTTTCCATTTTGCCCCAGATAGTACAGCTTTCAGCGCACATCACTCAACACTTAACACGCACTCTGATTCAGTATGCATGGAAGCACTGACAGTTACTAGTCTTGCAGTGGGAGTGCACCTTTGAATTTATATCAGATCCCGTGTCATTTTGTGGATGGTGTTGTCACTAACCGGAGCTTTGAAAAGCAGCGCAGAGTCAGCTCTTTCTTACCCCGTCTAACTCCTTCTTTGAGATGCCTCGTATGCGACCGTAGAAGTACAAGTGCTCTTCTCCAGTGAGCAGATCGTCCAGTGCATCCACTTGGGGACAGTAGCCGATGTTAATTCCCTCGTTGCGGCACTCCATGATATCTACCAACCGCCTGGGGGAAAAAAGACATATAAGAAAGACATATTCTCTTAAATGGCATCCACCACACATGGTGTAGGTGTAGGGCAGGGTGTTCTGTTGGCCATGCTGTCTGTAGTGTGCTGTGCTGGGAATACCCAACACACAGCTCAACAACAACAGAGCTGTAATAGGGAGCCAGACTCAAGAGCACAGTGGGGGTTTATACCTGTATAGGAGAGTCTGGGATACAGCTGCTACTTGTTAAATCCCAAACCATTTTGGTTCGAATTTTGGCTGATGCGAGGCAATAACATCCCTCATTTGTGGATATTTGTGTTATGCAAATTGAATCTAGCTCAGATTCATTAGACTGTGCAGCTTGGGCACCTGCAAAAATTCAATCAAAGCAGTGTCTTGTGATGGGTTTTCTTCTGTCATCTCCTCTGTAGTGATTCTCATGAATAATGTTCAGTTTTCAGGAATACATTTTAAGTATAGGCCTACAGATGCTAACCTGATGTGTTTAGGAAATGTGCATGCAGTGCCACAAGTATAAACAGAAGGCAAAGCAAGACAGCACAATATAACAAATAAAGGTTGCATTGTATGTGTTTGATGATGAACAAATAAATTCATGAACAACTTACCCGTCCCAGTCCCTGATCTGTGCTGAGCCATCAGTGGGGCTAACATCTCCCGTCAGCATCTTGAAGGTGGTAGTTTTTCCTGCTCCGTTCACTCCCAGCAGACCGAAGCACTGTAAGCAAACGCCCATTGTTTAGTCATCCTGAAGCATTTCTCCACTTTACAGTACTATAATACTATAATCTCACAACAGGTTGATAGAAGTCATTACTTATGTCCCTTTTGTTATCCTACTGATTCAGATGGATTTAGTCATTCATATTTCTACTATGGGTAAAGGCTTACCTCTCCTGCCGGGATGCCCACAGAGAGCTTCTTAACAGCAGGGACCTTCTTCTTGAGGTGTTGATAGACCTTAGTGAGCTGGTTGACCTGTAGTAAGTCTGAGCTGGCTGCTCCACTGGACACCCGTAGGTGCTCAGCCGCCACATCCTCATCCTCATCTTCACAAGCCCCCTGGGGCACTGTCTTTCTGCTGCAAATCAGATGCCTGCAAAGGGAGATGGATTTTTTTATACATACTATTAGGTGTTACAGGTAAGTTGAGTTGAACTGGCAGAGATGCAGAAAACAACCCATTAAATCTGTGATTGACTGAAACTTGGTGCCAATCTTCGGAGCTCAATATTTTTGGCATTAGGACATGTATCTTTGTTGTTTTATTATTTTCTTTAGTTACTTAAAAGGGACACATATTCAACCATACTCATGTGTCTATTTTCTGCATTTTTTTTCCCTTTCTGGGCTTCAAGAGGATTATAAAATGCAGTGAATTGTGTCTTTCAGTAGAAAACAACTTTTGGAGGTAAAGAAAGCACTTTGTGGTGTGATATTCAGGAGAAATGTATTTAGTTCTACATTCTGTACATACAAAATATTCTCAATTCAATTACAAGGCTGGTCGTGTATCACGCTCATTCACGGCATGGCCACACTGTCTCTCTCTACTGCTTTCCTCACCTGACTTTGCGCATGAGGAACTTGTTGAGCAGGAGGCGCAGGGTGAACAAGACCAAGCCTTGGATGAAGGAGGCGATGAACATCCAGCCCAGGGCATCTAGAGAGAACGGGTTCTTATAGGCATCGATGCCGTACCCACTGAGGATCTGGACCTCTATGTTCATCCTGGCCATCTGCATTAGCCCATTCCCAAAGTTGAACTGGGGGAAGATTAGGAAGGCGTAGCTCAGCTTCATGAAGATGTCCTGGATGACCTGCAGAGGGATGGACAGAACAGAAGAGATTGAGAAGTGAGGGATAGAGAGAGGGAAAGAAGTGAGGATATAAAACCTGAGAGCTCATCCTGAATTGTAATCTTCACTTCCCTGTCACTGGATATATGAGGTATGTTTGCCCTTCTCACTCCTCTGCAACTCTATATATCACTGCAGTTACAGGGAGTGGCTGGGTTTCTAATAATTAATAAACAGTCATACATATAAGCATGCATTTAACTAGATCTAGTGTATGCTGACCTCAGGGTTGCGCATTGAAATTTGACCCAGGAAGTATAGAATGGAGGTGGACATGATGGTGTTGATACTGATGAAGAGGTTGATGCACACATAGGTGATGAAGGCCATCTCTGCATCCTTGAAGACGCCTGATAACAGATACATCCAGGGGAAGGTAGCAAACCTGAGGAATTGACAATGACAGGACGCTTTAAACACAGCATCAAGTAAAAATAACTCCACACAAACACCTTAAAATAGCCTTGCTGTTATCTGGCTCGGTTGGTTCCAAATACAGAAAACTTACACAGTCCTCCTTATCTTCCAAAATGACATGACCTTGCATTTTTTTAACTGGAGTGGTCAGGATTTTAACTGACTGAACAGAGCTGCTGTGAGACTGATGAAAATAGGCACCAAAGAATACTGAAAAGGGATGGAGGAAAAATACCACACCATGAGGAGGGTAAACATTCAGTCATGACGCCAAAAGAGAGAAAGATAAATTACTTCTCCCCTTATTCCCCTGGTGGCAGAGCATCCTTTTCCCTTTTTTTTTGTTTTCTCTTTTGTCTCACATAATCTGCTTGTTCATTTGATTGGGGTGTCTGGGTCAGCGAGACGGAGAGGAAGTGAAGAAGGGAGAAAGAGATGAAAAAGAACAAAAGTAGGGTGGGGGGAAAAGAAAGAGACAGACACGAACAGATAGAGCCAGACAGAGACAAAGCATCTGCGTGCCATGCCCAAAAAAAAAGGTGCTGGGTAGGCAGACTGCGGGTGCCAAGCCATGACAAGGAACAGAACCAAGAAGGCTGCAGACCAGACCAGGTGGGTGCAGCCTGACAGATGGAGCACTGTGATTATTCATTGCTTGGGAGGGAGACATCTGTCTGATAAATGAGAAGCAGAGTGCTGACTTGGCCTCCTAAGATCTGGGGCTCAGGACGAGGCCTGCAACAGCAACAGGAAACATAGGAGACTAAGCTTCAGCTACAGTTGGTGAATGGTGTAAATAATCTCAGTGATCCAGATGCGGGAAACACGGCATGTCATTGGTTTGACACCTTTCCAAAAATCTAAATCTCATTGATTTTAAAAACCTTGGTATCTCGAGACCGTAGCTAGCTAGTCTCTCTCACACCAAGTCATATTATTTCTATTTAAGCCCTGTTGCCTCCTGATTTCCCTCCCTCCCCTCGCTGTAGCGTCTTTGGCTTGAATAGGACAAACATGTTTTCCATCCTACCACCATCTGTCTTTGCAAGAAATTCTGAATAACTGAGTTATATTTGCGTTAGAAGAACAGCAGCCTCCTTATGCTCAGTGCTGTAAATCCAACCTGGTGGAACACAAAGTAACATGCAGCATAAGCTAGAAAACACAGTGTGTATGTGAGGACATTCTTTTGAACATTTAGAAACCCTGGATGATTTGGGTTTGAATGTAGCTGAAGGTTTTGGAGGTTACGGCAAAGACAACCCACTATTTTCTCGAAAAACAACTAAACGGACCCAACAAGTTGCAGTCCACCGCAGAATAATATTGAATAAAAATATTATTTCTTACATAAGCTTACATACATCATACACTGTAATACATGTAAATTATATTCGTCATTAGCTGCATCTTTGCACCTCCAGAGTTTGTGGTACTTATCACTTTTATTTTTGAAGCTGTAAAAAAACATAGTTTTCCTTTAACAATGAAGCAAACAGACATCGACATATTTAGTACAGTGGCTTTGTCTCTGAATGTTGATTTGTAAGCCTCATGCGACCTTTTCCATAGTCAAATTACTTTCGGTCAACAATGTCACAAACAAAACAAGCCAAAGGACAAACAATGCCATAAACTGACATCGATTTTTTTTCAGTGAGCTTTGTAAATCCACCCCCTAAAATCCCTGTGAACACATCATTAGACTGCACAACATGATGTTGTGAGGCAAAAATTACTCACCCAAAGAGCACCAGAAGCAGCGTGACGGCACCCAAATTTTGCCGATCTGTGAATGCTTCAATCTGAAAGGCTGCGATCACACCGACAGTCAAGGTCACAGGGATCAGATACATGACCTGTGGAAAAACATGGGATATGATGCAGCAAAATGAAGGCGTGCTATTGAATTGAAACATTTGGTTTTATATAAATAACGAATACATGCATTCATAATAATGTAAAAAGAGGTTGTGCTATCAATTAATTTTGATTTTGATTAATTTTTTTTTGCAATCTAAAATGTAGCATTGGACATTGATATATATTATACATATGTTCGCTTTTGCTTTTATTGAGCATGATTGATGATTGACACAGAAAGGGTTCGACTACATTTATCCAGATTAGTGAGATGTTCTCCTGTTAGGTGATTCGAAGATGTTACCATGTCATAGAAGTAGTTCACAGCCCAGTAGAAGGGCTCACTGATGCCAGCGATGTGCTGGAGCCTCTTGGAGCCGCTGTGGTGCTCGTTGACTTCATAGATGGCAAAGCTGGCTGTCGTGATTGAGTAACCCGTCAGCACACACATAGCCACTAGGATCTGGAGCATTCCCTGGACACTGTAAGGAAAAAAATGGGATCATTCAGATGTCAGTCACAGCACTGACATCATTAATTATCATTCATGTCTGTAATTAGTGAATTATTCAACCCCAGCAATTCTTAATGTATTAATCATTATATTCCTGGATCCTTAACAACTGTATTGTTTTATTTTTTTATTTTAACCTGTTTCTGTATTGTGCAGTTACTACAAGTGCACAAATGAATCAATATACTCTGGTGTGCAGAGTCACTTTGAATGAGGCAACCTGGTGTCATTTTTCCAGAAAACAATGACCCATTTCAAAACCCTTCTGCAAACTATCATTTCATTCCCTGCTGGGGCCTGACTCATATGAACTATTGAAGTAGCTCACAATAATTGGAATTTCATTAATAACAAACAGCTTTGTTAAAAGAGATGCTTGTGCTTCGCCTCTGACAAGATAATAACTGTAAAAGAAACAGATGGCTCCATATAGAGAACAACTTCACACTGCTCTTGTTGTATAGGCGGTAGGCCAACTGTGTTACTGTGAAGCTGCAGAGCCTATTGTCCAGACTAGACCCCAGACTACCAGCTGAGCCTTTGATCCCTCGGTTACTCTTCAAGCCAGTGAAAACTTTCTTGAGGCTGCTACCTGTTCATCTCCCATGCTCTCTATCCCTGCCCTGCACGCTACTGTACTACTTTTAACTCTCTCCTCTGGCCGGGGCACACCACCACCAACCAAATAGAACAAGCTACACAAGGCTGAAAAAATGGGACGACGGTGAAGCTGACAGAGTGACCGAGTGGGAAGGAGAGAGAATAGCAGAGAGTGACATGTGGTGGGCGTTTTAGGGCAGCACTAACTACGGAGGATAGACAGCAGCAGCAGCTACTGAACGGGCTTGTTATCAGTATGGCCAAGATAGCCTTAGAAATTCTCTGGTGGCCAAAACTACACCGTGAGACTCAAGACATTTGGAGTAATACGCCTGTTGTGTCTTTAACTGAAGAAGCAGAATATCTCCCTGGAAGGAGGGATAATTGTGCACACGCAGTACCTCAGTAGGCCAACAGCTACGGAAATGCTATACACATAAAGAAATGTGGTGTATGTGGAGAAACTGAAGGGCAGTAAACACAGGGAAATGGTCAGTGAAATGGTTAGAGCTAATAAGGCTCTGGAGAGGACAGACGTTCATGAGGCCACAGCTTTAGCTCAACCCACTCTTGGAATGATTTATTTGATTTGATCCTCTGGAACACACGCACATCTGCATACGTACATGCAAGCGCACACACAAGCACTCATTCCGCAGTCTGGGTCTCTAAAGCAGAATGTGGAGTATTTTAAATAAACTCATTTTGGGAAGTAGGGTAGAATCAATCCACCTCTGTGCCACCTTCAGGGTAAACACTCATTATATTGGGACTCTGATCAATAGTGCAAGCTCAGGGAAATCCATTTAGAAAATCAAATATGGGTAAATACTGCTGTCATGTACCTCCCTGCCCCGAGTCCACCCTGAATTAGATGTCCTGAATTGAACAGTAGGATGCTTCCATAATTTATTGTGGGCTCAGCCAAACAACAGCCAATTATATTCATCATGACTTGACTAATTTTGAGATATTTTCACCTATTAGAATGCTAATTAGAATCTATTCGCAAGTGCGGCCACTGATGTTGTTGAATACTGACAGACAGAAGAAAGGATTTAAAGTGGAGTCCTTACATTGCATCTTCATCATCCACCCGGCCGAAATAGGGGTGACTGGAAACTGAAATGGCTGTAATGGAAAGAAATAGAATATTATGTTAGCGGTAGAAAAACAACAGCATACAGGCTATTTTTCAAGCACAGGAGCCAAATGAGCAATGATGTTCTCTTAGCCAGGGACACACTTAATTGAAAAATATAGTGCAAGATGATTTCATTTGCCAGTGCACACAAAGGAAATTGAATTTTCTTTATCATTTTTTGGGGGCTTCTAGATGCTCACAGACATGAACTACTCCCCTACATGGCTCTGCTTACATTTCCTGAGATAGGAGAGTGTGAGCACATCCAAAGCACAACAACCCTAGAGCAAGCTGGACGATCAGTGCCTTACTCAAGGGCACTACGGTAGGATAGATGGGTTCTATTGACTGATCCAAATCTGATAATCATTAACATTACAACATCATCATTGTTTTTGATGTTCCCAGATCTGGTCGGTAGTTTTTTTCCAATGAGAAACAACTACCAAGGCAACTAACAATTATATTCATTGTGAGCTGCAGCCGTCTGTTATGTTATTACAAAGGGCTAAGAAAACCACCAAATATTCCCATTTGAGAAGCTAGAACCGGTGGGTTTTTTTGCCAATTTTCCTTAAAACAATTTTTTTTCTGTTGATTGACTCATAGACTAATTTTAATAAATTAGAGAAATTGGTCATGATCTACATCATTTTCAGAATATTTTAGTTCTCAGTGCCTCAAGCTAAGAATCCAAGTTCCAGTGTGTGACATTTAGGAGGATCTATTGGCGGAAATGTAATATAATATTCATAGGTGTGTTCATTAGTGTATAATCACCTGAATATATTAAACGTTATGTTTTTGTAAGACTGAGCCTTTTATATCTACAGACACTGTGGGTCGCCTTCCATGGAGTCTGCCATGTTGAAGTGCCATGTTTCTACAATAACCAAGAAAGGATAAATACTGGCTCTAAATAGGGGCATTTATGCGTTCAATGGTCAGCATAGTTTCTCCATCGTGCTTGGAAGGGGAGGGTGAAGCGAGGGAGCTGCAATCCGCATATACAACACTAGATGCCACTGACTAAATCGTACACACTGGACCTTTACATAAGGCTTCTTTTTCAGTTCATGACTTGTAAAGGTGGATTATTAAACAGTTGAGTAACTGCATTTTTTCTCTGTGGGATGGGGCAAACAGACTTTTAATACAAAACAATGTTGCATGTGGGAGTGATCAGAATCTCTACTGTTGACAGCGGACAGGAGTGTGATGGCACTGGGCAGTGGGCGGTTAAGGTCAGAAATCCTGCGAGAGACACTGTTTGATGCAAACCTCAAAAGGGTCCCAACCCAGAGTTGGTACTGCAGTACACAATGTGAGGGTTAGGGCTTTAGATTTGACAGATAAACCATCACCTTGAAAAGTAATCTCCCTGGATCTCCACCCCTGACACCCCCCTCCGCCACCGCTGTGAGATAGCAGGCAACATTTAAATGATTACACTATAGCCTGGAGCACTTTTATCATCCGGTGGGGAAGAAATTTGTGTGTGTGCGTGTGCTACTGTGCATGCACTGTTGTGTTTTTATGAGCATTTCTTCATGTGTTTGTGTGTATGTTTGTGTACTCCTGCCGCCAGGCAGATGGTCAGGGTGATACTCAGAGCTGAAACAGTACTGAAAACGTGGGCCAGCCTCGATCTCTTTAGCATAGCTCCCCAGTGAGTGGCCCTCATCAGTATTCAGCATGCATAGTGATGTGAGTCTAAGGACACACAGCACCCCCTGGCTTTAATCCAGTGAAATGAACCATGAGTAAACACACTGTTTACAGCTCTCTTTATATTTAGTATAAAAAATGCACTGGGTGCTCAATCAGTAGCACCTTCCGAGATAGATAGATTTTCCCAATGCTGATGTGTGCATTCCTTTTAGCTCAATCCCACTCATTTTCTTCAGCTTATCTTTCACAATAACCAGGGAGTATTGTGTGTCCACATGAATTAAGGTCAATACCACTATAAATATGTTTTCTAAAATCAACAAACAATAACAAATTTAGATTAGATAGCAGTAATCTTTACCGTTCTTGCCTTTGAACGTATAGAATCACTGCTCAATCTAACTAAAATCTCACACTGTGTACTGTTTTACATTTAATAAAAAAATATTTTCCCAGTACCAACTCTAGCTTACCATATTTACGTGGATCCTTGTCTGCTGGAAGATTGGAGCGTAGGATTAAGTTGCTGAGGCTGTTTAAGTATGCTGGCATTGTGTGGTGGCCCTCAGGATTGAACCAGACCTAAACCCATGCAAGCACAAACACAGACATGCACAGAAACCATCACTCACACTGCTACAGATCAGGATATGTAAGTCTACTACATTTTTAAAATATACTATCCAAATGTTTTGGAAACAAGGCAATAAATGCAGACGTCATCATGTGAGGAAATGTACACACTAAAACTGTGGCACAATTGCCGCAGTAAAGAATATTTATGATGACACTGATGGTGTAACAATGCAGCTCCATCTGTGAGCCTTGATATTGTAGCCAAACAACTTTAGCTAGGATGTCATGTTTTAACTTTCAACTACTCATCAGTACAGCAGTTAAAGTGATAATGAGACAGGCAGCAGGGAAGCAGGAGACAAACATACCTTAGACAGAGTGCGGTTTTTGGGCACCGCTGTTAGGTCCATTTGTAAGTCAGGAGGGAGCGGCATGCCAAAAGCAAAGCCACCGTACCTGAAAAAAACAAACATATATCGATCAAAACAAAGAGCTCCGAATGCCACTGAGAAATAATACGTGACACACTGTCTTTTGGATGCTTGTTTTTCTTTTGATCAAAGAATATATCTGCAGATGAGAAGAACTTTTGGATAAAAGCATCAAAACCCACATTAAAAAGTCTCTTCAAGTTTCTTCAAACCACTTTTTAACCTTGTTAAAAAAAGTGCTATATAAATAAAGTTTGTTATCATTATTATCAGAAAAGTACGGCAAACAGTATTAACTATTAACTACTAGCCTATTGCAGACATATCAGTATCATATAGGTATCGGCATATATGTCATCTGATATCCACCAATATGTTTTTTTCTGGTACACATTGAATAAAGGCTTGCTGTTTTTACAATGCTGATGTTTAGTTATTTATTTTATTTTTCTCTTCCTTCTTCATTTTCACAGAATTTCTAGAATTGGTTGATGATGTAGCCTACATTTTAATCTTATATTAACTTAATATTCTTTAATTTCATTTCATTACCTTTGCATAGTTATATCAGTCCAAAACGGTCTATTTTGTTTCTGTATATTGGCCGCCATATCAATAACATCAGCATTGTGTGAGTTTTAAGAGACCCATATCTGTCGGGCCAAATCAAAAGCTAATTAGATTTCTGCACATCCTTGTTTTATATACATAAACTTTCCTTTCGATTGTCAGTTTTAATTATCTAAAGCTTCCCAGTTGATTGATTGATATTGTTTAAAAAAGTTTGAAAGGAATAGACACTACGAGAATCTCTACATTTTCCGTTGGGTCAACTTCTACTGCGACTGAATAAAGCCAAAAGAAAACTGAGCTCCATACATTATTAGCAACCTGCCTCATGTTAACTCACCAAAATGATGTAATATTATGAAATATAATTTTAAAATGGGAAATAATATGTGATATAACTACTGATTTTTCTTGGAACATCGCTTCATATCGTTCATGCAATCATTAGCAAACTAATCGGTGAAGCAGGGGCTGAATTCTAAATGTGGTTACATTAAACCAAATATAAAGACTGGTTGCATTAACCTGTTCCTGATGTAGTCATTTGCTGTGACCATCAAGTAGTTCTCCACATTGATGCCACTGAGGTTATACACAATCTGAGATGAAGGGATGGTCTTATGGGGCGGCTGGAAGCTGCCCCCATCACAAACCTGCAGCATATGGAAAAGACAGAACACATTGCACTTGCCCTTTTGCAAACAATCACGCACACGAGCACAGGAAGACACATTTATGTGTAGAACATGAGAACACAAAAACTCACTCACTGCCACACACTGTTCTCAGTGACCCTGTCTCACCTGTTCCTGACGGGTGCATTTACAGACACTAAATGCTTTGGAGCTGTTCCCTCTGGAAGTCCACTTGCTTGTGCTTCTTGTGCAGACCCTTAAAAAAAACATTCACAACTGAAATGATGGTTCAGTAAAATAATGGGGGTCTGCAATGCGTGATAATGCCACAAAGCCCTACCTAGACTCACCCCAGAACACATTCTGAAACTGAGTTCATATGATAGCCTGCGTCATTGCTAAAAACCTGTGCACATAGAGTGGCAAAACGAAAGACCATCTGCTACCATTCATACAGAAGTTGTGAACTTGCAGTTTTCCTCTGTGAGATCGGGACCCAAATATTTAATCTGATATCAAAACACTTTTCAAAGCTGTTTAATATGTGCTGCAATATCATATTGTGTGAAATTTGCTTGTGTGGGTTGATGTTCAACTCCCGCACATTTTGTGTTCTGCCAAATGCTTCCAGGGACACTTTGTGCAGATCAAAAAGAGATTGTAGTATAACACATGGCTTTGCACACTCACATGCACACCTGTTACTTTAACACCAATGACCATATTCAGGGGATCATACAGAATATATTTAATATAAACTATGTAACTGCAGCATTCAGCACTGTGTCAGTCATTGTTGTTGTCATGTTGTGATTATAGGACATAATGAGCCAAACATGCAGTCTCTTTTGCACCATAGGATATTTCCTTCTCTCTCTCTCTCTCTATTTATTTATTTATTAGAATTTTAAAATGCATCCGAGGTCTGGTTCATGAGTGCCAACATTGATTTGAGTGCCTGTAAGGGCAAAATCTCCCCTATAAACACAGGGTGTTTATGGAATACAAATGATCCTCTCACATCACAGTTCTGCTGCAGGCTTTCAGCCACATACGTTGAGCTGAACAGCGGGAAAATAGAAGAGAGGGACATGAGAGAGACCAGGGAGAGAGAGAGAGAGAGAGAGAGAGAGAGAGAGAGAGAGAAAACAGGAATTGGTGGGAGAGACAGACTAGTAAAATGAAACAAGGTGAAAGAGAAGGCATGAAAAGAATGACAATGAGTGAAATATGAAAACACTGTGTGAGTGGAGAAGGGTAGAATACATAGGGAAACTGAGCTCAGAGCATCACCGACGAATTTATAATTTTCAGGGAAAAAATGCATTTGAGGTGTGATAACTTACGGTTTATCAGACTGGTCGAGGCAGGCATTATCGATCCCAGGGAATGACATCATGGCGTCCGTCAATTTGCTGGAGTTGGGATTTTGGTTACTGTGGAGCCAGAAAACATATAGTCTGCCTCAGTTTAAAGGTAACAAAGACATTTTAGTCATAATTACAACAATAACAACATGAAGTAACACAAAGAAAATATTGTTTCATAAGGCTCTAACATGGCATCAGCAGACAGACAGATTTGGGTTTAGTTAATATTGATTATTCAAATCGATTTTGGCGGCTGGGGCTTTATAAAGAATTAGAATTCAGTGTTGCCATTTATCAAGGTTTTCTTGGTAGAGAAACTGGTTTAAGAGCAATTTACTAACTTACAACACTGTCAATAAAATGACCAAGGGGGCACAGTCAGTGAGTCTAATATAACATCCTTGAGACATTTGATTTGCCATTTTACATTTTAGTGGATTTCTTTTATTTGAGCCCTTCCCTGCCTTTAAACACACAAAGAGGTAAGCTCATAAATAAACATTCAGATCATTACATTTGCAGTTCATAAAGGCAGGTCTGAAAACACAGTGCCCTCAGAAAGTTCATAAAATGTGACACAATAAGAGAAGACAGAAGCAGCGAGGATGAGAAAGTCTGAGGCTTCAGTTCTCTGCTGGAAAACTGTGGATTTCTGGGTTGGGAGTGAGTTGCTGGAGGAGTTCAAATATCTTGGGATCTTGTTCACGAGTGAGAGTAAAATGGAGCGAGTGAGTGACGGGGGGGTTTGTGTGGCCTCAGTAGTAAGGCAGCATTGTACTAGACTGTTGTGATGAAGAGGGAGCTGAGCCAGAAGGCAAAGCTTTCGATTTACAAACTGCATCTACGTTGCAACCCTTACCACTGGTCATGAGCTTTGGGTAGTGACCGACAGAATGAAATCGCTGACACAAGCGGTCAAAATGAGCGTCCTCCACAGGGTGGCTGGGCTCAGCCTTCAAGGAGCTCAGATAGCCAGAGGGAGCTTGGAGTGTAGCTGCTGTAGTGGTTTAGGCATCTGATCAGGATGTCTCATCTGGTTTAGGAACGCTTTCACCAGGAGGAGCAGGAAAATGGACGGATGGATGGATGAAGCATCTTTGACCATCAACTACCTACAACCTTCTTCAGTACCTCACAACCTTCACACTGATCTAATTCAAAATAAATAAATAAAAATGTCCCTTTGTATATTAAGCTAAAGAGGACTGGGCAGAGCATCTATACTGTCTTTGATATGGATTGGCACCTCAGCATTTTCTCCCATGCTACATATCTCCTTGATCAAACAACAGCACTTCTCAAGAATGAAGGTGTTCATTGCAACCTCCTGACACTCTTAATCTCTCTCTCTTTGATCTTGCATCTCAGCCGTCTTCATCACAATCATGTCTTTCGCTCATATTCTCTCTTGCTCCCCCTCCTTAAGGTCGGTCTGCCCTTCAACAAACTACGGCTTCAAATTCATTTTATAACAAGAAAGACATGCGATCCCCTTACAAATGGTGCAGGAACCCAATCAAGTAACGAGATGCAACAACTCTTCATCAAAGTTCGGGGTGTTGCACTTAAGAGCTTTGTGGTTTCAAATTTTGATCTTTTGATCTTGAAGTAGGATCATTTTTGGAAATGCCAGAACATGGCACACTACACTACAATACAACACCCTCCAAGCTTTGCCACAAACCAAGTATAACAGAGATATCCCTTGAGATACACACTGCATGACGAATAGTCTGTAGCTGTTGCCATAATTTGCCACATTTATACATTAAAACTACAAGTGTGTAGTTTTTTCCTGGAACTGCTCAGTCAACATTTGCTTGGACAAGACCCACTTTTTCAGTGTGGTTATTTGTTGCCACCTGAGTCTCAGTGGTATTGGTGTGACCTTTCCAAATGAATTGAAATAAAAGAGCAAAGCTTCAGAGTTCGATTGAACTGCTCCGAACATGCTTGGTGTAAAAGCACCCTGATTAGCCTTGTTAACTTCGGTGTACTCCCCTCCCAGTGCTCCCTGGCGTGCCATGGGGACTGACCTGAAGAAAGAGTAGCTTCGTCCAAATTTGTAAAGCGCCGGGCTGAGCTCGAGCTCCGGATAGTGTTGCAAGTCACTCTTGATGGAACTCAGGCCCATGGCAAACACCATGAACAGAACAGGAAGCAGGATCTGGGCGATCAGGCCCTTCCAGTCTCTGCGGCTGTGGTGGAACCTCTTGATCAATATGGCTGCCGTCTGCTGCCAGGCCAGGGCCATGCCCCGCACTACAGACGAACCGGTAAGCTCTAGAGGGGAAGAAATGGAAAGAAGGATTTATGTATTTCCTGTCTTACTGCCTCTATGATGCTTGCTTTTTCTCTAAGGTACACTGAGCTAAAGGTTCACTGGTAGATTATATCACAAAAATGGCAGTGCAATCCATCAAGATGGGTGTTCGAGTTGTAGAACTTATTGAACTAGGTCAGATGAATAAGTAATCTTCATATATTTTAGATTAAGTCTGAAAATCGAAAAATCGAAAAGATGAAAAATGTTTCTGCATACCGGTGACCACAGTGAACACTACATTTGATGTCACTGCACAAACAGCAGTTATTGTATAAATGCCACAATAGGAATTCAACTCTAAACTACTTTCATAAACAAATTTCAATGCTAGTCATTTTATTGGATGTGATGTGTGCAGGTGACAGATAAAACACGGATGAAAGAAGGGAAGGAATGAGGAGGGACAACAAAACAAGTATTGGGTGAGGTAAAAGTGTGTGAACTCACTGATCTTGTCACCAAAGCTGGAGATGCTTCCACTGAGGTCTGAAGGGAAACTGTCGATGGATCCAGTGTCAGAAACAGTCTCTGAGATAGACAGGGGGCTGTCCTCCGACCCAGCTTCTGTGTTGCCGTGAGTCAATTCGAGGAACACCTACACAGATAAAAAGAAAACATTAGAATTTGTATGTCAAACAGCTTCTCAGTACAATTTTACGACTTGTGATTATGCACACAATATGATCATGTTCACAAGCACAAGCACATTTGTAGCTTCCCTATTTTATACAGGGAAATAATTAATTGTACCTCAGCAGTTGAGCCTGTTTTCTCCACTGTGTCTCCAGTGTGTTTTGTGTGCGTGTGTGTGTATAAGTTTACCTCCTCTAGGGTGGTGTCAGAGATGCCATAGCCTCCTAGCTGCAAGGCATCCAGGTTGGAGTCCAGCGCAGTCAGGAGGGAGCGATATGAGGAGGCGTTGGATGAGGTGAAGGGGGGCAGTGAGTAGACCAGGTCGCCCCCCTGGGCCTCCTTCAGTCTTGCTTCAGGTACATGAGCTTGGATGAAGGTTTTCAGTTCAGCATTGTCAATCTGCTCCGATTCTAGGTTCTGCATCTGCAGATAGAAAAGTAGGATTAGGTTATGAAATGTTTAATATTCAAGATCAAACAGATTTACTTGGCACAACTACAAATCAGCTGCCAGTGTCCTTAAAATCATTATCATTATTATTTTGTATTTTTTTGCATGCTTCTGTTTTTTGGGACATGTATTTTGACCAAAATATGAAACTAGCATATAGGACACTATATGGGATAGCAGAATGCTTAATAATCCGGCATATAGTATGCTGAAAAAAAGTATGAGCCAGTTTGCAGCAGTCAGCAGAGCATTACTTGTTATGGATTTAGCCCATTTAGCAGTTTTTCCATATATCTGATACAAAATCACATTATTGCAATATGTATTGTGTGTAACTTTAGTGTCCAGTGTGGCAGAAATAAA
This sequence comes from Dicentrarchus labrax, assembly GCF_905237075.1. Classification (NCBI taxonomy): domain Eukaryota; kingdom Metazoa; phylum Chordata; class Actinopteri; family Moronidae; genus Dicentrarchus; species Dicentrarchus labrax. The sequence continues at coordinate 12,932,531 of NW_026136706.1, forward strand.
ACCTAGGATTTGTTTACACACAGACAGATAATAATAGAGTGAAATGCTACTATTTATGCTGGCTGTGCATTGCCCAAGATGTGTCATTGTTAATAGAAAGTCTGAGTAAAATGCATCAGAGGTATGCTGTAGCTTACAGACTAACTCACTCACTTAACACTTACTTATTATGCTATAATCGAACCAATTTTCAACCTACTGGTTCCTTTGACCAGAAAGAATGTTTGATAATCATGATAATTTCATGTTGGGGAAAACAAAGTCAAAAACACAATCTTGCAGCTGTGCTCAAGCCAAACATGATGACGGGATTCCTGTGAGGATGAATACCTTCTTGGTGAGAGTGAGTTTGTAGCCCTGACCCAGCTGGTCTTTCAGGTGGAAGGGGGATCCGCAGCATTTTAATCCTCCTCTCTCCAGGAAGGCGATGCGGTCGCTCAGTACTTCAGCCTCATCCAGGTGGTGGGTGGACATGATGATGGTGCGATCTCGGAGGACACACACATAAAACAATCTGAATAATTTTGCATATGCATTATTGTACCATTCCCTAACCCATAACTATAACTCAACGGAATAACGAACAGTTAAGTTAAATGCACACAGTACGGTTATGTTTACCAACCAAGCTAATCTGCAAAGCTTTGTAGGAGTTTTAAGTGTAGCTGCCGGCACACACACATTTGCGACAATACACAACCAAACACCAGACATTACAAAGACAAAGCCACACAGAAGCTGTGTCATTCAGATACAAATTATCAGAGAAACAGGCACACAAACAGCAAGCGATGCAGAAAGTTTATTTTGAAATAGATTCCCCTGGCACTGAAATCTCACTAACATCTGAGACAGGGCCAATTACACAGGATATTTTCCACATCTACGAATACATGACATTTAACAGTCTCCCTGTCATTACTGCTGCTACCCTAAGAGAGCCTAAAGAAAAAAATACTGCTGGATTCCTTTAAGATTAATTAAATGCTAAATTTAAAGTCAGGAGCCTGAGCATTGGAAAGCCCTCCAGAGTCGGCTCCAGGTTCATTGCTCTTTCCTGTTCTTCTACTCCTTTCCCTCTTAGGAAATAGCGAGAGTTTGCATTGTGTGTGCTCTACAAGCTTAGACTATGTTTGTGTCCTCATTGTCATTCAAGTTTGATAGGATGAAAATAATGCTATACAATTATTTACACATTTATCGTGTAATTGTTAAATATCACAGTCCTTCATGGAAACCTCTTACCTTGAACTGCTTCTAATGTTACATATTCATTGGGTGTTATATAAACAATTACAAAGTGCTTCCCAGATGCACATAAAATACAGAATAAACTACAAAAAGACATCTGGGGAATGGTCAATCATACAGAAATAAAATAGAAAATGAAAGAACAAGATGAACCCCTTGGAGAAATAAGTATAAAAAATCCCAGCCAGTACAGGACGGGTTTTTAAAAGCTATTTAAAATGTGACACAGACTCAGCTGATTTGATCGAATGCTTGAGGGGGGAGTTTGCTCCACAAAAGCAAGAACCCCCTTTGTCTTAAGCCTGGACTGTGGAACTTTGACAACATTTGGTTTGAGCTCTTGGTGCAGATGACAAGATCTGAAATATAGCCAAATCATATTATATTATAAAGCAACCAACAAAATCAGGAAATTGAATTCCAAAACATATAACGAGCCAATGTAATACAGCCTGAGCTGGTGAGATATGCTCTCTGAGTCTAGTGTTTGTCAGAAGCCTTGCTGCTGCATCAAGCACCAACTGTAGATTGGTAATTGCTGCATAATAGAGGCAAGTAAATAATGGATTGCTCAACTATGTCTTTGGGAAGCACTGGTTTGACTGGCAATGTTTCTGATTTATATTAATTTTTCTGAACTGGCTGAATGTTGAAGTTGTCAGTCCAAGGTGGTGATTAGATGCCATCTATTCTTTGGTGCCAGCAAGGCAGCAGTGCAGGGAATCCAGATTGTTACAATTTTCAGAACTAAACAAGACATATTAACGTGTGTAATTGGCGTAACAATGGTAGGGTTTGTGCTGAAGGGACGAATAAAATGGCCAAGGGGTAGCAGATACAAACTCAACAACATCGGGCCAAGTATTAAGCCTTGTGGGACACCACATGACATAAAAGGAGAGTAAACTTTGCTTGTTTTTTGCTATTTCTACCTGTTATTCTTCTTATTCTTATTATTATCAGTGGTAGCAGTAATAGTAGCGGTAATAGTAGTAATAGCAATAGTCGTCGCAGTACCTTAGAGTTCCATGTAGAGAAGGAAATCAAATTAATAGAAATTAATTTTTAGCATTCATGGTGTGTGTGTGTGTGTGTGTGTGTGTGTGTGTGTGTGTGTGTGTGTGTGTGTGTGTGTGTGTGTGTGTGTGTGTGTGTGTGTGTCTGAGAGACTCACTTTTCTTATGCTGGATAACAATGTCCCAGATGCTGCGCCTGGAGCATGGATCAACTCCTGTGGTGGGTTCATCCAGAACCACCAAGCGTGAGCCCCCTATGAAGGCTATGGAGATTGACAGCTTGCGCTTCATGCCGCCCGACAGGGTGCCCACCCGCTTGTGTCTGTGAGCGTACATGCCTGTCTCCTCTAGGATCCTGGTAGGGGAGTCAATAAAAAGCCTTTAACATGGAGCCAATGTTAACATACTTCTTCTATACATTACAACACAGATTCTGAGTTCCATCATTTATCCAGTGGGGGTTTCTGAACCACAGGAACCAGAGAGGTACATTGTCTTGCCTAGGCTTATTACTACTCCTCTTGTCATGCAGAAACCCTCCAGAAATAGTTTCATGATGCAACTGGGGGTTCAACCCATAGCTAAATGGTGCCCCAGAAAGATACATTAATTTTCTAATGCTTGCTCCCACAAGCGTACCAAAGAAGATGCAAAGGAACAAAAATAGATCAAATAAAATATTACAAAATCTTATGGAAAGGTTGAGCTTGAAACTGTAAAAACATATTGTTCCTATCATGCTCTGGGAACAATAGCATTCTCAAACTGCATTCAAAGTATCTGATACATTTCACAGCTCTTGTTGTAGTGTTAAGTGTAATAATTATTTTGTCCTTACTACACATTAGAGCAAGTATAGCTATAATATGTTTGGCTATAGCCATATCTGAATATGCCTTGTATTTTTCCCCTGTAAAACCAGTCACTGGTGTTGAACACTAGCTACAATTCACTGTTATAGTCTCATAACCCCTACCCAAATTTATTTTTGATATTGTTTCATTGTGTCTTTTAACAAAACAAGTTGTACTGTTACATCATGCAGAGCCCCTGACATCTTCTTTAAGAAGTGAAATATGATTGAGTACATTATATTACTGAGCTTGCTTCCTTCACTGGATTATTGGTCACTCACGTGCGGACTTGTTCATGCAGTTCCCTGCGTGACCATTGTGGGGCCTTGATCTGGCCGTACAGCAGCAGGTGCTCCTTGGTCGTCATGTGGTCAAAGAGGACATCGTATTGCATGCACACCCCTAGCTCTTTGCGAACGTCATCGATGTTGGTCTGCATGTCTTTTCCATACACCTCGATGGCGCCCGAAGATGGGGCGAAAAGGCCAGTGAGAAGAGACCTAAGCACAATGCATGATGATTACATGAGTGACAATAGTGAATTGGTTTATAAAATGTCACCAGAGTTGACTCTGGTTTAATAGTTCTTATAGAATTATTTATGATCATCTTAGTGTAGTTTGGTTATTTTATGTTTCATTATTGGGAAAAAGTTCAAATATAATTCAAATATAATAGTCAGACTGTTCAATTACTATTGCTCCTATTTGCTACCTTGGGCATAAAATGTTGAAAATGCCATTATTTTTGTCCCATTAGCTTGTTTTTGTACTTTTTCCCCAGCACCATCCTCTTAAATTATTATTTATTGCTCCCAAGAATAATATAGGACATGAAATCCCATCTTGGTTTTGGTTGCTTTTAACATTGTTGAATCTTATTCTGCTGCCGCATTCATTGTGCATCTCGCTGGATAACAGCATCAGCAAAATTAGTCACATTTAAAATGTAAATGTAAGTACTCCAGTTGATGAAGACCCGTCAGGCTAATCTCTATCACGGTGCATTTGCAGTGCCAGATTTGGACAAAACAATCTCCCTGTCAGCAGCAGGCCCTTGAGATGATTAAAGGGATGCACAAATCAAATTTAAAAGACACCATGTACAGTATATGAATGGCTGAAATGCATTTGTATTCATCTTAGGACGTGCTTATACAGTGAAAACTGAGAACATTCTGCCACACATACATTGTGGTGGTCTTGCCGGCTCCATTGTGACCGAGCAGTGAGGTGACATGCCCCTCGTAGAAGGAAACGTTAAGATTTTGAATAGCCACTCGGTCGCCGTAGATTTTGCCAAGACCATGGAGGGCAACGCCTACTGGGAGCTCTGAGAAATCCTCACCGGCCTGAGAGGAAAGAGTGCTCTGGCCTGAAAGAAACATGGAGAAAGAGGCAACCTGTAAATCAAACTAACAGGGGAGAGGAATTCAATTAAGAGTGAGGGGGAAATGTAAATACTGAGGCGTCTGGGTTAGAAAAAAAAAAGACAGACCATGACACCATGTTTCAAAACACAGCACACCAGAGGAGACAGCATTTCTTAGTGTTATCTGGGTAGCACAATGTCATTTTCTTTCCTGTACCTTTCCCCTTGTCGTCAGAGAAGACAGGCTGGTTTTTCTGCATGATGTTGGCAAAGAGGAGTCCTCTGTCCACCTTAGTGTTAGACTTCACACAACAGCACAGGTCAGCCCAGAAGGAGGCTTTGAAGGGGAAGTACCACGGGGCAGGGATGCCGTACTTTCCTGAAGGGTGAAAAATAACCAGGGACTTCTCTTTAATACATTAAACATTTTTATACTATAATATAATACTATTATAAGACACATTTACCAATCAACTTCTGTATTTGCTTCAACTAGGGGTTGTTAACACAATCATAAAAAAAACAAAAAATTATTTAAATTATTTAAAATATACTTTACAAATATAGCTAGGGTGCACCATTGAGTTGGAATGTCAGAGATATTATCATGCTAATGCTATTATTGTTATGGTAATTACAATACTGCCAACAAGTTTCAACAGCATATGACCTCACAAAGAAGACCTGCTTCATTTTTATAAAGACTATGATTTTATAGTTTACCTGGGAAGACCATGCGGATGTAAACCCCAATGATGAAGTAGAGGATGGAGTCGATGAGCATCAGCCAGCACAGCCAACCAAACGAAGCCGTGTCTCCAGGTATGGGCGAGGTGTATGAGTTTCTCCAATGAATGCCTAAAAAAGTACAAGAAAAAAATAAATATTTTATTTTGCTTCCGAGTGACTATACCAGCTCTAGTCAAAAAGATCTAATTTGATGCAAGTCAGATATGTCTACATGCACGTACCTTCTCCTTGGGCCTCGTAGCGAGAGATATATTGACTGGCGTAACTGAAACAGGTCGGGGAAAACAAACTCTGCAAGAAAATGAAAGACAAATTAGACAGGATACAGAAACAGAAAGAGTAAAAACAAAGAATAAAAATAAATCTTCTTTTTTCACACAGTGCCTTTCTGTAATTCCTCTCTTCTGCGCGCTTGACAACTTTGTGTAGTATGAAGTGATACTTCAAAAGCCTTTCTCAACGTGATATGAAGAGTTTTGTTCAAAGCAACAAAGCTTTAGAAGTACGCAGTGATGGTATGTTGGATAACAATAGAAATGTTTGACCTCTAATTATTGATCAGCAGACAGCAAGCACTATTTTTCTTTAGATAAATGTTCACAATTCATGTCAGCATAAGAAGGCAGGAAAACTGTGTCCTGCGAACAGAAATAAACAGCTGCATCACTGCTTACTTCGAAATGAAAAATAAAAATGAAACCTCACCATGGAAAACAACTGGAGGCGAAAGACACTGTTTATTTAGACTTAAAATTGTTTTCTAAGATGGATAGAGTAAATAACATTTTGGAATAAAATGAAATGGCATAATATCTCCTTCTGTGTTCCTTATCTCTCCATTCAATTCTCAGTATCTTCCAGAGCAAATTACATTATTTGCTGTTTTAAGCTATTACACATATCACAGTACTAGTACTAGTTTAATATGAGTCATGACAGAGGAGGTTCAGAGGCTCCTTACCAAGGCGCTCTTCTGGGAAAAGGTGAGATTTGTCTCCACGGCCATGACCACAATGAAGGGGAAGAAGCACAGGATGTAGATGAGGCTGCCACTGAGGCCGGCAATGTAAGTCTTGTCAAAGAAGGAGCTGACCAGGTAACTGAAGGCCAGGACACTCAATCCATAGTCGCAGAGGTAGAGGAAAAGGAGGAAGCCGTCACTGTTGGGCAGGATGAGGCCGTACTTCAGCACCAGCGTGAGGATAAAGATGGTCAACACCAGGTAGGCGGCGCACTCCAGGAACCAGGCAAAGAAGTGACTGAGCGGGTTCACTCCCATCATTTTCATGTACTGTGGGAAAAGCAATATCAATGGATGGGAATAGACAGAAATGTCAGTAAAAAATACAGATTCAGTGCCAGCTTGCCAGGGGCGCTTAGGAATCTTTACAGCAGAGATGAAACATGGAGGTACTAGGGGCTAAACTCCTGACACCGTCAACTGTTCATCAATAGCCAATTGTATTTGTCAATTAAAACACAAAATAAATATTACTACATGATATTTTGTACACCAAGAACTCAGTGTTCAATGTGCAGAGGCAAAAAAAAACATTACCTCATGCAGCCTCAGCTCTCTCTCATGCACCAGCTTTTTCACAAAATCAGCCACAAACAGCACCCAGGCCATCATCAGCATGAGTGGGAAGACAAAAGAGATGGCCTCCAGGTACCTGGGGAATACAGAGAGACCAACTGTCAGTTAAATTTCTAGAAAACCTAACATCCAATCACTGTCAACAACAGCGGATGAGAAGGCCTATCATTCAGTCACTGGCTTGACAGAGAGACAGAGATGAGAGGGTGGAAGAGCAAAATCGAAGGAGGGTTTGGGGATTTTTGACAGTTGCTTTTTGATCCTCCTATTATTTACGCAAAATAAATGCCTCTCTATTTTATTTTAGTTTTTTTTTACCTAATCATATCTGGTGCCTGACACATGGGAATTTAGTGCTCTCTGTTTTTCTTACAACACAGCTATATTTCACAGCTATCATGTCAGGAATTGTGTTGTTGAGTAATAAATCAGAACAACGGAGAGGCGAGGATCATCATATCTTACAGTTGGTAGAGCCAGAGACAGTGGCCCGCTGGTGCTTCTTAGATGAGATATTTTAGCTGTCTTAAGATGCGCTCGAGGCCAAGCGCAAACATAGGCATTACGTTCAAGCATGATTTATTGGAAACAATGTAGTGTATCGATGCACAAGTTAATGCCAAACTCATGTTGGATTGGATATGTACTACAAAGATGAGTAGTGTTCCTTATATTTAAGGCCTGAAGGGCGTTTGAGTGTATGTGTGTGTATTGTCTTCAAAAATGAATGCACAATAATGGTGAATATTCATGCACATGGTGCCAAGCCAATTATAATGTGAATGAGAACTTACTGTCAGTCCCAAGTGGCAAATAAATAATGAGAGAGCATGCATTATTCCACATCAGTGCCTGTACATCCCCTCAGAAAGACAATGTATATCCTTTCATGATGTATGCATCCATGCAGGAGCATGTTCATACAGTGTGTGTGTGTGTGTGTGTGTGTGTGTGTGTGTGTGTGTGTGTGTGTGTGTGTGTGTGTGTGTGTGTGTGTGTGTGTGTTTGTGTGTGTGTGTATCTGCATCCATGTATATGGGGGACTCACTCATCCCGGAGGTGGCAGGGATAGGGGAAGGGCTGCAGCTGGACAGCCGGTTCTGTGACCCTCTGTCCAGTCTGGGTCTCAATGATGGCCCGATCGATGTTCTCCTGCAGGTAGACAAAGCCCCGGTTGTAGCGCATCGTCTGCCTGGCCGAGATGTGCGGGTCGCTCACAAAATAGGGGTCCCGGACTCTGTCAGTGCGCATGACGTTGTCCATGTGCATGCGGATAGTGTAGCTGACTTTGGGAGGCAGGGAGGCTGTAGAGGAGGAAGACCTGGCCTGACGCTTCTTGGATGAGTCCTCATCTTTGGGAAGCTTGAAGATGACACCTTGAAGACAGATTGTACTATCTCACTGCACAAAGTTTTATACTTCAGGATAAAATTCAAAGACCAGACTAACTCTTAAGTTCCTTGCCCTAGATAAACTATTGCCGAGTAAGCATCTCCTGAAAGCCTCTTTCACAGGCTGGGTTTACACTCATGAAACCTTGGTGTTATCTTACCCACAAACTCTAGCACAGACTCAAGTTCAGAAAAGGTAGAGCAGCACAATGAAAGGCAAATTAACAATCTAGCTAGTTGTAAAACTGGGCTGGAAAAAAAGATTAATCAGCATCATGAATCTTTTTACATGCTTGTATTACAGTTGTCCAGGTAAATTCAGTTGACATACACATGTCAAGGAATGCAATCACAATCAGCTGTCAGGAAGTAAAAATTGACCTAAATCAACATCCACTCAAGCAGATTGGAAACCATTGCAGGTCTCAAATGCGTGTTGCACTGTCCAATCAACCTGGAGGACAGAATGAGTTCATTATACCCCAGATTTACTCACTTGCGTAGAGATCTCGGTTTTTGGCAAGCTTATGAGCTTCTGCGTTGAGCTGGTCAGCAGAGTCATAGCCTTGGTAACGGTCAAACTTGATACAGGAGGAGAGGTCCACCATCAGCGTGGACAAGGTGGTGATCTGATTCAGTATTTGCTTGTTTTTCTCCAGCATGACCGTCATGTTAGCTTTGAAAAAGAAAAAGACATTTTTCAGACAGCTGCAGTTTAAGCTTTGATTGCTGTAAATCCAAATATAATTAATTATTTAAAATAAAAAAATTAATATGATTAAAATAATGCCATTTGTTGTGTCTTAGTGCCATGTCTTGTTATGTCATATGTTAACTAAGATAGAAATATGTTCTGACAATGCAAGGTAATCTAATTAAATACCTGTATGTCAAAATCAGACCCTGTGGGAAAAAAATGACTGACATTCATAATCACATCAAGGAGAGATGCCCTAAGAAATTCAAGTTGAACTTAGCGGAATTCTTCCTGTAAATCCACGAAGCCGTTCCCATTTTCTGATAGCGTGGATATTTTACAAGCAATAAGTGAGGGAGGAATAGAAAGGTAAGCCTGGTATCTGCAGCTTACAAAAGTAAGACCTTCAAATGCTCACTCACAGAAGTTGCTGAGCGTCTCCTTCATTTTGTCGACACTGATGTCTGTCTGCATCTCAATGAAGTTCTTCACAAAGGAATTGCCGAGGGAATTCTGACAGGAGGGGAGGGAGAGTGGAAGAGACAATACACAATCAAGATTCAGCTGCCGAAAACTCGTTGAAGACCACTGCAAAGTTTATCTCCAAACTTTCAGACGACAAAGAGTCAGCTGGAATAATCAGATATACAGAAGGTAGTTCATCTTCATACCTGCAGCATTGGCAAAGTGTTGCTGAGTATTTGGGCAGAGTTTATTATGTATTTGGAGGATTCGATCCAGTCCTCAGAGTACTTCCTCAGATTTGCAAACTCCTGCAAGGTCGCATTGGCCTGCACAAGGATAAGACAAGGACAGGAACTTGTGAAATGGCTGGGTATCAGCAAGATTTCATAACCTGCTGTATTTGTGTGTGTGTGGCTGTTTGAGTCTGTGAAGGCAGCAGTATACAAAAAACAAAGTCAAACTTGCTCAAAATAGAACCACAGCAGAAGATGGTGGTGCATACAAATATGTGTATACCCCCTGTAACACTGCTTTTCTTGTTTACTACTTATCATGAAGACTAAACTGGTAACTGTGGCCTAGAAGAGGTGGAAATAGCTGTGACAAAAACTTATATACTGTAAAAGCGTGACAGATTAGGGATTTCGGAGGATTTAGAAAATAAAGTTCATAAAAGACAGGTTTGAGTGTAAAAAGAAAGGAAGTTAATGAGAGAAGAAAGTGGAGATGCATACAGCTGAGTAAATAATTTAACTACTTTAGCCAGCAAACCTGCACAAATTGGTTACAGTATGTCAATAATAATTATTCATTTGATTTGTGTGTGGGTGGAATAAAAGTGTAGAGGAGGTAACTTGTGCGTGTGTTTTTATTTATGCTGTATGTATTATACCTTCTCCATTATGGCCTTGGTGACAGGTGTGTCAGGGGTGTATAGAATTTGTCCCATTAGCATTGGTTTGAGGAAGGCCCAGGCAATGGCTCCTCCTGTGGTGTTGACCATGTCCAGGTACATGTTCATGCAGAAAGGAGCTATACAAGGAGAGAAGAGAAGAGAACCATTAGACCTACAGCATTCACAAATATTTAGACAGGCTGAGGATCAATTCTGAGGATAACAATAAGGCTGGTGTTATTGTATGAAGACCAAAACCAACAATGTATAAGTCTGTATAAAGGGTCATGTTGTTTCAACAATACTTTGTGATAGGATCAGTTAATTTGTTAGTTTTGGCCTTTTCATGGGATTTGCTGATGACAAGAAAAATAGAATATCAACAGCCTTATCCTTTAATCCTCATTCCTTTAGGAATTGTGAAGTGAGACTAAACTTATTATCTTCCTAGAGTTTAGTGGAAGTCTAGTGAAGGTGGTAAATAGCCATCATCTGTGACTCCATATTTCCTTTCCTGGTTAAAATGTCCTGCCAAATTTGTGATTCAGGATAAGAAGACAAATAGAAACACTACGACGTAAAATGTCTCTTTGATGTGCATCTATCATTAGCTATTAGTTATTTCTTGTTCATTATATGGTAGCTGCTTTTACTATTTTACTACATAATACTAATGATGAATGCTTTTGATACCAATGGAATCTCGTTAAAAACACTGGATATCAAGATCAAATATAGTTAAGAATGGTGACTGCGCTGTCAACATACTGGCATTTCGTGGGATCTTGAACCTCTCGATCATCTCCTCCCTCTTGTGGTCGTCGGGGAAGGAGGGGCTTGACTCCGACCCAATGGGGAGTTGGGAGATTCCAAACAGAGCCATGATACCGTTACTGCACAACGCTCGAGAGAGGGTGACAAATGTAGCTTTGGTAGAGATGCTGCTCCTCAATCCTCTCGTCATCTGGGGAAAAGTTTAGATTTTAAACTTGATTTCTGAAACTTTGAATAGTATTTGTCATGTAATTTGAGGCATCATGTAATACCAGCTGGGGGCCCTCAATAAAACATTTAAAACAAGCCTCAGCAGAACAATTTAAAGTTGTTTGAGTATGCTCACAGGAATATTTTTGAGTACTGAAGCATTTCCCTTCCTCATTTTTGTTATAGTATAGTTTCACACAAACATACATACACGAATACACTGAGGGTAAAGCACTGTATAGTATATAGTAATGACTACACACTTCATTAAATTCGTTGTTGGCCACCAGGTTGAGGTCATTGATGGAGAGCAGGTAGTTTTGCAGCTGACTGATGGCAGGAAGAAACGTGTTCATCATGTTGGTTAGAACCTTAGCCACCTGAAGCATGACTCCCACCATGCTCTGCATGTCTTCAGACAACACCATCTGAAGGAAAGAAAATATGTTTCTATAGTCAATTCAATTTTATTTGTATAGCGCCAATTTATAACAAAAGTTATTTCAGCACACTTTTCAAATAAAGAAGGACAGTATACCTATAGTTTTATTTATAAGTGCATTTTTTATGTTTCCAAAGATCACATTTCCTTTGTCGTGCATTGCTTTATCTTGCAGATCTCTTTTAAACCTAAAGGTTGTGTGTCGTGGAAGACAGCAACAGAGAGCTCTGTCACCAATTTGAATCAAAGTGATTAAACAGCAGAGGCTATTCCTCAGAATGAAAAATGCCTTTCTAAGAATATCCCTCACTGCTGCAAAGTCACAGTTTCACTTTTTATTTTTGAGCATATTGCAGCATTTGGCACTTTTTTTCTTCTCTGTCCTTGTCACTTTATTCTTCTTCTCAGTCTAGATAAAAATAATTTGGTTGATTCAGGCAAGGCAACAAGATACATAAAAAAGCTGTTTCAGCTTATATATTAAATTACTTTAGAGGCTATTATTAACTATTGCTAGTCTCTGTTGGTCAAATAGTTTTTTGGTTCTAATTTTAACTGTGCACACTTTTAGAGCAGAGCTAAATTACCAGGAAACAATATGCTACAATAAAATTCAACAAAGCAGCTAAAGATGTCTTTCCAACACTTAGCCTAACTATATACTGTCTTAGTTTACTGGTGTCAGGTGGTTATCAAGTAAAAAGCTCTGTTAGCTCAAATTAGATCATCAGCAATGCAATAAACAAATAAGAAACATTCACCTCGACATGCCGGTGACAAATATAAATAACAAGCAGCGCAAACAAGCTGTAAACACAACAATGACATATTATCACCTTACAGCTACTCAGGCAAACTTTATAGCAGCTTTATAGTTGCTTATTTATACATCCACAGAGCAAACGTAAAATTAATTTGGAGTTGTGTTTCCGGCCACCTGGAGAATGTAAATCCGATATTTACTCTCCTTTTAGCTCCGCTTTGGCCTTCACCAACTCCTGAGGGAAATATCAGCCTCTTGGCGGGCAGCATACAGTGGGGCCTACCACTGTCCACTATGTGTGTAAACTATTCTCACAGAAGTAAAATTAACTCAAACAGTAAAGTTGCAAACCTTAAAACCAAAACCATGAGCTGAAACTTACTAAAAGAGCTGAGGGCAACTAACATTCTGTGGCTTCATCACCGCAAGTGACGCCTTTTACATTATAGTTAGTCATTTGATCCTTTCAGCTTACTACAGCTGAGAATCAAGCAATCAATAATGAAAGGTAACACATTGTTTTTGCATTGAAATTATGTTGCAAATTACGTTGCACTGAAACGGATGCAGCAGAGTTTCAACTGCAGGATGGCTGTATCAGGTTTACTTGCCATCCTTATATCGTTGCTAAGTAGGAGTATGTACATCTGTAGGTGATGAAATTAGATTACAATCAAAAGGCATGTCAAAAACCCCAATTAGGACAACAAAACAACAAATGTTGAAATAAAACAGAGTCCTATGAAATAAACCTGCTGGTATGGTTTTTTAATCACTGTATCTAGGTAACTAGAGCTGATCTACACCTACACGTGTTCTACAAGCGTCATTTCAATACATATATACATATAAATATGGATGGTTTATTGGAGTTTTTGGGATGGACAGTGGTTGTTTTCTTAGATCAAATGGAAAAACTGTTTTTTTTTTTTTTTTATGTATGAGGGAGACAGAGCTTTGTCTAAGGACAAAAGCATCTCTTTCTGACTTACATGTTCCTCAAACAAACACACTGCAGCATCAAACGTGTTTTGCAACTGCCCAACAGAAACGATTTCTTTGTCAATTCAGCCAATACAGAACAATGTGCAATCACCAAACTCTCTTATTCTTTGGTTGTTGTTTTTTTCTTTCAAAGTGGCGAAAAGAGTATTAACTTTAGAAGAAAGTGTAGCATGTTATTTTTCTTTTGATAAAAGACTGAATTCTGTCTTACTCTGTAGATGACTTTCTCCATGTTGAGATGGCGAGCCATCAGCATTGAGAAGCTGTACCACTGTTCAACAGACATGGAGCAAAAGGTCCTATAGATGGCCACGTCCGTCTCTTTCATGTTCATGAATGGTGTGGAGTTGCAGTGACGCAGGTTGACCAACCAGGACAGGATCTGTTTCAAAAGCATTAAGAGAGTGTGGAAACAGTTATTACTGGCAACAGAAGCACAGGAGAAGGTAAAGGAACTACAGACAGGTATAAACATGCTCTTATGGTGAATTTAGATCACTGATACTAAATTCCTACTTTCAGACTGTTCACCTTAAGCTTTATGGTAAATAGGCTTCCAAAATCCCTGATCCAGTGTGGCATTTTGGAATGTGGTGGGTTTGATCTCCCCCTTCATTTAGTGAAAAAAACTTGCTGCTCTGAATACTTGGCAAGAATGGCGTTTTTGGAAGACATTATTGTACTTTTTCCTTAACCAAATTTATTTTGCAACATTAGTTGCTAGTTACTTTGCAGATTCTAATTATTAATACAATATGTAAATCAACTGTATTACTATAGATTAAGCTACCCAGCAGTACATAAAGTAGCTCAAATTAGCTCCAGCTTTATCAGCTGCATTAGTGATGCTAACACGTTAATTCATCAATAATTACATTCAAGTAATTTAATTATTCTGAAGTGGGACGTGATGCATAATGAGAACTTTTGGTACTTTGATAAGTATATTTTGATGTTAATACTATGTACCTTTACTAACTTACTTTGAATGCACAACATTTCCTGTATTTAGGTGATTATACACTAATGAAAACATATCTATGAATACTACATTACATTACTACCAATAGATCCTCCTACATGTTGGACCACCGGTCCTTTAAGTGAAATATCTGAGTACTTCTCCCACCACTGGGATATGGCACTGATTTGAGGTTGTAGAAATACTTCTCTTCAAGAGAATACATCTCATGAGAGCAACAACCTAGAAACAGACCTGGAAACCAGCATTGACCTTGTTCCACATTGTTTTGTGAAGAATGTAGTAGGGGGATTTCTGTGCAATATTGCAGACGCCGAGCATTAAACTTTGTCTTCAAATTGAGTGAGGTAGTGATTAAATGATTGATTGCACACTATACGCTATATGTGGGTACATAGTAAGAACATCACTGGCTCACCACTAAATTGTTGTTTGGTAGAGTGGTTTCCAACAGGAGGTTGAGAGCCGCTGGGTCATAATCCATGTGTTGCTGAACATCCACAAAGAAGGCTGTTTTATTTCTCAGGATCTCACCGACTGTCACCATTCCTGCGAAATAAAGTGACATAAGTGTAAGCAGAAACATTTATTTATTATTATAATTTCTTATTATCTAGTTTCACTTCTATAATGGTGAAAACTATACAAAAACAGCCTGTAAAACCACCTAAGAATTATTTTTGCTTCCAGTTGCATTTTTTTCACAAAATTTTTCAAGCAGGTGTCTTAAATTATTTCTGAATGTAAAAGCATCCCGATTGCATTCCCTGCTTTAAAATAGTTGCAACAGCCGCCTCAGGGTGTGTTCACATGTAGCCTTCTTTTTTTTTTTAATTGCCAGTTGCCAATACCAGTTTCATACAAAAGCTACACCTGGCTGCTGTTTGAGAGCAATTATAGACAAAGTGACAGTGGAGAAATTGGCTGCTGTAATAAGGTATTATTGTTAGATAATCCAGCAATAAGCAAAATGGTGGCATCAGACACAAGTGAGCAACGGGTGAGCTGAAAAGAGCAATCTGTTGTTATGGAAACAAGGTTTTTGATCTGCTTTTTCTACTGATAGCACATCAGGCAGTGCCCTTTTAATATAAAAGTAACCACAAACCGAAATCAGAATTTTGGACAGTTTAAAACATATGTTTTGGATCACAATAACTACTGTACATAGTTTTTTATTTTCAAAATTAATATATATTCAGTCTTTCAAAATGTACTGTATGTATATCATTTTGGATATAAACTCTACTTCTTTTATGTGTCTCCATCCTTTTTCTTATTCATAATTAGCCAGCCAAGAAATTGTACACAAAACAATAAAATCAGCCAGGAGAAACACAATCTGTGTAGTGGGAAAAACAGGAATGTGGGGAATATATGGTAGGTCTACTATAAACAGTGCAGTAGTGGTGCAGGAATATATAATATGATGTTGTGAAATACAGTAACTGTTGTGATATAGAAAAATGTCTCACCTGGGGAAGTGATGTTAACTTTGAGAGAGCGCAGGCTGCTGGTGTTAAAGCTGAAACCTTGAGTCAGCTCAGAGTTCCTGTATCCACATACACACATGCATGCAAATACACACAGAGAGAAACATAAGACACAAACAGATAAATGCACTTTTAACAAGAAATATACAAAGATATATTCTTTAGAAGAAGCCTTGGCTCGTTTAAAAAAAAAAAATGCTGCCAGGCGTGCTGCAGGCGAAATGGGCTGAGGTGAAAATTCAGTTATATCAGTGCAAGGTAACTTTGCTTATTGGCCCCTAACAACAACAAGAGGTAACTGCCTCATTTTGCAAACTTCAATACCCTCTAATACCCCTAATCCTGTAAGGTGAGTTCTGTAAAGTGCAACAGCCCGGACCACTCTCTGATACTATTTAGCAAATTATACAAAAGGGATAAGAGAGGTAAAGATCTAGATGATAACGAGAGCAGCTTCCTCTGTACAAACGTAAACAAAAAGCCTTTAAGAAGGAGACAGTGCTGTACCAAATTGACTGGACATTGTAGGTTCTAGGGTCTCCAATGACGGCCTGGAAGATGGCATCGGTCAGAGCGGTCACGTTCATCATCAGACTCTCGACCAAGATCTGGAGGCTAGGTAGGAAAGTGTTACACAGCTGACCAGGCTCGATGGAGAGGGCCACTATCAACAGATGCACCGACTCTGTGTTCTCCAAGGTGCACACCTACGAAAACATCAGTCACGTAAGCACCATAAGTAGTTTCTGGACAAATCTCAAGACTGGTTGGTTAGTCATACTGTGTTTAATAAATGGTTTATTTTAGGACTTCTAGGGTTAGAGCCTGTAAAAAAGCTCCCTCACCGTGCCCCAAAAATCAATCAAACAAAATAATTTGATTAATCTGGGGTTTTCTGAAATGTTTCAGTGCTGATGATTCCATCTTTCAGCCTTTCCCTTCAGGTCTGAGCAAAACACTGAATACTTGCAATTTGTTATTTGCAGATTTTTTGGCACTGGCAACAAATAATAGCTTTGGGAATTTAATCAAAAACATATCACAATCCTTGTCAACCTACAAACTTTCAAACTGTTACCAAAGTCTAATCTGTGTTGTTTTTGTTGCCTATTCATGTTCATGTTGCAGATATATCTCGCTCAAATTTTACTGCCACTACCACACTGGGTGGTGGACACTTTCAAACAACACAGTATCATAATATTAACACACTTCTATTAAAACACTTAATGAACCCTGCCAGGGTTTTCTGACATAATGAAGTAATATGTTTCCAATTTTGATGAATGATAAATGTGTGAAAGTGGCAGGGTCAGCGCAGAGACCTGGGATTTCAGGTGGCCAAGTTGTTGTGAGAACTGCGGATCTGTCGGGCTGATCTGGAAAAGCTCAGCGGCTGTTTGGATGGTCTGCTGCATGAGGATCAGGTTCTCTGTAAAGGGAGGGAGAGAGGGAAGGAGAGGGGGAAAAATGAGGGTAAGAAAGAGGTTATTAGAGTTAGACAGGAAGATGGGATGGAAAAGAGAAAAGAGGGCAATAAGGTCTGTAAGGTGACAGAATAACATGACATCCCACTGGGCTTCATTACGGCTCGCACCATTACGGGGCAGCGTCATCAGGCAGCGAACAGCAAATGATGTGCTTAAAGTGAAGCCCTGTGCGGGACTGATGGGGCCAGAGGGGCCAGCAGTACTAGATGCTGTCGTGCATTAAAACACATCTGACAAGCCCTAAGAAAGTCCCCACCTCAGGCAACAAGATGTGATGACAGAATATTTAATTAGGCCAAAATTAGACAATGGTGATGTTTAATCTCAGGGTGCTCAACACCTAGAGGCCCTTGCAATTACAACAGCTCACTCTGGGTGTATGTGTGTGAAGAATATGAGTGGGGTTTCAGAAAAGTGAAGCTGCTGCTGCTTACAAAGAGATTCTGTGCACTAAAAACATTATCACACAAGCACAGACGCCAATTAAAAGGAGGTCATAGATGTCCACTTGTGTGAGTGCGAGGGGAGACGTTTAGCGAGGGCGGACGGGATAAGTGATTGAATTCTACTTTGCTAATGAGATTTAAAAAGGTGCTGAGTGGCTTTCTGCTGGAGAAGGGCCATATGGCCTTGGGCTCTTTGGGAGCTCACGTTAAGCCGATGTGAAGTCTTATTCCTCATATCTCCAGAATGAATTATGCTGCGCTATAATCATGTATACAACAACAACAGCATTAACAAAACGGTTTATGGTCTTCCCATGGTCCCGCAATAGCTATGAAGGTCAGAGAAAAAGGTGGCACTCCTCCATGCTGTGTCGCTGTTTAATGGTACAGGCTGACAGACTGTGCTTATACATACATATTGTCACAGCAGGTATGCAAACACAAGCTGTAGCATCAGTGTGAGCTCTACAGTACAGCAATTAGACTAAGCATGAGTGGGAGGGATTTCACTGAGGAGTCAGAAGGTAAAGTTAATTTAGAGAAACTAAAAGGATTACATCATTCATTTGGGGATCCTCCATTTAACTAATGAGTGCACATTTCTCATTACGAAGCTGCCCTCGGTCCAGGAGGCCTCTAAATGTCCAGACTGACTCTGAAAGAAGGTAGATCTGAACTGTTACCTTGAGATTCTCTGGCAAGTGCTGTGGTTATATTCTTCAGCAACGCGGAGAATGGAAAGCCATCAGGAAGAATATGAGCAGCACTCATCAAGAGATCCATTGATGACCTGGGGAAGATTGAACAAGGACTGTTATGAAACAGAGGCCAACAGAGTAACATAATGGTGAAAAACAAGACAAAAAGGCATGATTCAAAGCAGTTGTTTTTAGATGTTGGGGTGAATTCATATCTGAAGCTAAAAGGGTGCTTTCTTTTTTTCTCATTCCTAAATCCATGTTTGGGCTAGTGTAAATAAGACTTACATCTGAATTGCACCAGGGAGAGTGAAGAAGGTGAGCATCCCGAGGGCAGCATCAACGGTCTCTTCCCGAGAGGCATTCAAGCCCCATGGCATGTTGTTAGTTGCTCCTTTCACCACAACATTCAGATCAGGATTGCCAAAGAACACATGGACTGTCTCCATAATTTCTGTTGTGGTAGGAGGGACAGAGATGGCTTTGAACATGGCAGGGTAGTCAATGTAGAACAGGTCTATGAAGTCATCCATGGGGTCCCTTGGAGGCATCAACAGGGCCTCACGTCTGCGCCGGTGGCCCTTCATCGTATGGTTGCCGCCTGTCATTTCGTGTTGAAACATCGGATGGTGATCCATGGGGGCAAGAAGACCACTGGTGCTTACCAGCTGCCTCAACATTGCAATTATGTTTCCAGCTAGGTCTGTAAACAGCTCCATGTTTGGTTCCATGTCCATACCCATCTGGGTAAAAACAGACAAGAGAGGCCTGAGGATGTCATAGATTTTGGGCAGAGCCTGAGTCAGCAGGTCCAGTCCAGACGCTTCAGTGGAAGACAACCATGCAGCCATCTCGGTCAACTTCTGCACAATGAAGCTTGTGTTTTTGAATGCCAGAAATTGCTCCAACGCTTGGTAAACCACAGGCGCATCCCCGAATATCTTCATGTCAATCATCAGTTTGACGGCATCCCTTATCATGCCAGTGACAGATGCGTCATTGATTCCAGAAAAATTTCCCCACATCATGGAGAACATGTCGTCCACGGTGATGTTAGCAGAGGACAGGAGGATCATTGCTGCTTCTCCGAAGACATCCTGGGCTGAGCTGCTGTCCTGAATGAGATGGTAGTTCTCCAGGATGTGACTCAGAGTTTTCTCTATAGGTTTAATGTAAGGCTGGAGGAATGGAGTAACACTGAGGAGCTCGTCTGAGAGCAATTTGATGGCAGATAAACTGAAGAGGATAAAAAATTCAACAAATGTCAAGTTATAGTCTCATGTTAAAAATATCAACATGAACAGAACAAAACTCAGTCGATTGTAAGAACTTGAATAAAATAATAAACCAAGGACTAATTCTCCCCAAGTTCTTTCATGCCATGTTTTTGATTCATTTTCACAATACAATGATTTCATAGAATTCTAATTTCTCAGTTGTGACCAGAAGTAATATTTCTTCATTCAGTTTTCCCATTTCTTCCTCGATAATAGACCATGGAGTCTTTCCACTGTGATCAATGATCTATAACTCATGTAGTCAGACCTGATTGATTCCCTGCGATATGCAGAATGTGATCCTTATCACCATGCCCGGCTCATTATTGCAGCTGGCGTATAAAGGGAAATCAATTTTAAGAGGATGTCTAGGCTAGCAGAATCATGGTTAAGCCGCTATCTGAGCAGGTCTGCCTGTTTTTTCAGACTTGCATTAAATTATTCAAGTCGAATGCAAATGTGATCACTCCAGTTCCTTGTGTAATTATGTATGAATCAAATTGGCCTGACTGGTGCATTGTGGATAATGTAACAACAAATGGAGTAGTGAGTTCATGCATAGGTTAGTAGGGGTCTGTGTAGCGATGCAACTGACTCTTGACAAAATTAAAGGGAAATGCGCAGAAAATTTGTCCACTCAGATTGTTAAATACGACGAGGCTCTAATGTTCAGTGGGTTCCGTTTTGTGATTGCAATACATTTTGCTATTATTGCTTGTACTGTGCTCATATCCTGTGGTTTCAGTGTGGTCTGGTCTGTCTGCTCTACTAAAGCGTCTGTTGGTAAAAAAAAAAAAAAAGAGTATGCTATGGTGGATTTATCCTCATGCATGGTGTTTTTTTCAGCAGGCTTTGAAATAAAACAGTGTTCTCTTTATAATCACACAGATCTGGGATGCCACGTTCACTACAAATAACCTTTTGAAAAGCACATCATGTTAGCCATGGCATAATCTGATTGTAAGCCCAAATATTCACCTGTTTTGCAACTGCATGTCCTGGAGCTGGTTGTACCACTGATGCTGTGCCTCGGGGCTCAGTGGCTGGTCTGTCAGCGCAGAGAGCTGGCTGGTCAAAGTCATGATGAGGTGCTCTGTCACAACTGTGCGGTTAATGATGACTTGGTAGATAGATTGTACAATCTTAACAAGTCTGGAAGCTGTGGCATTCACAGTCACTGGTGCCACATCCATGTGCTGTGCAGACAACATACAGCAGAGATGGACTGTTAGCAGTGTGGCAGCTTTCTCTGTGTGTCAACACTGCCACCAAGTGGTGAAAATGTTAACTGTAGTTGAATAAGTGGACATTCTAGCCTGATCTGATAAACAAATTCAGAATATGCCCTTCTATCTATGTTAGTCTGCGATGTCCTATTTAATTTGGCATGCATATACTCACACTCATGTTCATGGGGGTCGCAAGTGCATTATAGGCCTCTAAAACAGGCTGCAGGTTTATATTGCACCACATAGCCAAGGCGCCATGGCTTAATTCCCCTGCCTCTCTTACTGGCTCCCATGCGTTGAGAACTTCAGCGCACTCCAACGTACCATTAGCCTAGAGGGAAAGATGTAAACAAAAAGACAAATGTCTTATTGTGTTTCATGAGCATTGTTCAGAGAAAAGGCAAAGGCAAGTGGGAAATAACATAATCTCTCTGTTCATGCAGTTTACAGAGAGGAAAATAAAAGGGCAAAAGTCTCACACAGGTATTATGTTTTCTCAAAGACTGACTTCCAGATACATTTCCATACATACAGCATATGTGCACACAATGTTTGCGCACAAGCAGTAAATCAGCTATAGAGCCAGAAAGGTTGTAACAAGGTTCTCTCCAAGGTATACACATGACAAAGCACAGCAATAATGTTCTGCTACACTACAGTATACCTTCATCATGGTATGGATTACAGCCCATCTGATACTGATACAATACATGACAAATTTACTGAGGTGAGATAATATGATTAATAAACATGAAAATAACTGTAAATGTATTTGTAGGTTTTGAACAGCAGATTGAAGTAAATTAAGTAATATTTTGACATTTTGACAAATACACCTTTTTGCTTTGCCAAAACATGAGAAGATTGATGTCTGTGCCGTAAATAAGCAGCTCGTTTTTTTAACAAGTTGTGATTGTACGGCGGTAATTTGTCATTTCTACAAATTAGTTTTTCTAAAAGTTAAACATATGAGATGTAACATGTTCATTGTGAGATTTTGTACAGAGCCTGGCTAGCCCTTTCCCTGGTTTCAAGTCTTGCAGAGCTAAAAGGCTGCGGGTGATACTGTAGCTTCATATTTATTGTAAAATCATGAAAGTAGTTTCAATCTTCTCATGTATTGGCAAAAAAGATTTTCCAAGATGTCAAACTATTCCATTAAATAACAAAACATAGCAAATTTACCAGTTTACTAGTCAGGGGTTCCCAAACTTTCATGTCAATGAATGAACATTACACCATACATCATGAATTTGAGAGGATTTTGTCTTAAAGAATCCCCTCCAAGTATTTTTTTATTCGTAGGTTTAAAGATAATCTTCATAGTCAATCGATAATCAAACTAAGATCCCAATAAATTGTGATCTGTGTTGTTTTTGGCCAGTATAATTTGACTTGACTTGATCAGATAAATGAGCCTGGCAGTAAATCCTATATTTATAAAGGCTATAATTAACACTGTCAGAGGTGATGACTTATCTTAATAGTAATTTATGAATAGACCAGACAGATGTGTCAGGTGTATCACTGAGGGTTTACAAAACATTACACCTTTCAATATGCTGCTGTTTTGTTTGCTTGTTTTGTTTTTTGTTTTGCACGGCAACATAAATACTGATAGTGATTTATCTGTGATAAGGCAATGTTGTCAGTATCAGCCTGCCAATTTGTGGCTAAGGATCTATTTTGCGGAAGCATATGTGACACAATCTGACAAGCACTAAAGTTGTTTCAGCTTGTCTGTGTTTTTTTCCATTACAATGTAGATCAGATGGCCTTCTATCAGTGTCACCAAAAGCAATGTTTCTTAACACTTACTTCTGGATGAGGCATAAATAATTTAAGTAACAAACTCCACCAACATCAAGCTGACAGCTGCACATTGATAAAGTCATTCAGAGGGATAACCAGTCATACCCACATGCTATTTGTGATCTGGTGTGAGATTGTTGTCTGTCAAAAGCCTTGTTGAAGGGTAAATACGCATGCAAATGCCTACGAAGGCAGGTGAAACTGACAGATTCCAAACTTACAAAGAACAACACGCCTACACGTGCTCTTACATCAGAGATAGGCATTGAAAGATTGGTATTGTTAATGGCCATAATGCATGAAGATTAATGCAACAGTACAGCTATCCTTTCTATCTCCCTCTCTCTGTCTCTCTCACACACACACACACACACGCAAACATGGTCCACAACAAAAGGCCAGCAAATGACTGTGATGACACTGAGTCTGTACAAATGTTATCAGAGGAGAACAGTGGCAGTCTAACCTGCTGAGCTGCCTGCATGGTGCGTTCAATAGCAAGCGGCATTCTTTCCACGACTTCAGACAAGTTAAAATGACTGGTGTTCACAGACTGTGCAACTTCTTCCATCAGGGTCACCACTGGCATCTGTAGGCTTTGTATCAGCTCTGGGGGGAACACAAGTACAAAAACACGGTATGTATGTTAAATATGAAATGGTATAAGATAGGGATATCCCGATAAAGTTGCTCCCGATTCCAATCTGAGTTATATTGAGTGTCTTCTGATACTTAGTCCCAACCCGATACCTTAATGTTTTTTTTATTATTCACAGAATAACAAAGTCGGCTATAAAACAGCCAAACAAAGCCTCTTTGTAATCTTTTTTGGTCTTGTTGGTGTCTCGAGGGAATTTTTCTCTCCCCTTAAATGTGTCCTGCAGTGTTTCTTTCTTTGGTTCAGCCTTTGCCTAAATTACCTGATGATCTGTATTGTGTTGAGTGTTTATTATCATCATCTGTACATCTTTTGAGTGGATTACATTAATAAATTACTGTGTGGTGAATGTGCAGCTCTCCACCGCTCTCTGTCTCTCCTCCTCCTCCTCCTCCTCCTCCTCCTCCTCCGAGCTCAAGCTTCTGCACACACAGCTCATCAGAGTGGGGAAGACAGTAGAGAGAGTTGACGATGGATGTACCCATCCATCCATAAAACACCCGTGTGTTCAACTGAAGTGAAACAAAGGATGGGATATGGCTAGGTATAGCTGATACTGATCCATTAAAGAGGTACTGCACCCTGAAAGGTGTTTTTTGAATCGCTGTAGAAACACCATCGGACTGCAGTGTTGACCTTTATCCCACACACATTGACAGTTCCCCCCACAGACACACACACATACCGAAGAGTTAGCCAGTTTAGGGGTGTGTCATGGTGTGAAAGGTGTGCTTTGCAAGGTATAACCAAACCAAGTCAAAAGATGACATCTGTGTTTAATATTTTACATGCACTGATCATATGAAGCAATTCTTCCTTTAGTCAGTGACTTTTGTTCCTTCTATCCTTGTCCAGGCTATGCAAATAATACACACAATACCTGTTCAGTAGTGTTCTTACCAGTCTCTGCTTGCATGCTGTTTACTGTATTTCCAACAGTTTTTTCAATCAGTGGAATAACAGACGGTTCCCACATTTTTGTTCCACGTATCTGCAAATAACTTGATAGCATCTTTTCAAGTCTGTGAGAAAACACATGGCATTCAGTTTAGGGCAAGAAGCCACTGAATAACAGTCTTAAGTAAAAATAAATAAATTAACTTTTCTATCAACTCACACAGATGTACAAGTTATGTAGTTCAACACTAATGTGCCATCTAACCAGCACCAAATAATTACTTGTTTGGTTTGTTTACATTACAAGTGGTAAACGTACTGGTTCCACATGGTTTTGTTTGCCTTCCCGGTCATCATCTGCTCCAGGACTAAAGGAAGATGAGCAAAGCTCTGCAGAGATGGAGCAGTCGTCTGTGAGCCTAGACCTCCCATGACTAGAGGCCAAAGCATGCTCAAGAGCTTTCCCACCTGACAAAAAATTTGGAAAAAGAGTTACATATGTCACATGCAGAATTCAAGAATATTAAGTGCACACAACTTTGATAAATGATAAGATCATGTTTTGTCTGCCTGTGATGCTAAATGATGCTGCACATCAATAACCTCATAACCAACTTATCTCAACACATCTGTGGTTTGGAACATGACATTGGCCAACAGTACCAGTATCAACAGAGATGACACTGAGATGTTTTATCCACGTCTTATTTTTAATGGAATGTCATATTTAACATGCATAAACTTAAACTTAATTAAAAGGAGAAAAAATTATTAACTTCTCATACACACATGTGACAGTGTTTTAAGCCTTACCTGGCCAGTAATCATGGACAAATCTTTTATTGATGCAGAATCAAAATTTGCCCAGAGGCTCATGTTGCCTGAAATAACAAGAAATACTGTTCACAAAGTGGACCTACATTTCAACTG
Organism: Dicentrarchus labrax; assembly: GCF_905237075.1. Classification (NCBI taxonomy): domain Eukaryota; kingdom Metazoa; phylum Chordata; class Actinopteri; family Moronidae; genus Dicentrarchus; species Dicentrarchus labrax. The sequence goes on from NW_026136706.1 coordinate 12,957,924, forward strand.
TACAAACAAAATCTTATGAGTAACCCTAGGAGTGAAGTGTATCTTATTTTTACATTTTACTTATTTTTCAGACAACAAAAACACTGTTTTACTTTGATCCGCAGCTCTTTAGTTATCTCGCATTAACGCTTCAATAATGATGTGTACAATGTGACCTCATCAGAGTTCGTCAGGATTCAACATGTTGTCCACCTACAGTGACAGAGGGGGGCTGACTTGCCTTGGCCAGACTCCAAGATGAAGTGAGTGATGTTAATGAGGACAGAAATGTAGGCCTGGGCTGTGTTGTTCGGTGGCAGGAGGCTCTGGACTGTCTTCATCTCATTCAAAATTCTTAAGAAACAAAACACATCAATATTTCACATCCGAACGAGTCTCATGAAAAGGTCATCATGTCTCACAGGTTTTTTTTTTTCATTATCGACTGACTATTTTTTTACTTTCCATTGACCATATGTAAGACAGTACTACCAAAAGCACCTTTAAAACAGAGGACTGACCTCTTGTTTGACCTCTTTAATACGGATGAAAAAAGTATTTAACAAAGTCTATTTCCCTATAACATATGCACAAACAGAATGCTTGACCATAGCTGTAAACAGAAAACCAACATTATCACCTTTTAAAGTAGACATGACAAACTTGTTAGCTTACTTGCATATCCTGCAGATTAGCATTAGCAAAATATCCAATATTCAATAGAAGCCAAACCCCTGTTAAAGATTTTTATTCTGGAGCACCATTTTAACTAGTTTATCATTTCTGATTGTGGATAGTGACTTTACAGTGACGGTGAAATTTTTTTTATGATTTTTTATAATTCACATTATGAATATAATATTTTTGTTTCTGTTCGTTTCTGCATGGACATTTGTTGATGGGTATTCATTTCAAGCCTTTTTCAACTGTATAACATATTATGGCAAAGTAGTAATTTGGTCTGTTGAAGTATTAGGAAAATTTAAGCATCACTCACATCTGATTCCAGCTGTCTGGTCCACTGGCAGCCACAATGGTCTCAAAATATGTGGTTGCAACTTTCAGTCCAGAAAGGAGGTACACAGCAAGCATTTCTGGTATTGTCTCTTGGATGATGCTCTCAGCCTTGTTAAGGATGACGAGGGAGATGTTGCGCGACGAGGCAAAACTTAGATCTGGTTGAACAAGGAGCTTAATTGAGTCCCGCACAATTTCAAGGATGTTCTGCTGAACAGAGAGCGGCAGGGGGCCCGTGGCTTCAGTCAGGATTTGCATGGCACTTTGGACTGCTTCCAACGTGGCAACTAAGAAGTGGTCACTCTGTAGGCCACCTGGTTGCTCTGCCACCATTAGGGCATTGCTCAGGGACTGGGTGATATTATTAATGTTGGGGAGGTAGGCACTCATTAGCTGCTCCAGGAGTAAAGGAAGATTAGCCAAGTCCTCCAGATATGGAGTAGTTGCCTGTGAGTTTAGGCCACCCATGAGAAGAGGCCAAAGCATGCTCAATAGTTTTCCCACCTGACCATGAAATTAGAAGAAATTAGGAAAATAGGTTACATATTTCATATGCAGAATTCAACAATATTAAGTGCACACAACTTTGATAAATGATAAGATCATATTTGTGTCTGCCTATGATGCTAAATGATGCTGTACATAAATAACCTCATAACCAACTTATCTCAACACATCTGTGGTTTGGAACATGACGTTGGCCAACAGCACCAGTATCAACAGAGATGAAACTGAGATGTTTTATCCACGTCTTATTTTTAATGCAATGTCATCTTTAGCATGCATTTTCCACAAAATGAATTCACACTGAACATAATTATAAGGAGAAACTAAATTATTAAATTCTCTTAAACACGTGACGTGTTTAAGCCTTACCTGGCCAGTAATCATGGGCAAATCTGTTAGTGATGCAGACTCAAAACTTGCCCAGAGGCTCATGTTGCCTGAAATCACAAGAAATATTGTTCACAAAGTGGACCTAAATTTCAACTACACAAACAAAATCCCCTGAGTGAACCTAGGAGTGAAGCATCTTATTCTTACAGCAGACAACAAAAACATTGTGCTGCTTTAATCCACAGCTCTTCAGCTGTCCTAATGCTTGAATAATGAACTGCACAATGTGACCTCCACTCCATCAGAGTTTGTCAGGATTCAACATGTTGTCCACCTACAGTGACACAGAGAAGCTGACTTGCCTTGGCCAGACTCCAAGATGAAGTGAGTGATGTTAATGAGGCCAGAAATGTAGGCCTGGGCTGTGTTGTTTGGTGGCAGGAGGCTCTGGACTGTCTTCATCTCATTCAAAATTCTTAAGAAACAAAACACATCAATATTTCACATCTGAATGTGTTTCATGAAAAGGTCATCAAGTCTTATCAGATTTCATCAAAGTATTGCAGCAATTCATGCACTCTAGCTTTCTATTTGGTTTACATGATCAATCTGGAACAGTGGATGTTAATTATGGTCACTGGAAGGCAGACACCTATCCACATTTGTTGATGGGTATTCATTTCAAGCCTTTTTTAACTGTATAACATATTATGGCAAAGTAGTAATTTGGTCTGTTGAAGTATTAGGAAAATGGAAGCATCACTCACATCTGATTCCAGTTTTCTGGTCCACTGGCAGCCACAATGGTCTCAAAATATGTGGTTGCAACTTTCAGTCCAGAAAGGAGGTACACAGCAAGCATTTCTGGTATTGTCTCTTGGATGATGCTCTCAGCCTTGTTAAGGATGACGAGGGAGATGTTGCGCGACGAGGCAAAACTTAGATCTGGTTGAACAAGGAGCTTAATTGAGTCCCGCACAATTTCAAGGATGTTCTGCTGTACAGACAGCGGCAGGGGGCCCGTGGCTTCAGTCAGGATTTGCATGGCACTTTGGACTGCTTCCAACGTGGCGACTAAGAAGTGGTCACTCTGTAGGCCACCTGGTTGCTCTGCCACCATTAGGGCATTGCTCAGGGACTGGGTGATATTATTAATGTTGGGGAGGTAGGCACTCATTAGCTGCTCCAGGAGTAAAGGAAGATTAGCCAAGTCCTCCAGATATGGAGTAGTTGCCTGTGAGTTTAGGCCACCCATGAGAAGAGGCCAAAGCATGCTCAATAGTTTTCCCACCTGACCATGAAATTAGAAGAAATTAGGAAAATAGGTTACATATTTCATATGCAGAATTCAACAATATTAAGTGCACACAACTTTGATAAATGATAAGATCATATTTGTGTCTGCCTATGATGCTAAATGATGCTGTACATAAATAACCTCATAACCAACTTATCTCAACACATCTGTGGTTTGGAACATGACGTTGGCCAACAGTACCAGTATCAACAGAGATGAAACTGAGATGTTTTATCCACGTCTTATTTTTAATGCAATGTCATCTTTAGCATGCATTTTCCACAAAATGAATTCACACTGAACATAATTATAAGGAGAAACTAAATTATTAAATTCTCTTAAACACATGACGTGTTTAAGCCTTACCTGGCCAGTAATCATGGGCAAATCTGTTAGTGATGCAGACTCAAAACTTGCCCAGAGGCTCATGTTGCCTGAAATCACAAGAAATATTGTTCACAAAGTTGACCTAAATTTCAACTACACAAACAAAATCCCCGAGTGAACCTAGGAGTGAAGCATCTTATTCTTACAGCAGACAACAAAAACATTGTGCTGCTTTAATCCACAGCTCTTCAGCTGTCCTAATGCTTGAATAATGAACTGCACAATGTGACCTCCACTCCATCAGAGTTTGTCAGGATTCAACATGTTGTCCACCTACAGTGACACAGAGAAGCTGACTTGCCTTGGCCAGACTCCAAGATGAAGTGAGTGATGTTAATGAGGCCAGAAATGTAGGCCTGGGCTGTGTTGTTTGGTGGCAGGAGGCTCTGGACTGTCTTCATCTCATTCAAAATTCTTAAGAAACAAAACACATCAATATTTCACATCTGAATGTGTTTCATGAAAAGGTCATCAAGTCTTATCAGATTTCATCAAAGTATTGCAGCAATTCATGCACTCTAGCTTTCTATTTGGTTTACATGATCAATCTGGAACAGTGGATGTTAATTATGGTCACTGGAAGGCAGACACCTATCCACATTTGTTGATGGGTATTCATTTCAAGCCTTTTTTAACTGTATAACATATTATGGCAAAGTAGTAATTTGGTCTGTTGAAGTATTAGGAAAATGGAAACATCACTCACATCTGATTCCAGTTGTCTGGTCCACTGGCAGCAACAATGGTCTCAAAATATGTGGTTGCAACTTTCAGTCCAGAAAGGAGGTACACAGCAAGCATTTCTGGTATTGTCTCTTGGATGATGCTCTCAGCCTTGTTAAGGATGACGAGGGAGATGTTGCGTGACGAGGCAAAACTTAGATCTGGTTGAACAAGGAGCTTAATTGAGTCCCGCACAATTTCAAGGATGTTCTGCTGTACAGAGAGCGGCAGGGGGCCCGTGGCTTCAGTCAGGATTTGCATGGCACTTTGGACTGCTTCCAACGTGGCGACTAAGAAGTGGTCACTCTGTAGGCCACCTGGTTGATCTGCCACCATTAGGGCATTGCTCAGGGACTGGGTAATAGTATCAATGATGGAAAGGTAGGCCAGTTCATCATCACTGAGAAAATTAACCATTGTCTGCAGCAAATGGTGGAGGTCTGTCATAGGGGTGGACATATTCATGGAAGAGTCTCCCCACTGGAGCATACTAGTGAGGACCAGCGTGACATTGGGCTGTTTCATCCACTTCTGTATGAGATCAAGGTATAGATTAACTTGGTGCCTAGCAGCATACAGAATGGTTGTATTGAGCCACAGGTCAAAACCTGGGAGATTAGATTGGCTCTCCAAATTGTCCATTGTTGATTCAAATAAACGCTGGAAAATCTCAACTGCTGTCTGGCCAATTTTCCTCACCCCTGCACCATCTATTGGGTACTGGAGGCTGTTCATCAGGAGCTCAACCTGGCTACCAACAAACAAAGAGACATTTAGCTGTGCCAGCTGTACTGTCACTTGCATTTGCGTGAGGTAGAAAAAGGGATGGAGGAGCTCTGAGACTGAGCTGGTGCTGGTGATATTTTCCAGCCTTTTCAAGTACCAATTTATAGTGCTTAGATAGACTTTCTGAGCATACATGGTGTCGTTAAAATTGTTGGACAACAGTTTGGGGTTGGCAGCTAGATGTATCAGACCTTCCAGTACTCTGATTTCATTCATGATCTCTGGAGTGTTCAGCTGGTTCAGCTGGAGGCCCATCTTGACATTGGCCAGGGTGCTGTTCAGGGTGTGTACAAGAACCATGTCAGGACTGGCGCTGAAGTTAACTTGGACAACATCACTGATGACATTATTGATGATCAACGGAATGAGGGAGAGGATGGCTGTCTCATTACGGAGAGCAGGTAGGTGTGCCAGGAAACTGCTGACCCCGTTTATCAACTCCATAACACACTGCGTTGTCACCGTCTCGTTATTCTGTGGTTCAAAACACTGGCGGACATTGATGACCTCCATTATATTTACAATCAGGTCATTTATGTTGGCAGCTCCAGCTAGTGCAGCAATGCTGTTCAGCTCCTCAAGGGTTAGGTTTGACTGTCTGAGAGCATTCTGGATTTCAGACACGGTAATATTTGGTGTAGCCATGATCACTCTGATGAAATGAAGAGTCTGTTTGAATGTTTCCACATAGGCCGCATCGTTTGAGGACAGGAGGAGTGAGAAGAAAAGGGATGCAATTTCCTCATATTCCTGTCCCACCAGAACAGAGTTGTTCGCAGCCAAATTGATGGTGACATTACCATTAGCCGAAAGTGTAATTTCCAGTATCTGATCCAGGAATGAGAAGACTTCTGAGATTCCAGCCAAACACTTCTGGCCTGCTGCACATTTGATTATTTGACACTGCAAAGCTTTGAAATCCTGGAGAAAGCGAGCAGCTTCCTCTTGGAACTGAGGTGGTAAGAATGCCACAAATTTCTGTATGACAATGTTCTGGGCAGCATCTGGTCCAGCCTGGGCAAGGTTCTCAAGGCTCTCGGGGGTGAGGAGGCTGAGAAAGTCTTTGGAAAGCAGGTGGAGGTCAGTGACTTGTGCTGTGCTCAGCTGCCCACTTGGTAACACAAGATTTTGGATTCTTCGCAGTCTAAACATTGACATCACAAATTCTTGAAGCTGGCGTATGTACCCAATAATTACGTTAGTTGGGTCACCATTTGGAGAATCTGTCACTGTCTTCAAAAGCTCCATGGCACTGAGGATGGCCTCTACAAGGCCTGCTGAGGTCTGGTTGGTGAAAGGCTGGATGGCTTCTCTGAGACGGGCCACATCATCAGGATGGAAGTAGTTTGAATAGGTGAGCAGAGTGTGTCCCATGATGTGGGAGAGAGACATGGTGAGGTTACCCTCCAAGGAGAGGAACTGCATGATCAACCGTTCCAGTTCAGGCATTGTTGGGTCCGTCTCATTGAAGGTAAAAATGTGCTGGTTGACCCTGCCGATCTTTGAGGCAACATCAATCACTGTGGAGACATTGAGGGGACCCTCACTGAGAAGCAGAGGCAGCAGTGGTGCCAGGCCTGTGGACTGTAACAGGTTACCGATGTGGGGAAGTATGACATCAGGGTTAGAGATGCTTTGGTCACTAAGTGTGGTGATTTTCTGGACAAAGCCATCCAGGTTATTCAGCAGGTTAATCAGGTAGGCAGAGAGTGCATCTCCACCTTGAATTCCTTCTTTCAAATATGATCCCGCCAGATGTTTATATATGTCACCGTACACATGCTGCAACAGATTCACAGTTCCTTTGAGAGAACTACAGAGAAAAAAAAGAGTGGAAGAGAACATGTCAGAATTGTATAAATGGCTAATGTATGTAAAACAATAACAACAATAAATAAACACTTTTTTCTGGTGTTGTAAAAGCCACAGTCGGTACTATGCTGAACTCGTAAGAATTTGTACAAAGAGGCTGCTTGTTTAATCATATTACAAATCCATAACAATGCTAGCAATCAGTTCATATTAAATATTTAATGTAAGGAATAGTTCAACATTTTAAGACACATGTTTGCTTTTTGCCACGGCATAGATGATAATATTAATGCCACTCTCATATCTGTCCAAGCAGAATTGAGTCAGTTTGTTGTGTATGGGGCTGCATTACATTATGGTGATCAAATTGTTTTTTTGTTGTTCTTCTCGTCAAATTCTCAGCAAGAAAACAAATAGGCATATTTTGATTAAACTCCACTTTTAATTAGGTATCATTCATTAAAACTACCAAGCTCTTTCACTTACTTCAACAGGACTTCTTGGTTTGGTGACATCAGAGCATCAGCCATTGCTTTTACAAAATGTTGCCAGTTCAAACCAGTATCGCACTGAATGGCAAAGGTGTTGATGTTAACAGAACCTATATGGAAAGGTAAACATGTTACACACATAGTTGAATGCTCTTAATCCAGTGGGATTTTGATAATAACATATAAAAGAGAATAGAGGAGAAACAGGACTCACAGTTTGCTGGCTGAGTTGTGACACCAGGCCTGTAGTTCAAAATCCAGTAAACCATGTGGAAATAGTTCTTTACCTCAGGCCACAATTGACTCTTCTCAATCGTTTGTCCAGAATTCACCACGGACAAAAACACACTACAAGCAAAGAAAAGCAAAAGCACAACACTGTTGAGATAGAGAAATGATAACCAAAAGCATGGAATTTGACATAGTGAACATTATATACTGTAAACACAATCACGGAGGATTGTGCCTGTTTTCAGTTTTCAGCTTTCAGCAAAGATAGATAGGCTACGCAAAGCAGAGTATAGTGCTCTGGAATGAAACCCTGCAGGTATATCAGCCAGACCTTTGTTGAAGAATCCCAATAACATCAAGACTGCTGTTTGGCATCCAGTTCATCCAGTATGCTCCGCCCAGTTCGGTGGTCAATCGTTCCGAAAACATTCCAAACTGCAAAGAGTCATTGTACAACTTGTGCCACTCAGAGAGAATCATAGGAAGTGTCACGTTGTAGTCTGCTTGTTGTGTGAAGGTGCTGTACACGTCTTGTACCTTTCGAAACATAATATGAAAGAAGAAATAACTTGATTAATGACATAAATAATCAAACAGATCAAGTTTTAAACCCCATGTCAGACACAATTGATGATACTAAGAACAGAAAATTATATATAGGTATATATATATAGCTACCTATATGGATAGGACATATGTGAATCCATTATAGATGGATACAATTTTCTCTATGTGTTTCTCTATAAATTATCTGTCACAGACTTTAATACTGACTGATTCTGTCAACATTTCAACCCCAAAATTACAAAATCTGTTCCATAACAATAAGAAAAAGTAAAGAGTAGCATAAAGTTGGAGGAGGACTCACAAATAATTTATGTTTTTTACATAATAGGTCAATTTTAGGCAACATTTCACTTTGAAATTAAACTTTACAAATGCAGTTGAATAACTTTTTACCTTCTGAACCACTGGCAGCCAGTCCATCAGCAGAGCTTGCTCTAGAACAGAGCTGTTTTGGCAGATCATTGATCTCCACACCTCGATCTTTACACTCTCTGTGTTTAAGAGCCACTCGAAGGGACCCAAGAGATCCTCACAGGTTAAATGCTCAGGAGCCAGGCTCTAGTAAAAACAGAGGGAAAAAAGCACAAACTGATAAGTGTTTTCTACATTTACTGCTTTCCATGTTATGATTAAAAACCTCAAAGCTCAGCGAATCATTTGAGAAATATATTTAGGCAGACAGGTGTTCATTCATTCCAGTCATCTTAGATTCTTGCACATAGTTTCATATACATTCGATGTATTTTGGGAAGCCCTTTTTATACCTTGGCCAGGGACTACAGATAAAAAAATAGCCTTTTGCACATTCTGGCATTTTTTTACCATGTGTATTTATTACTTTTTAACTTGCATATTTAATTTCCACTCTCCCATCACTAAACAAACTAAACTAAACATTCATTTGTGTTCTTACTCTGTGAATTTTTAAATACATGATACATTATTCATTGAAAATAAAGTTTTGTGAGTCTGGCCAATGCTTGGTTGTTCAACACGTCCTTGGATAAATAATACACACAGTTAATTTCAACCTGGGTGGGTTTTTTTTTTTTTTTTTGCTGTTTCAGCCCTCATGTTTATGGTAACAATTTACACACTATTTTCATTGCTTAGAAATGTAACTTTGGAAATCCCGGCAGTTGCTCAAACTTGCACTTCTACCCACATCTAAGCACTGACATGGGGAACTAAGGCTTATGTATGTTCACACTGCAAGCTTTAGCACTCAATGCTGATGTATTGTTTGTTGTTTTGTTTTTCTTTGCCTGACCACATTTTTTTTAATGTGGCCCATATCAGATTCCAGTGTGAACAGGTCACGGTCCTCAAGTGACCTGCATGATGAATGTTGATTTACAGTAAATAAAAGTCACATGAATTTTGATATGACCTGTATCTGATTTAGACTTCACATGAAACTCATACATCACAACTGAAAAAATCCGATTGCATGTGATTTGTGCTGTTCACATCATGAAAAAAGCTGGTCACACATGAGCAAAAATATTATATTATTATTATTATTATATTATTATATTTGGGTCCCTTTGGCCTGTAGTCTGAATCTGGCCTGATCTGTTATGAAAACCGATTGAAATGATGGCTGAAACTACAAAAATAAGATCAAGGTTGTAAAATAACATAATTCTCCTTCAAGAGATCAGTGGAAATTCTACAAACATACCTTCATAATCACTTCCATCACACTGTCCAGAACATGACCCATCCAAACACTTGCATCAGTCTCCTTTGTCAGCAATGTTAGATAGGTCAGTTGGAGTTGATCAGCATCTTTCAGAACATTTACCATAAGCTCTGCACAGGAGATCGTAGAGAACACATTCACAACAAAGACAAAGCCAGATCAGTTGACTACAGTCATACTTAGTGATATTCTATAAAACATAAGTACATTTAAAAAAGAAATGCACCTTTGCAGGCTTACATTGACTTCTCTTTCTGTTGTATAATACGTCCCAGGGGGTAGTTTTTTATAGAGTGTTTTCCTTCCCTGTGTGTGTGTGTGTGTGTGTGTGTGTGTGTGTGTGTGTGTGTGTGTGTGTGTGTGTGTGTGTGTGTGTGTGTGTGTGAATTTTCCTGCAAGGTAACTTCTCTAGTCCTACTTTGCTTTCTTCTATCATTCATCAGTCCCCTGAGAAAGGGTGTGAACTTTTTCCATTCACCTCTTTTTACTCCAGGTCGAGTTGACAATAGTGACTGTGGCAGCATGTGACAAAAAAAGTGAGTCATGCTCCTTATGCTGAACACAATATGTCCTGTGAATGTGTAAACTTTTAGGTTTAGTCTCTCTGCTCTTGCACTCTCATCATAAGGGCTAACAACAAAAGCTCATGTTTACAGTGTACTTTTTTTTTTTTTTAAATTAGAGATTTCATATGTTAAAACTGTTACTGTAATTAGACACCAAAGCAGGCTTCACTGTAAGCAGGATGTTATGTAGTTTTACCTTCAACAGTCTCAAGGGTCACTGTCGCTGCCTTCATGGACTGAAAGCCAGTTCTAAGGATACCCTGGACAACCATATCCACCTCAGGCACAATTTGTATAATCTCCATCACCACTTGACCGACCTCCAGAAACCTGCCAAAGCACAAGGCCAGACTCAGGAGAAAGTACAAACCGTTACACCACATTACAGTGGACACTCAACTACAGGTTTCTAATATTTAGCCTGATGTGTGCGAGGACAATTTTACATTTTTAAAAAGTGTAGCTAACTTTAGAGGTATAGAAAGCGGAGTGTGAGAAATACATAAACAAGTTGAATGGGCTGAAAATTGATGAAAATGTTTCTTCAATACAGTGGTGTATAGATCTCCACTTTGAAAGTATAGCGTGACCATTAGCTGGTGCAAAAAATATTATAAGAAGCTGTATTTTTTTGATCATCTGAAGTAATATTTAACAAAAATATAAATTTGCACTCTCATATACATTTCTTAAAAACTCCTTCAATTGTGTGATATTCAGAAAAGTCCATTTAGTTGCTTTAATCCAATTTGCTTATTCGTTTTTGTAGTATTAAAAAAATTAGCAGCTTGTAATGGATTTGCTTTACAGAATCGATGTAGAGAACAGACTGTACTCACAGCTCCTCCTCAATGTTTTGTGGTTGTGTATCTACGCTACGGTGGGTCCTTGTGATGTTGGAGCTTCCCTGCCCTCCTGGGGATAAACCTCCCATCAGACTGTGCAGCAGCCCCTTGGCGAAGGACACATCATGAGGAGCAACGTGCTTACTCCACGCCAGGAGAGCCTGTGAGTAATATAGGTCACATAAGGGAGGACAAACAGTAGAAGGTATGCTCAGTTAGATTTGCAAAATTAAAATCCTTTTTGCTAAATCCATTATGTACAAGAAGTCAATCATTTTCTGTTCTACTCCTGTCTCTTTCTTAAAGCAGAGCAATAAGAAATAAGGTGAATAAATGACACTTTATTATAAAATGGTGAAAATAATTCTGCCCAGATCTAATCTTTTTGTCAATAATCTTAGGAAAAGAAGTATTTTGTTCACATCTTCATTCACCTATGCAAATTTGTTTTGAAGAGCTGATCTGCAATTTATTTTTCTTAAACTGCAAAGACCTTTGATTTACAATATAAACAATCCTTCCATAAAAGAAATTGCATATATTGTATATTTTGTTATTAAGCAAGATTGTGCTATGTACATTCAGTGCTAAAAGTTAAGCATGCTAATTATGACAGTTGTTGATAACTTATATAACTTTTACTTCTAGAGATTTATTCACCAGTTATGAAAGCAGAAAGCTGAGATCAAATAAACTGGTTAATTGGGTCGCACTAAGACTGTGTATCATTAGCACATATGCACCGTGGCACCGAATCTGTAGGTGAGTAATAAGACACATGCACATCACTGCTGTACGCCAGCATTAGATTGGTAATTGATGTCCACTGACTGTCAGAGCGAGTAAATTGAGTGATGACAGTGTTAGCTAACAGCTTCTGATTGGGAATTATCTCATCAAAACACGTCTACCATACTGGCAGAGCTAATTGGATTTCTTTAAGGTTCCCGTTCCCCAGGTGTGACCTGGGACTTGCAGTTGCTTGTTGCTAAGGCCAACAGCTTTCTTGCAGGCCGTAGACTAATTATTTGCTGCGCTCTGAATCTAATTACTTGTGAAGGTGGCGCTTGAGAATCCAAATCAGAATAACACAGACGAGCAGCAAGAGAGAGAGCGAGACAGTGCGAAAGAGAGAGCCGAGACAACAGGAAAGGAATATGCCACCCACACACATTCAGTAGCTGACTCATTTCTGAAGTCTGTAATTCTCTTTTGTTGATAATGATAACATAGTTTTGACCTACCTGTTTTGCCAGCTTATCAGGGCAGATCCAGCCCAGAAGCATGTCCACAGTGCCTGTATTGCACGCTGCTGTTAGCCACATCAGCTTACTGCTGTTGTCACACAGGTAGGAACGCACCATATCTCTGTCCAGTGTCAGGCCGATAGCCTGGAGGGAGAGAGCGACAGTAAATATAATTAAACTGTGGTCAAACTAAAAAAAATAAACTGCTCACTCCTTTATGGAACAATTATCACGAACAGTAGTAAATGTAAATGTAGTAGTAGTGAAAATACCCAATATTTGTACTCTTATAGATTACACTCTCATCGGGTCCATTAAATATGAAGGTACAGCCAGGAGATGGTTAGCTTGGGTAAGCATTAAAACTGGGAACAGCTAACTGAGCCTGGCTCTGTCCAAAGGAATCTGCCAACCAGCACCTCTAAAGCTCACTAACAACACAATGTACCCAGCCGAGAAATGTTCCAGCACATAACCCCTGTGGAACGTTGAATTGTTGTTTTATACTTAAGTTTGTGTACAGATTAAACAAACAAGAAATAACGTGTTAAGTCAGTTTCAGAGGTGCTGGCGGGTGGGTATTGTTGCCTTCAAATGGAGCAGGGCTAGCTGTTCCCCTTCTCACCTTAACTCTTGGCAAGAAAGTGAATCAGTCAGGGCCTGAAAGTAAAATGTTTCACGAAAAACTTCCTTGTTGGCGGAGTGGGGTGAAACCAGTTTGACAAGCTGCTGTGCTTTTTATATCTTACTTAACCCAACCTTATTTTGATCTTCAAAGGGTCAGTAAGTGTTCCACCACAATCTCCACCATTGGTGACAAATATGAAAAGGCATCTAATTTTTATTTTATACATAAAAGAAACATGAATCACAACTATTTCCTATACTATATGGCCAAATAGAAATGACTTTGGTCAGCACGTACCTTGTCCAGTGGTATCTGGACTTCTTGTAGAACATATTTCACCATTTCACTTAGTGAGTCATTGTGCAACATGACGACATCGCCGAGGGAAACGGACACATCTACGCAGAATCAAATGAGATGTTACACCCTGATGGCATATCAGCACAAAACTTGACCGACCACATTTCTCTGGTGTTTTGATATCAAAGGTGAAGGTTAAAGATGTGAAAGCGGAACAAGAAGAAATTCAACTGTATTATAAAGGTATATTAGGTAATCAGTGGTTTATTTATAAAAACAACACTTTTATATATGTAGGCTGACATTAGAAGTTACCTTTGCCAGGCCAGTTTTGAACATAGTGGAGAATGTTGATGCCTCCAACAAGCAGTGGATGCACTGTGGAAAGTGAGGCACCGGCTTCAGGGAAATTGCTCTGGATGACATGTATAGCACTAGAGAGACCACAGGGGAAAACATTTAATGCTCAAAACAAGACAGAACCTGCAACAAACACCTGACAGAACTAATGATTAGAAAAACACACACTTTACCTTCCTGCTGCTCTCAGATATTGTGGGTTGCAAACAGGACTAGACTGAGTGTTTTCTAGCCAATACCAATAAAACATTTCTAATCTGGGCACCATTTACGACAAAACAGACAGTAGTGTTCTTCAAAATCATTTTCAATACTATGTCATTCCCAGTCTTCGCCCCATATGCCTGTGCTTGCATTATTACATTCAGTGTGTAACAATTTATGGCACTTAGTCACACACCACCAACTTTGTTACTGATTTTGGTGAGACTGGATCATGTTTTTATGGGGAAAATGTTTTCTGATTTTCCCTCTGATGTCCTCAAGCTGCTCAACTCTCTGTGATTTACAGAGTTTCTTGATGGACAGTAAAGTAAACTGCTGCTAAATGTAGCTGCCTTTATTACAGTTAGCGCAGTTACTTAGCCGTGTTGCCCAGACTATGAGCTCAGAGCTCTGGAGAAGTGTTTACCCAATGCTAACAGTGGACTCCAAAACTACTGTTTTCACACAGCTGCCATTTCTTAATTTTGCATCACTCCATCACTGAAAGCACATTACCCCTGTACATTGGTGAGTAGGGTCTCCGTGGTGCCCAGCACTTGGTCAACAGAACCTGAGGAGAAGAGCTTCGGAATAGCCAGCAGGCTTTCCCACAGTGAGGTCTGACTTTGCAGCTGATCGAACAACAACACTGCCATCCCAGCCGCCGTCACCATCTCATCTGGTTTTGTCAGCATCAGCCCCATCAGTATCTGTCAACCAGAGGCAATGTCAGCGTCAACAAAACAAACAGTTTTGTGTACTTGGACATTCAAAAAACGGTTTCACATAAAACAGAAATAAAAGAAGTTTTAACATGATAACAACAAGGTGACACATGCACATGCAAGCAAACACACACACACACACACACACACCTGGTTGAGTGTGTTGAGCGAGACCTCAAACACAGTGTTGTTGGACTTGCAGAAAGTGACCACAGCATAGGAGAGGGTGTTGGCTGAGGTTGTGTTCATCATGGGCAGCATTACGGTGCAGACGGCCCTTTTCAACACGTTGAGTGACTCCAGGGTTTGGTTCAAGGCCTCCTGCAAGGGATAGGATTTATGGATTCAGATTATTACAGTTACACATTAAGTGAATGTATTCATTCAAAAGGTAAATTCCATATAAGATTTTCTGAACAGAAAGTGATTGTAAATTGCGTAACATAACTAGTGAGCATTATTCCCAAAATTCAGCATTACAAAAACTGTAATTATAAAAATGTAATTTGTGACTTTTATGACCAGTTATTTTGAATATTTGAAATATTTTGACATCTCAGAAATACTGTACCTTTATCATGTAATAAACCTTATTAATTGAGCATTTGGCCATATGTTCTGATAATATGAATTCAGTAGCCTATAGTTTCCATTAACAGATGAATGTATGAACTTATTGCTGTGCTGTAGGCTTGAGATAACTCTGCTGTAACACTTGACCTTTTTGAGACTTGACTGACTGAAGACTTGATTTGTCTGAGACTAGTAAAATAAAATCTCAGCTTATATTTTAGTTAACTGATGCTGTCATCTCTGGAAATATAATAATATATTTTGTAGCAAGATGTTAGTTTCAAGTACTCTTTTTTTTCTTTGTTTGTTTGCTATTTTAATCTCTTGTCACTTTGGTGGAGATACGAGGTTGGTGTTGTCATTTTAGATTGCTTTGATGAGTGGCTTGAATACTTTCCTGAACGGACTGAATTGAATTCAAATTGTATAGACTCTTTATTGTGTTATCTTAATCTTTAATCTAACTTTATTGCTCCTATGTTCTACATTTTACTCTAACATAATGTCTCAGTGCATGCATTACAGTGTCACTTACACAAGAAAAAAGAAATTTGAGCCTTTTCTGTCAGACAATATTGTAAGGGTCCATCTGCTATTAACAATGAGCAACACATAAGAGACTTGACACCTGAAGAAACAGGCTTTTCCTTATTCTTAGCAGTTTTGTTCCTCCCATTATATCATAACAATACACACCTGATCTCCCAAAGGACTGCTACTGATGGCGTTCATGAGAGAGACATTATTAGATCTTCCTTGGTTAGATGGACCTTTAAGAAAAGAACACATTGTGTAGAAGTTAGCAATGTCTAAAATCATAGTCACCTTATGACGCAAACCTTAGATGCAAGTAGAGTCCAATGTTCTTGGACCAAATAGTCAAAAAGTAATTTTTTTGTTTTTTTAAAACAAATTAAAGAAGCCAATAAAAATGTCAAACTATTCTTTAATGTCCGGGGCCCGTTTTAAATGTTTTATCTATTAAAAGTTAAAAATAACTACTTCTTCAAAGATTTTATATTATATTCACTAAAAAAAGACCCCCAGTCATCATTTACCAGAAGTTGGGCTGGAATGTTTGGAAAAAGAAATGTCTCTTGGCTTGAAAAGCACAGTAGAAGGGTCCGTTAAGAATGTTGTTCAAGAAATCAACCAGTTCTGTAGGATCATTGCTGGAGTCCTTCAAGAAGGAAAGGTCGAAACTATCCCCCTGAATCAGGTCTGCCAGAGGGGAACCGTTCAACGTGGTCGACCTGTCACACAGTCAAAAGGATCAGATGAGACATTTAAAAGATATTTATGCAAATTTATTTATTTATTCTTTTTAAGTCCGTCTTCAAGGGTTTTCCTACAGAGCAGGGGTCAGCAACCTCTACTATTACTGTTCATTTCCCACCACAGATCAAGCACACCAGTATTGTCTGCAGCGTTTTCTCCTCTTCTTTTTTGGATTTGGAGTTCATAGCTATCCTAGGTAGGGATACTCAAGATAGATAGCCACCACTACTGAGGTTCCATAAAATATAGAAAAGACCCCCATCGGAACGTAATGTATGACGCACATTTTAGTTGACGAAATGTTCTCTTTTCTTTCACAACTGGAGAATTAAGAATCACTTTAGGCCTACAACAATGATAAATGAAAATGTTAAAAATAATTGTTATTCATTTTCACATATATAGCTCTGAATAAAGAGGAAACTCTAAGTTCTAAGAGAAAACCTGTTTAGTTATAAAAAGCCAATGGAATAGAGGAGGTGAGATATGGCTGACTAAAACCAAACAAAAGCTTGACTGAAAGTAGCCTGCCTGGAGATTTGCACAAACCATCATTCATCAGCAGGCTGAGGGTTAGACAAACAGGTTTAAGCCACCTTTTTCTCTGCGTCAGGAATTAAAATTTCAGTGACAACACAAAAGCTTAAGTAACAAAGGTAAAGAAAACAAGCAATTTCCACTAACCGATGTTGCTATTTTTAACACAAACACACAACTACAATAAAGTAGTTCCACGAACAAAAGATTGTGCAACTCAAAGTGTTGATGGAGCTGTTAATACAGTGAATACAGTAAAAAGTGACCATGCAAACAACAGACAAAAGAAAAGAAAAACAGTGCTATCGTTTAAAAAAAAAAAAATGTTGTCAAAATATGAATTTATATGGCTTCATAAAACTTTGGTGGGTTTTGATTAATCAATCAACCAAGTTTATTTGTCACATGTAATAATATAAGATACAATCGCAGTGAAATGTTATAATTAGGCAAGGGGTTAGGGAGGCTTCCCTTCCACCACAGGGGGCTGTCGTTGTTGTTGGTACATCTCCATGATCACACTGACTAATCATGTCTTGTGATGCTGTTTTTGCTGAGGTGTGGCCCTCCTTTGTGACCCGAGGGCCTTCTGAACAACTTTTTCTATCATGTGATGCTAGGCCAATAGAGACCTTCAGTATGTTTAAGATGTAAAAGTCAGTTTCTTGCCGTATAGGTCAGATAATACATAATATACAATCTGTACTGAATGGGGGTACCTTTTTTTCCGTGAGGATTTCAGAGATGACTTTGATGCTGTTGGGTCCGCCAGGCGTGATTTGTTATGACAGCTGCTGTCTGTGTTGCACATGAGGGTCTGAAGGAAAGGGAAGAAGCCCGTGCTGGGGAGGTTTCGGGGTGCCACATAACCTGGAGGAGACATGACATTGGTGACACTGTTTTAACTTTTGTTGTATTTGTTGGTATGGGACCCTCACAGTGAAAAACAAAAATCGTTTGGTTAAAGTAGGCGGCAAAATAGTTGGCGCACAGCAGCTTTCTTTCAGCAGATATCCATGACGGATAGGTTTTGCAAAAGGCACAGTTGATCTCAGCCACCCACTCTCAGAGGGATTCGTTCAGGACAGAGATACAGGTCCCTCAGGGTAAAAACCAATAGGTTTACCTTTGTTCCAAGGGCAATACATGACTGCTCACTATATAATTGCTACTGTTGAAAGTCAAAAAAAGCAGCTTGATCAAAATCTCAGGAAAGCTGAGAGAACTGAGAAATTTGCCAAATAAAAAGTCTTTCAGTGGCACTTCTTCATGTGAATTACTGGTAAAATATATAGTGTTGATGAGAAATATCATGAACACTATACAAACTACTCAACAACAATGTTACAGGGAGGTTAAAAAGAAAAAAACATGCATCAGAAACACACTAAATAGTTTAGCAGTCTGTTGCAAAAACTTTTTTTAGTGCCGTGTTTTGGTTTAAAACGTTTCTATAAACCGGCCCGATAACTTCTGACCTGCAGGATCAGGAGCTTGAGCTATTTTCCATTTGTCTGTTTCATTACAATGAGAAACTCATACTGTCAGAAAACAATCTAAGCTATTGTTCAAATTAAAAACAAAGAAAAAGAGATTTGAAGAGCATGAAGATCGGGTTACAGTCAAGCCGCTGTGACTAGACTGACCTTTTTGGTATTCAAGCCTGTTGATATTATCTGAGAAAGCAATGTTTCATCTTGGCACAACACATTCCTCTAAAGGAGAATAATAGCCGGGCAAACAGCATTTGACTAAGCCTATTCATGGCATTTGTGGGAGACGAATTATGAAAGCTACGATATATAAACAAATTTTTCAATTACATAAGACCTCAAGGTTAACAAATACACTCATGCAGCCAGTTCCAGTATTTAAACAGCCACTCAAGAAAGGAAACCACTTTGTATCCATACAGTCATTAGTTTTCAACCATGACACTTTAACACATGCCTCCCGTGCCATCTTATAGGAAATAGTCATTGTACATTTCTATAATAATCATAAGGAATGATTTAATAGCACTCAATAGCTCTGTGACAAACAGTGGCCCATATTCAAATAAACACTTAAGAATGGGTTTGCAGCATAATTTGTAAAATTTCTTATTCAAGGTTACTCGTGGTCAGTTAGTCTGAACATCAGATACTGAAGATGGTTTTGTTGCCAGGTTTGGGTGTGGTCCATTACTGTGCCTGTTTCCAGTATGAACAAAAAAAACCTCACCAACTAGCACTTGAAAGGGGAAGAGGAGATATAGTTCAGACTCACTGGATATATTGTATATAACATATATTAAATTACATGTGAATCCCTGTGTCCATTGAATCTGATCCATCAGAAAAGGACTAAACAAACGTGGGAGTGGTTAACTGGTAACAGTTAATAACAAGATTAATAGGGTTAGTCAAGATAAGATGGTCTTTCTTACATTGTTAATTTATTTTTATTTTTCCAATGCTGTATATAATGGAAAAATATATACTTCCTCATACATACTGACAGGTGCATTGGAGGATAAAGTGTTGTGTTGACATTTGTGAGGTAATAAAAAGAACCAGACTTACTGGTTATTAAAACACTTAGGGTATTTTTATTTTTTTTATTCTTTTCGCAATTTCTGCAACTCCCTCTACAACCAACCACTCTCAAATGTGGTCATGGCGACACAAAGGCAGATGTGTATTCATATGTAACGCTCCCTTCTTAAGCGCCTTTACCCACATGTTAACAGTATGGGGATAGGCTCGGATCTGAAGAACTACTCTTGTTTCTGTTTACTGTGATTGTGAAATTTGAATGTCCATAGGTGTGCTATTCGTTATGATGCCAAACAAAAACCCGACAGTCCATGTAAAGTCAATATTGTGTCAACGCAAATTTTTGCCTATGTATGTAATACACTGACAATGCATTGTAGATATAGAGACAATATGATACAACTGTAATATTTATAAAGAGATTTTTAATGTTTTTATTGAGTTTATCTTACTACTACTAAAAAGTAGTAAAGGGTCTATCTTTGGTAGTGCCAGGGCAGGTTATAGGTGAAATAGGATAAGATTTATCAGTAGGTTATATTGAAAGCTGTTTTTGTTTGCTCACTCTCTATTTTGATTGTACATTATATCATATCATCAATGACTATATAACAGCAAGACTTGCATTTGTAAAGACGTTCATTAGTGATAAAGGGCTATTGAACTACATGTCAATAACACAACATGTAACTACTGGATCAAGGTACTATTCTCTGCAGTTTTACACTTACATGTATCTTTTACTACTGGAGGGAACTGGTTGCGGGTCACAGCGATGATGATGAAGATAATCAGAGGCCAGATGATCAAAGTCAGGGACCATAGCTATAACACGAGAGAATCAGAAAACAGCCATAATCAGTTTATGAAGAGTTCATTTCTAAAAATAGATAGTAAAATATTGGGTATCTGGTCTGTAAAGATGCTGTTAATTATGATTTATGCTATTTATTCCCAACAATCTTTCTTTGGTTATGATAAAGCTGATGATCTTATGAATAAAAATAAGTTCCTACTGCACTTGTCACTCACCGGCTGTCTGATGACTGTCAGCCCATTCTTCCAGAGAAGAAGTTGCAGCTGCCGAAAGAAGGCCATCACGGAAGGAGGCTGAAATGAAAACCAATCCATCAATTGTCAGCTACTTAAAAAAAAACTTGCAGTGGTTTGACATTTCAGATATAACAGATAATGAATTTGAGAATGAGTTTGTTGGTTGTTTTATCACATCTTTAGTCCACATGACTTAATTCCAGATGAAAATCAGTAGTTTTACCGCTGTACTCTTCATGGTGGAATGAAACCAAGAATTACTCACTATTGTGCTAATGGCTGGACAAATCAAGTATAGGTTCTGGGCTCTTGGGACTTTGGGCTCCAAACAATTGATTAATGGCAAAAATAAACTACTTGAAATAATTATTAGTTATCTTCCGACACAAAGTAGTTAATAATGCTTCACATCAGTCAATTACAACAGTAAAATCCAGCCTTTACTTTAAAGCATGTCTAACAATAATAATCTAATGATGTTGTATAACCACCTTTTACCTTTAATACTTGAAGTACATTTTCCTGACTATGGGCTCACTTACATAGCCTACTTTTTAAAGGTAGAAGTAGTTGTAGTAACACTTTCAATGCAAGATTTATACTTGCAATAGATTATTTTAACAGTGTGGCATTAATACTTTTATCAGACTTTTTTTTATAGCACTTTTCACACGAACACGAAGTGCTTCACTCAAGAGAAAACACAAGGTAACAAATGAATTTGTAATAAATAAAACACTCAGTAAAAACACAAAATGAGGAAAAAATACAGAAAAGTAATAACACTGATTCAAATTATAAGCAGACAACAAAAAAAGGAATAAAACAGATTCAAATGTATAAATAGATTCCTTCCTCCACCACTGCTAATAATAATAAAGTAATGTACTAATTAACCATTTGCCTTACCTGGCTGCGTACGTCCTCCTAATGGGTCAAACTATTTGTTAACTGACTGTAGGTCGCAGGTTCGTTAGGGAGGACATGGCGCTAGGTGGGACCTAGCAGGATGCCCTTTCCATCAGTCGTTTATGGGAGTAAAACAGAACAAAATGCGTGCTGGAAAATAAACTAATAATAATAAAAAAAGGAGCAAATAAATCCTCCTTGAACGACGCCGCTGTTTACGACAACCTGTCTTCTCCCTGTGTTTCCTGCTATGAGAGAAATTCCACCTGTGTGAGAGAGTCAATCTGTGAGAAAGGGCGTGTACTGACAGCAACCTGTTCAAAGCAGAGGAGAAGTTCATGACTCCTGGGACAGACTAATAACACGTGTTAGCTGCAGCGAGCAATTATTACATGTGACTGGACTTGTAATTTACATAATACCCCTGTAATACATTACTAATAATAATACTATAGTTCCTATAAGGATTATACTTTGTTTAACATATGCTTTGATTAGTAAGATTTTAGGCATTTCTATACTGCATAATAACCTAAATATGGCTTTAATGTCCCACCATTGCTATACTGGATGATCACCTACTGTATTTTCATTTGTTGGATTTGCAGTAGTCTCATAAACTGAGATTATAAGCAACTGAGTACTGCTTTAATTTTATTTTTTTATTTTTTTATTTTTCTGTATGGCCATTGTTCTTAGCCAGAGTAACTTCTGGACAACCTGAATAAAGTGATCAGCAGGGAGACATTTTCATCTGTGAGTAAGATTAAATGTTAAAAGGTTACAAAATTTTTGATTTACATGGGATTGCAGTGATTTAGAGGGGACACCAAGCATCATATTGCATCATGTCTTAATTATTTAGTGTTGTTTGAGGAAGTATGTGCAGGTCTCCATAGGGAAAAATCACACTGATATAATGTGAGGGATCCACAGGGAGAAGTCCAAACAATGTAGTGAATTCTCTAGACGGTGCACATCTTATGACTGTGCTATACACACAGGAAAATAATGATGTAACTAACAAATTTGTATGTTTTAAGAATAAAAAAATGTACAAAAGGCAAAACAATGGGCAGTATGAAGCTACATGGGTTGGGCCAAACAAGGGTATAGGTGACATGTGACACTGCTCTTATTGTTCAACTTCAAACATCAATAAGAATTTCATCATCAAGGTAGTCCTACAGGTTTTCCATCTTGATAAAAATATGTGGTTGAAAAAATGTGCCAGAGGTAATTAGTAAGTACAAACCAGGGTAAATATACATCAATATATCATACATCTCCAGATTTGAATCATTTCATCAGGCTGCATTTGCTGAGTCAAGCACAGATTTCCAAAATGGCTCTGAAAAGCAGGGCTCTTAAAAAGTTTTCAGGGGTACTTAGGCATACACTTTTTATTCCTCACCTCCAGAAAAAGACCCAAAAACGAATTTATACGGATGACTGCTTCCTGTTACTCTTACTCAGCACTACTGTTTCCTCACATTTATCAGACAAAGACATAATAAATAAATAATACAAGAAACATGTGCTGCTGGTCCCAAGGATTAGATCTTAATGTTGGAGTCTGGGGTCCAAATTATATCAATTTAAAAGGTCCATAGTATGTAAAATTCCTCAAGCGACTATGACATGTTCATAGTCTGAAATTACGTGAATAATCAAAATAATAGTAATGAAAACAATATATTTAGGGGTGTACGGGGTACATTTAACAAGCCAAGATATAATCTCTTACAACATTTACATCAACACTTCTAAACTTCAGCTTCTGACTATATAAGGTTATGATATAAATGTGTGTGTGTGTGTGTGTGTGTGTGTGTGTGTGTGTGTGTGTGTGTGTGTGTGTGTGTGTGTAAATGTAAAATCTGTTTGTTTTACTCCAAAAGAACTTTTATTCAACACCAAAATTCACTAAAAACATCTACTGTACAAACCATGAGACAATGCCCATATCTGAATTAATTAATGTGTGCATGCTCAGGGATAAAGAACCAACAAAAAAAAACAACAAGTCGTGTTGTAAGATAACAGCTTGATGGCTGGCTAGTGTTGACAAGACACAGTGGCTCCTTCGTGGCATTTTGATTCCTTTCAATGGTAGTATCGTTAGCCATAACACCATAATAACACATACCAAATATACAGTCTGTGGATTCCAAAGAAAAGGCTAAAGGTATTAAGCATTAATAAGGAATTTCATGTAACAAATGTTAATACTGGCACTGGGTAAAAACATGAAATAAGGGAGGAAACACTGAAATACGGTGGAAGCAGAGGAGGAATACAACTATTTTCAACAAAGCATGAGCTGGAATTTGTTAGGTTTCATTTTTAAAAGGTCCTCTATGGAGCTTTTGAACACATGTAGCACTATGGAGCACTTTTTGTTTGGATCTCGTGCACTAGAGTGTGGCAACAAAGTACACTTTCATCTCACCAGTTTAATGCTAATCCACTGATCAACAGTCGGTGGCAACATATTATGTAACGAAGCCTTGCGCTAACAAAAGGCAGTGAAGAAGACGACTGCTAGCAAACATGGACGAAAACATTGCAAGGTTCTAAAATAAGTTTTATGAGGAAGGAAATGCATTTAACAGACTAGGATTTAGGCCTAATGGTACACACAGAGTGCTTTTGGGTAAGAAACACATTTTTACTTGTTTACAAGAAAAACTCCATAGGGTACCTTTAATTAAAAATGCATTATCTTCAAACTATGTTCATAATCTCTGAATGCTTCTTATGTGGTCTAATATTTAGGGGGAAAAAATAGGTTAAATTTAGATGCTCAACATCTTTGAATCTCACAAAATGTTGAACTGAGGATACTCTCATACAACACTGTCTGTGGCAGTCACTATAAGACACTGTTTCTCACCAGTGGTGCTGGTGTTAGTGATAAATATCAGACATTATGTAAAATACCAGGCTGTCATGAAGGATCCACATTCAACATACAACCTACAAAATATTTGCAGATTTACTTGTTGAACTTGTTACAGTCATATAAGCCCAGTCTTGGCCTTTTGAGCATACGGTTCAGTCACAGTGGTCTCCAAAGACCTGATTGCACAACTCTTAAACCATAAAAAATACACCATAAAACACTTAAAATACTGCTTTTGGCACTTGTGTGTGTCAGGAAAGTCAAGAGGTCTCATCAATAAACAATTTTCCAGTGTGTGGGCTGTTCACATTCTTTCTCAGTGTCCCCACAGAAACGATTGTATGTAGTTTTGGGGTCAAAACCCAGGATCTCCCTCTCTTCGTGGATCCGGAAAGAGAAGGTGGACACTGATGTTCCTATGAAGAATCTGAATGAATAGATAGATAGACAGAAAGATAAAAACATCAGAAGGAAAAGTGATCCAAAGTTGATGGAAAGTTACAGGAGCATGTGACACAGTGAGAGCAGCATATGCAGCAGTCCTGATTAGTTTTTCAAGTTGAAAATATTTTCTACGGGCTGGTAAAATATCTGAGTTATCGAGGAGTAAAGGTCAATTTCAAGTTGGCAGAGGGATGAAACACAGTAACCAACGTAAACTTGTTAGTCCTCAATAATTACCTCTTTTCAAAAAATCAGCAATAACACATGGACTGCCTCAAGTCTTAATAATTCAATGTACACATTTTATGTTACCATACAATGCCTTCAGCAAAAAAACACTAAAGTAATGCACACTGAGACCTATTTCTA
This sequence comes from Dicentrarchus labrax, assembly GCF_905237075.1. Classification (NCBI taxonomy): domain Eukaryota; kingdom Metazoa; phylum Chordata; class Actinopteri; family Moronidae; genus Dicentrarchus; species Dicentrarchus labrax. The sequence continues at coordinate 12,983,236 of NW_026136706.1, forward strand.
AATTTCTAAAAAGTTCTTTTTAATTATTCAACACACAATACTCTGAAATGATATAGCCTGAACTTAGGCATAGTGGTGCTCAACAATTTTGTTTAGCATGTTAGCGTGCTGACATTTGCTAATTAGCACCAAACGCAGTACAAACAAAGTACTGCTGAGGCTGATGGAAGTGTCATTCGTTTTACAGGTATTTGGTCATTAACCAAAGTGTTGGATCAATTAATTTGATCTGATGATGAGGAAAAGTGAGGGGGGGAATAGTGAAGCAAAATACATTTTAAGAAAATTTAATTTAAACACGCTAACCCTTAGTTTAAATGAATGACAACAGAGCTAAGCATATGTAATTAATAAATAAGTTGTTAACATAAAACCTGTGCTATCATATTGTCTCATACCAATATGTTGACGGATAAATTGTTATGCTAATCACCATGTAATGAATGCATGCAACAATACCATAAAAACTTTAAAAATCTACCTTGAATGCGCACATATCCACTGGTCAATGATGGCCACCCCTCCGTCTTTAAGGAGCTCCAGGTCCTCTGTGGATGGCTCAAACCGCACCATTTCTGGCAACAACCTTTTCAGCTCCTTCAGTTCTACAAAATTACATAGATTATATATAACAACAACTCCCATCTAATTGTGTTAATGCTGTTTGAAATGGTTTTAGACCAGAATAAATTTAACAATTGAACAAAATGTATTTAATCACAAAATATAAAGGCTTTTCTAAATTTAAAAATAGTTGTTTCAACCTTCAAAACACAATTTCATAAGCGGCAAAATACTGAAGTTACTCAACATTACAAATTTCTCCACAAAAAATTGTAAACTATCACATTACCATCCCCATCTGCATCTGTTGCAACAAACACATTGTCGAGTTTGTGCTTCTTCATCAAGCTGCGCATCTTTTTGACTGCCCCCTTAAGGCTGGGGACATCCTCTCTGTGACCCCAGATAAAGTCCTTCCTGCGCAAGTGGGCACCCAGATATGGACCACCTTTAGCTGAGCCCAGCTTGGCCTGAGAAGCAAATAAATACAGACAACTGTTTAATTATTGCTTAAAACGTGACCATCAATAGGCTGAAATCAATAGTTGTTTTTTGTTTTTTGTTTTTTATTAAGTGATCACAATGTCAATCTATAAAAATAACAAAATCAATAAATGCAGACTCAACAGCACAATCTTATAATCATGCCCCAGTCAGATACACTGACTCACTTTCATGCGAGTCCAATCTTCACTGTAAACGGTATGGTCTCTGTCATCTGTAGAGTTCAGGTACTTGGCTCGGAAGTCATCTCCTATGAGTCGCAGGTGCTTGGAAAAAACCATACTGCGACGGGTCTACATCAAACACAGACAATTGCAGACACTCACATCAAGTTACAGACCAGAGATTGCGCCTTAAACCCGTGGTGTCAAGATACCCAACCAAATATCCATGTTATTTTAAGTTAGTAAAAAACTATTGGAAAACAGATGTCAGCTAATACCCAACACCACATATTAGCCCATTACTTTACTTACATCCCAGTAATCCTTCCCAGCATAGTGATCATGGAGGAGTGTCTCTGCTCGGTCAAGCATAACTGATCTGCAAAATAATGAGACACAAACAACGAGATCTGTGAGAACTAACAGTGAGTAATGTCACACTTTAATAGAAAAAAACTCAGATAATCTTTCAGATATTCCCAATAAAAGATTTAAAGACTTCTAGAGGACTTGTGCTTATACTTTGGCTGTTATAAATAGCTACACCTAATGTGATCTAATGTACACTGTTGGATTAGTAAATAATTAGTAAAGTCAGTAGCGCCAAATTAAATGCAACTAAAGAAAAAGATGTATTAATTTAAAATGAGCTGCTCTACGTCAGGCTGTAACTCAGATGTGTGTTGGAGAAGATACTAAAGACAGTTGTGTCACAGCAACCTCAACCTTGGGCCTGATTTAATTTTTCCATAACATTACAGATTAAATACAATCTTTTTTATATTGCTCGCATTCTTTCGCCTTGCAGTTTTACTGTACAACTGAATTTATTAAAACATACTCCATTTTCAAGAAGACATATGATGATCGTATTCAGAGATTTTGTAAGACAACTGAAGGTGGTACAATATCCTGGCAAGATATTTATATAACACAATTTGTTTTAACGTTTTTACAACATACCTTCTCATAGCTTTACCAGCACACTTAATATGCTGTCCACTGTTTATAGTAATCTGTAAGTGCTGCTTCACGAGTACATTTGCAAAAGGGATTAACGTTTAAAAATAATCGAACTCCACAGGACGGAATGCAATCACAAAATTCAAAAATAATATTGATTTATCTGCCACAGACACATTTTAACAGCCACTGGTGCATGACAAATGTCAACGCACGTGTAAAGTCGGTGGACTCACGTCACTGTGATGTTTTTCTGAAGAACCGGGGCCATGATGGAGGCATGGCCTTGGGCCGATATACATGTTACATTTCGAGCTCTCGTCTCCTCGTAGCCCCAAAACCAGCCCCTTTGGAAACACACCCACACACACACACAAGCCAGATAAATGAGACAGTTGATGATGAATGGAGAGGAAGGAGATGTGCGAGCAGGGAAGCTAGAGATGGTACAGTATAGATATTGTGTGATCCATCACTGTCCAAAGGAGGTCTACTGAGTTATTCTACTATAATTACAATTAATTTTCTTTGGCACTTAAGCTTAATGAATCTCTTTCGTGTAGGAACAATAAACAAATGCATGACAGAAAAAGTTTGATAACCGCTGGATTCAGGAAACATCAGTGTCATGACAGCTACTATGGTTTAGAAAAGATTGTAATCAATGGCAAATACTGTCAGGATAAAAACTCAGTATCTGGTGTAAAGCTCACAAATTATACACGCAGCCACCACATCAACTCCACAACCGTACATTTCACTGTGCAATAAGAGCGTTACACATTACACTGCTACAGCAAATTAGTTGTATACGCGTAAAAATTCTCTTCTTACACTGTTTTAAATTGATGTCGCACTGTGCTGCTTTACCTGTAGTAGCCTTGTTTATCTTTGGAGTACATCAACTTCTCAATGCACGGTCGCTCATCAACCTTTTCCTCCCATTTTCCATCAGTCCATCCCTCCGCGTAGTTTTGCAGTACCAGAACTTGGTCTATGAATGGGCCTCCATTCTCTAGACACAGGCGAGAAACACAATACACTCAGTGGGTGTTAGGCTTCAACACATTTAATATGAGCTAAGTAGCAATCTGTTTTAACAGCTGATTAAATAGCGGTGACTGTGCTTTGTTTAAAAGAACCAATAGTATTTATTGGTATAAAAAGCTTAAAGAATACTCAGTAAATGAAAACCTTTGAGAAAATGTAACTATAGTCTGGGTCACCAAAATTAAAAGCTCACCAGCAATGAATTCCTCATACTCAATGACAGGCACATTGGCCTGCAGGCTAGTGAGGCTGAAGAACTCTCCCCACGGGATGCGGATCTGGTGGATTTTGGGGCTCTGCCAGTGGTAGAGGCGACCCCACGGGGGAAGCACTAATACCCAGTCATCCCCACCCTTCCTCAAAGTCTTTACCAGGGAGGCCATGCGGATATAGACATCTCTCCGCAGATTGAAACCCTCTGGGGGATTCACGTCATACAAAAGGTACCTGAGGTGACACGAAAGGACTTAGAGTTTGAAAAAGCTTTGGATAGGGGAAAAGCAGCAAGAGGTTATTTGGTGAAAACCTACTACATTCAGTAATAAAAGTAACCTTGGTCAAATTTAAAATGTCTGTATAACAAAATAAGAGCTATATTTGTCATATTGCTGCTAATACAGTCCAAATTCTGTTTACTCTAGGACCTACAAGAATCCATAATTTAAAGCTTTTTAGTAATCTATTCCTTCTATTTTATGGTTTAAGTAACCTAACCTTTAATTATACAGAAAGTTCATCCTGTGCCAACATTTAAAAGGTGGTTTGTTGTTGGAACTGAATGATGGCAACAGTCTAACAGGTAATAATCGCAGGAGTGTCACAAAAAAACAATAAAATAGTGCCATGACTTTTTTTAATCATACAGTCTATGGCCATGACATTATACACAGAGGACAAAGAGGAGAAAACCAGCATCAGCATTACATTACAATAATAATAAAAATGCAAAGAGCAAATTCTTGATACAGGTATATAACATGGTGGTTATACACGTGTATGACTTTGAGAGCACCATCATACCCAGTTGATGTTTAGAGACACCTTACAAACTGCTTGATCAGTACATACAACCATGCTGCAAACAAATGCCCATGCACAGGTAAAACTACCAGTAAGTAACTCATGCCACCTTTTATCAACAAACCTCAAAAATCCTATTCGACATTGACATCAGATATCATTAGTTATGTAAGGATTGTTAGTTAGCAACATAACTTACTTCCATTAATTCTCCTAAACTGTAAAGAGACTGTATGATAATGAACTATTTATATGCCGAAATACACTACAAGACAAAAATGTTTTGAAAATCGTATTATAGGATAGGTCTATAAAGAATGTATGGTTATAATACGCTAAAAGCCACTAAATTGACAACTTTTTAAATGGAGTCAGGTACAGCTTTACCTCTCACCAACACTGCAGGGCTTACCAACAAACGCGGTTCCGAAGTCTGGCGAAAGGGATATAAATACAGCCTTTAAAGGGCAAAAGTGTAACCTGGAGCTGTAGTTACCCCTACACATACAAATGACCTTTACAGCTGAACAGAAATGAATTAACTGTGACTGTAATTTCACGTTAGTATCGTAACGTTAGCCGCTAGCTGGCTAACAGCAACACAACCGTCAACTCACCGTAGATCCCTGGCGGCGGCGATGGATACGGTGGCCGTGTGGCTTGCGCTGTACACATTGTCAGAGTTTACGGCTTTAAATGCTGCAAACGCGACGAAAACAGACAAAGAGAATGAGGTAAAATAATATCTTGAAGCAATAAATACTAGTGGTATATGCACTGCCCTGTGCGCCATATTTCCTCTGAGCCACGCACTTCCGGTAAGGTGAAAAGCGTCTGTGCAGTTGCCTAGCAACCTGTAATGGCCCGAATTTCTTCAAGATAGTGGTTAATTAAATAAATTAAATTAATTAATTTAAAATCTGAAAAAATCAAAATAAAAGAAATGCAATACTTGATCCCATATGTTAATAAATAATAAAATTGTAAACAAAAGAAAAAAAAAGATAACCCCGACTTTGAATGAAATGTGTGCATTTTAATATGAATGAATGGAAATAAATGTCCAGTTTTATTTATAGATCCATTAAAATGTTTCAGTCAAAGTATGAGGCAGGTACAGCCCAAGTTTTTCTTAATATCTTTTTTTAGCTGTTAGGCACAAGGTGTTTGTTTTTTTATTTTCCAGGAACAGGTAAAGGACTGTAACTATATAGTATATAATATAAAGAAGATTTTTACCATAGCGAATTTTGTATTTCCACCTATTACAGAAAATACATATGTGGGGCGTTTCCTTAACATACTAAATATAGTTTCACAGTAGGAAAAACACAGATAAATCATACAATTAATGATGAATTTTATTTAGTTGCTTTGTGCAGGCTGTCATGGCTCACTAGGACCCCTTGACTAGGACAAAGGCACTGTTATTACAGTATATACTGTATATTACTGTATGACACTCAAACACACACATAAAGCAGTCCAAGCTTAGCCAATACACCTACAATGATCCCATGTGCCCTGAATTCAACAGGAAACTGGCACTGAGAACACCTCACTGGATATTATCCTGGTCATACGTTACTCCCAGTTGTCTTCTGGCCTCATCTATAACTTCTGCTAACAGGCTGGAATGAGACCACGGCATCCATGGACTCTCCTTTAGTCCTGGAGGGGAACAGACAATCACAAACAATGACAAGCGAAAGACCACAAGAGAGAAGAGAATCTCAGGATGAATCACATTTTGACAGCTGATTGGTCAAGATAATCTATTAGCATATTAAGTATTGAATTCACTTCTGAACATGTTAATAAAAAAAACAAATTAGATCAATAAAGATCTATTGTAAATGCTATAGCTAACTGTTAAATCATTACACATTAGAGCATCTTGTACCTTTCAGCAGACAGTGGCGGACCTCCTCAGCTTCATATCGTAGACCTGTGCTGTTGGTGAAGTTTAGTGGCATGCCAGCCTCTGGCAGGGGGAACTGCATCTCCTTCCCGTTCACATCCAAGGTTGTGGGGCACCACATATGGTGGGGTACCTGATGTGGAAACCAGTGTAATGTAACTCACCTTACATGAAATGCTAGAGCCACAACAATGACCACTTGCTTTTGACTGGCTAGTAGTTACAATTTGTATCTCAAGTGAATGTACTTGTTAATTAGATAGATAGATAGACGGATAGATAGATAGATAGATAGATAGATAGATAGATAGATAGATAGATAGATAGATAGATAGATTAAACATACATTAGAGTAAACATACAATTACCCTGTTGAGCTAAGATATAACACTAGTATTTCACCACATCTACTGTGTTTTATCATGTTTTTTTATGTTCTAATAAGTTTACATGCCTTAACTATACTACAGTATACTATACTTGAATTCAACAACTTAAGTGGGCAATTTCAAAACAGACAGAGCCACACTGCATACAAAGGTAAGGACTTTGACATTTATGATTTTAATTTCAATTCCAAATAATTGTGTAATAAATCAACACAAGTACAAGTCTACAGGCGCATTTACAATGTTAACAATAGCCTACAATTAACATTAACATTGTGTCATTTTGTCCTGTATGGAGAAGATTTATCTACTTTTCTTACTGAATGCTGGGCTTTCTGTTACCTTAATGGTGCCTTTGGTCCCAGTGATGACAGCATCACAGGTCATCATCATGGTGATTGAACAAGTGCAAACGGCCAGTCGGTTTCCTGAGAACCTCAGGACCAGAACTGCTGTTCCATCAACACCTGGATAAAAGATGTAGTGAGAGCTTTGGTAACTCTGGAGAAGTGGCTAGTAATTTCCTCTGTAAATGATCTCTGGATTTTATCTCATAATAACTATAAGCGTTTTCAAATACTGAATATTTCATTAAAGTATATAACTTGTCATTAACTAAAATGTTCCTTCCCTGAGACAATTACCTGTGTCTATGCAATGTCCCGTGGCTTGGATGGACTCGGGCCTCTCGCCATTAAAAACCATGAGGACAAACTGCAGACAGTAGATTCCCAGGTCCAGCAGTGCCCCCCCTCCTAACTCCCTCTCAGCCAAGCGAGGGATATGGGTGAGAGGAGCTCCAAGATCAGCCCTCACCATCTGAACATCACCCACTTCACCCTTGCCCAGCAGTCTCCTCACTTCAAGGGATACGGGAAAGAAACGCGTCCAAATTGCCTGAAAGGAGACATGGAATGGTTTATCGGAAAAATGGCGAATTGTAAATGTGATTTTGTTTTAAAAATGGCTATATTTAGTTACCTCCATGAGAAAAACACTGTTGTCTCGGGCTGCAGTGATGAGTTCCTGCACTTCCCTTGAATTCATGGCCAGGGGTTTCTCAATCAGCACATTCTTTTTGGACTTCATAAAGAGCTTTCCAGTACTCAAGTGGTGAGGATGGATGGTGCCGATGTACACCACATCTAAAGTGAGAAGGAAAGAAAGACGAGTGCTTAGACAACATTATTAAATAGTAAATTAGTATTCTTTGAGCTTCAGATTCATTCACTGGTCTGAAGACACTTCAGCTGAGTAGAATTTGTTGATTCAATTTAGACCAAAACCATATGCCATATGCTGACAAAAGAGCCCACCAATGTCTGGATCTTGTGTCAACTCATCATAACTTCCATATGCTCGAGGGATGTTGTGTTTTTTGGCAAATTCTTCAGCATGCTGCAGGTCCCTCGCTGCAACAGCCACTATCTAAAAAAAAAAAAAACACAAGCATTTATGTGCAGTAATTTATACTGAATAAATATGTATCAAACCTTAAATGTAAATAACATTGTGAACAGAAATCTGCCAATTAATGAATTGCAGAAGCAAATAGGGCTATTAATCAAAATATTGCATAAGATTGCAACATGGCCAAATGCAATATGCAAATCACAGAAGCCGCAGATAAATGTAAAATGTGTGTCAAACAGCATTAAAATGAAATACTGCTTTTCAAATTTAAGAAAACATGTTTGTTGATACAATTAGTTTTTCAATCAGAATTAATTTGTGATGCAAAAATGACCATTCCCTGACTAATTGTGAATTATATCGCAATATCTGTCAAAATTAGTGCAATATGATGTCTTTACCATATAGTGCAGCTTTAGAAGCAACCATTATTTAACAAATGAAACCTTGAAAGCTAATTTCCCTTATTACAACATACATTTCATGATTTACTGACAAGGTTCTGTACTGCCAGCTCAGCTGTCAAAACAGGTAAGATATCCCAACGAAAACAAGGTTTAATTGATCTTGTGGAAAGTGGATAGAAGTAGCATTGACCACACATTTCCTCTTCCTTCTATTGGAGGCACTGTCATGTAAAAACCTGAAGAATGCAGTACTTGTCTGCAGCTGACCTTTGTGTCTGTAAAAGTTTAGCATCAGAGTAATTGGCTTGCTTGGTGTTCTTGGTTGTGTTAAACTTGTAGTTATGAAAGCAGGATGTTGGCATTATACGGAGAGAAGAATGCAGTTAGTACTCTCCAGCAGCAGTGGAAAAAAACTGTGAACGCAAGATCATCCTCTTCATGGTTAAAACAGCTGCACAACCAGTCTGACTTGTACATTTGTTAGGATAGAATGTCCCTGTGCTTTGCTCAAAGGCGCCTCAGTGGTGGTAATGAGAACTCTGACGTTATGACAGCCAAAGAATAATGGGAATATCTCTAGTTCTTACCTAATGAAGTCACATGGTATAGTGTCCACATGCCCACATGTTTATTTAGAATCAGAATCACTTTTATTTGTCAGGTATGTGTGCACATGCAAGGAATTTCACACCATTTTTACCTTGCTCTCAATGCACAAACACAGACTAACAGCAACCACTGCAACTGCAGGTGTTTGTAGCATCTGCTAGTGAGATACCGACATTTATACTTTATAAATGTTAACACTTGGCAATATTAGACTTGGTAGCATTTTCATGACCCTATTTGTGCTTTTTTTTTTTTCCAAGGTTTCTTTGATTATTACAATAATTGATTTATATTACAGTCTGTTATGTTGCAGTGCTGAGGAAAGAAATTGGTGGTAGCCTATGTTTTTTTATTATTTAAAATGCAATGTAAAATGGCTGCCCGGTTAGCTCAGTGGGTGTGGCACTTCAGGAAAAATCGTTGGCATCTCAACCTGCCAACAAATGCCCCTGCGAGCTGCCGATGCCACAAAGGATGCTGACATAAATATACTGCAGAGACAGTACATACAGTATGCACAGCTTAGGTAGATGTATTAGAATAGAATTTATGTTTTAAAAAAATAAACAGAATTTTCAACAATGGAGAAATAAGTAATAAATGCTTCATTTAGAGTCCTAGGGTTATTGTACAGAGCAGTTAACTGTTGCTCAGGGTGATGGCATGTATTTCTCATGAATGCACTGTGGCTCAGTCCCATTGACAGAGAGTTTATGATGAAATCTTTACATCCTTTGTGATGTAACTTACTCGCATGTAGACCCAGCACAGACATGCACTGCAGTAGAGTTCCCACTTTATGCAACGTTTCATTAGGCGTGTACACGAGCTACAATATATCATCAAACGTTACCTCGTGCTCCTCGGGAGTCAGGGTCCGTAGAGCAACCGAGAAGTCATGACTGATTTTACCTGCACTGCATATTCCCCAGCGTGTTGCCATTGCGAGCTACGCGGCTGTTACATGAGAGGAACCATTTGGTCTCCGCCCTCCTGAACATGTCGGCCCAGCTTCGGCAGACCTGACCACCGCCACTAGGGGGCGCCTCCGGTATTGATATACGGCCTGTGTTTTGTACATGATGTGCCAAAGTAAGTCTCGCAGTTAACTTGATAATCAAAGTTGGAACAAGAGCAATGGAAATATATGTATGTATTTTTTTTACTTTGTTATTGAATATGTATGTATTTTTCGCAGTGTTTGTCAATAAATGTCAAATAAAGTCAACCCTCATTAAAAGAATGATCCAGAAGTGTCTGATAAAATAAAGAAAACTATATGCTATTGATTTGGTAGCATAGTTTTGTGTTTGCAAAATGAACCAGAGAGAGAAGTGTGTGAGAACTGGGTTTCTGTGCAAGAAACATAGATGGCCTAGCCTTTATTTTACTAGTTTAATATGGCATCTTATTGGAGAATAAGACCTGGAAATCAGTTCCCTCTCAGTAGAAGTGGCTTCACAAGCTGGATTTGACTGGGCTACAAAATTACAGGCATTCAAACTGAGTTCAGTTAAGCAATGACACAGTACTAACTCAACACTGTATGTAGTACAAAACAAGATTAAAATACATTAAAAAATATGGTACAAAATTACCATGACACAAATTATAAAATGCTTCATTACTTTTAGAAACAGATGGATTCATTTTTAAAGACAAAAACTAAACCAGCAACATGTTTGGGGGACAGATTTATTGAGCAACACAGGTTTCCAGCTTTTTATGTCCTAATTTATTTATTGTATCATATTTTTTCTGCACAACAAAGAAATAACCTCAGGACCCAGACAGGTAGGTCAAATTTAATTTAAAAAGGTAAATTAAAAAAACAAAACAAATATTTCTGAATTTGAAACCAACATGCAAAATATTTCTTAAATATTTTTGATAAATAGACTCATTTCGTCCCTGAAAATAACTGGCAAATGGCAGCTAAGCCTGTCTAATATTCCTCTCCTTCTTCATCGCCTTCGAATGAGTCGACCCCGACCTCTTCGTAATCCTTCTCCAGGGCAGCCATATCTTCTCTGGCCTCTGAGAATTCTCCCTCCTCCATGCCCTCCCCAACATACCAGTGAACAAAGGCTCTCTTGGCATACATGAGGTCAAACTTGTGGTCGAGACGGGCCCAGGCCTCGGCGATGGCTGTGGTGTTGCTCAGCATGCACACAGCTCTCTGCACTTTGGCCAGGTCTCCTCCTGGAACCACAGTTGGAGGCTGGTAGTTGATGCCAACCTTGAAGCCTGTAGGGCACCAGTCCACAAACTGGATGCTGCGTTTGGTTTTGATGGCTGCGATGGCCACATTGACATCTTTGGGCACCACATCACCACGATACAGCAGACAGCAGGCCATGTATTTACCATGACGAGGATCACACTTTACCATCTGATTGGCTGGCTCAAAGCACGAATTTGTGATTTCAGCAACAGACAGCTGCTCATGGTAGGCTCTCTCAGCAGAGATGACGGGAGCATAGGTGGCCAGTGGGAAGTGGATACGAGGGTAGGGCACCAAGTTGGTCTGGAACTCTGTCAGGTCAACATTCAGGGCTCCATCGAAGCGAAGAGAGGCCGTTATGGACGAGACTATCTGGCTGATGAGCCTGTTCAGGTTGGTGTATGATGGGCGCTCAATATCCAGGTTCCTGCGGCAGATGTCGTAGATGGCCTCGTTGTCCACCATGAAGGCACAGTCGGAGTGCTCCAGGGTGGTGTGGGTGGTCAGGATGGAGTTGTAAGGCTCAACCACGGCTGTGGAGACCTGGGGGGCTGGGTAAATGGCAAACTCAAGCTTCGACTTCTTGCCAAAGTCAACAGAGAGTCTCTCCATCAGCAGGGAGGTAAAGCCAGAGCCAGTTCCTCCCCCAAAAGAGTGGAAGACCAGGAAGCCTTGGAGACCAGTGCACTGATCAGCCTACAGACACAGAAAAAAAAAAAAAAAGCATTGCTCATATCATTTTGCTCAAGTTCTTTCACTGATCTTTTAGCCATGCTGAGTGCACATCTGGTTGTTTCCAGTGCATGGATTCATGAAAATGAGTGGTTAATGGTATGGCGCTATGGCAAAGCCAGTGTAAACGTGAATTAAAACCTGAGGACTACCCCTAGCAGTGCCTTACCAGTTTGCGGATTCTGTCCAAGACGAGGTCAATAATCTCTTTGCCGATTGTGTAGTGCCCACGGGCGTAATTGTTGGCTGCATCTTCCTTTCCAGAGATCATCTGCTCAGGGTGAAAGAGTTGACGGTATGTTCCTGTGCGCACCTCATCTGGAAAATTAAAAAGACATTAGTAAAGAAAACTAATTTGTTCGTTAGAGGAAGTGCTATTAGTGGATAAATCAATAATATATTAGAATAATTTTCCAGGCTCACTAAGACACCTCACTCTGTAAGCTATTACACCATGCAGAACATAAAAACAGATAGATGATTAGAATATCTTCCCTCAATTTTCACACAAAATCTCTATCTTCTTCTGAAATGTCTCATTCCTGATAGCTAAAAACACAACAAGCTCCACTACTGACCAATGACAGTGGGTTCCAGGTCAACAAAGATTGCTCTGGGGACATACTTCCCAGCCCCAGTGTCACTGAAAAAGGTGGTGAAGGAGTCGTCGTGGCCTCCCACGGGCTTGTTGCTGGGCATCTGGCCGTCCGGCTGAATGCCATGTTCCAGACAGTAGAGCTCCCAGCAGGTGTTCCCCATCTGGACACCGGCCTGGCCTACATGGACAGAGATGCATTCACGCTGCAAGAGGGGAAGAAGAGGTTAAATAAAGGAGAGAAGGGAAATACAGAGGAGGCAATGTTCTCTTAGCAACTGTGTGTTGTTCTTTTTAAGTTAAGAGAGCATGGGAAAATATTAACACATTTATTTTATCATGTGCTACAGATAAAGTAATTAATAAGGTATAATTTAGAAACTCTGCCACCAGGTGGAAGCAAAGAGTTATTTGGGGGAAAGAAGGTTGAAGTTGAAAGCAAAACAGATTTGCTGCAGCTGTCACCAGACCTCATGTGACCAAGGCTCATGAGCTGAAATGGAGGTCGAGTTCAGAGAAAGAAGATGACTCAAACAAAAATACACAACTAATGGAATGACCAAAAGAATCACACAATATTTTAACTACATGTGGTGTTGTTTTTACTCGCTATTATTTTACAGAAGACATTAGACATTCAAATAAGGAACTGGAGGATTTAGTTGCCCAGCAGTATTATATATTGTATAGTAATGTATAGTATAAGCGACAATTCTGAAAAACCTCCATTAAATCTTAGCCAGGCCATCTTAGCCAGGACTTTATTACACTTTACATGCATCTCTGTATTTGCATTAGCCTCTCCCTACAATATTTGCCCAGAGCCATACTACATGACCGTCTGGCTATACAAGTCCGATTTTGTGAGCATGAAGGTGACATGTGGACAAGCATGAAAAGACTTGCAATAGACAACAATTTATGTGCTGTATTGTGCTTAGTTAATGTTGTCTTTATGTAAAATAAGTCAGATAATATCTAAAAGCTTTGTAAGTATCATAATTAAATCTGTACTTGAGAGAAGAAAAGAAGTCGTTTCATTTTTCTTGAACTTGGATATGTTCAGCACAACAGACTTACTTTGAACTAATAGAGCATGTTTGTGCAATGTGATGATTTAAATATTTATATATGCACTGAAAAAGAATAAAGTTCTCAACCATCAGAGATTTTTACCATACCTTTAACACAATGGTAACTACTTAAACCATTGCTATCAAAGTTGCAAATCAATGAGATGAACTGCTTTATGGTATAACTGTACTGTAAAAAGTACTGTAACTTTCTAGACATATGCAATACTTCATCACTGGAAGCTATCCAAATCAACAGGGACCCTCCCCAGACTGTTTTCCAGGTTAGCAGAGCTCTGTGCAGCAGCTATTTTGGGTTTCTCATGCTAACCTGACACCTAGCAGAGCTGACTGTTTCTGGAAACACAGACTGGCAGTCACCAAAATAGTGGTCACTGCCTGGTTGAATTTCACACCCGATGTGCTGAAAGTTTTCTGCCATATATAAACCATTTCTTATTGATGTTAAAGTTGAAAAAGATAAATGTAAACAGGTTGATTCTTGAATGCTGGGATATTATTTCAGTCAAAGTAACAGTTAATTCTGTGCTAGAGACAAAGTACTCTCAGAGTGTCAAACCTTTCCCTTCCTTAGAACCTGTCAGGGTGTGTCTGTCCTGTATGTGACAGAAACAAGGGCATGTCTGAGGTTCCACCAGACAGACTTGAGATTCCAGTTTTGTTGCTGACTGAAATGATAAGTAGAGATAAATATTCTAGATCCTGTCAGAGACTGAGAGCGAGAGAAAGGAAAGGTCAACGAGATTGAAAACGAGAGAACAATTAATTTGTATGAAGCTTTTTCAGGTCAGCAGACACTGGGACAGAGATCCCTTAATACCCCATCAACACAGCACATTCTGCCTCTATAATAGGAAAAGAGACATAATGTACCATAAAGACAAGGTGAGGATGGGTAATGATTTAATGGAATCTTGTCTAGACCCAGACTGACGTGTATTTAGTTTATTATATGTTCCTTTTTCATGTGGTCGATCGTTCTGTCCGACACTTTATTCTAGACCAGAATGTGTCTACATCTACAGGCCAGATTGACAGGATATTTGGTTACGGATATTTAACTTTTGCCAACCCCAAGGTCAGAGTGTCAACTTTGTATCCAACAAGTGCACTGGCAGGAATTAATCTATTGTGGATATATTTACAATGCTAAACAGAGGGCCGTTAATATGGGTCCTTTGACCTTTCGTCCCTTGCCTCCCGCATCTCGCCTTGAGAATTTGTGTCAAAAACTGTGAATAAAGCATGGTGTGCTAGAGAAAGTTTTTAATTTTGATGGACCTATACTGAAGCTCACACTGGTCAACTCTGCAACTCTCTTTGTGTGTGTGTGTGTGTGTGTGTGTGTGTGTGTGTGTGTGTGTGTGTGTGTGTGTGTGTGTTTCTAAGTAGAAAACAGTGGAATTACCATAGTGAACATGTTCATGCTCCCTAAATAAATGCCCTTTCCTCTTAGATCAAATTTGTGAGCTGTAAACTAATGCCCAGAATACAGTTTGATGTGGATATTCATGGCCAAGAATGAACACTATTGATTGTCATCATCAGTCACTACTATTAGTGTAGTTGTTGCTACTGTTGTTGCTGTGCACCTTTGTCTCCGTCTCTGTCCATCTGTCGTTACCTCTGTTCTCTCTCTCCGACCTAGAGCCGGGGTCTGTCCG
Source organism: Dicentrarchus labrax (assembly GCF_905237075.1). Taxonomy (NCBI): domain Eukaryota; kingdom Metazoa; phylum Chordata; class Actinopteri; family Moronidae; genus Dicentrarchus; species Dicentrarchus labrax. The sequence goes on from NW_026136706.1 coordinate 12,998,549, forward strand.
AGGTTTCTGCCTCTTAAAATGAAGTTTTTCCTTGCCGCCATCACCAAGTGCTTGCTCATGGTGGGAACTGTTGGGTCTCTGTAAATAATGTTATATGGAGTACGGTCTAGACCTGCTCTATTTGAAAAGTGTCCTGTGATAACTTCTGTTATGAATTAGCGCTATACATATAAAATTTAATTGAAATTGTGATAAATTAATGCCTCAGAGGTAAGCTTCCCCTTTGAATGGAGTGCTATCATGACATGTTCTGATGTGCCATGCTGACGTTAAACTTGACTTGCACTCCATTGTACTACAAGCATGAATTAAGCCAATTATAAACAATATATTGCACAGGAGTTGAGCAGCCATGAAAATTCTCTTATGATTCTTAGCCTTTTTATATTTTCTTTTTTCTAAGTTATTTTTTTGGCATTTTATTGCCTTTATTTGATAGATAGAGCTGAAGAAAGACAGGAAAGGGGGACAGAGAGAGGGGATGACACGCAGCAAAGGGCCGCAGGCCGGATCTGAATCCTGGGCGGCTGCAGCAAGGACTCAGCCTCGGTACATGGGTCGCCAGCTCTACCCACTGAGCTATCCGGGCGCCCAGCCTTTTTATATTTTCTAACCTTTGTTTTATGAATAAATTGTTATGTTGGGTCAGTGATCATGTTTAATAACCGTTGTATAACATTATATCAGGCATTTAGTATAGCACTTTGACTCTAACAATACAGGAACAAAATTATATGGTTCACTATTTGATCAGGGCGGGTATACTGTAGTAGTACACTCAGTACACACTGATATCGTTGGGTTTTTATAAGCAGCACTGACAATGCTAACAATCTGTGTATATAGTACAGTATGCAAACAGAACACAAGGTTTTTTTTATGAATAAGAAGTACCTTTTGCTTTCTGTCTAGACTAGAAGCCACTTTCAAATTGTTAAGTTTAAAAAAAGCCTAGGCCAAGCCAAAATTCATATAATTTGCAAATAGTCCCTGTTACAAATTTACCATCATGGCTTTCTGAATTGGGATAGAGAAAGATTCTTTTAACACTTGACTCGTCTCAATCTGTGCTGACTTGTTGATCGATGAGACACACCTGAATTCCTCACTCATATGTATGAATGTGCAGTCTCACACACCCAAAAACCTGGTAGCCAAGAATGAAGCATTATAAATATTCTAATTTGAGAGAATCAATCAGTTGTTGCACATAATCTGATAAATACTGATACACTGATACATTAATGCAAGAAAAAACACAATATTTTGTATACATCATTTATGTTTCATTTTTCTCTTTCCTGATGTGCTGACAATGTAGCACAATCATTACCACCTGCGTATGCAGGCCATCAGCCGGCTCAGCTTTACTGCAAGTCATCGAGTCTATTTCTGACCAGCCAAATACAAGAGGGCACAGAGGGAGCAGTGCACATTCACACACTGCATCTTTACACTGCGCATTGTCAAAGCACGTTTAAACACAAAGAAGAAATCACTGACGCACACTGGTAAAAAACAAAAACTGATGACGTAATATTTATCCAGGCTGGCAAGATTAACTGAACTGTGCAGTGGGCATTTATCTGCAGATAAAAATAAATATACGTACCATAGTGGCTTTTTAGTAGAAAGTCCTTTGAGAGAATATAACCGTGAAACTGGCTTTAGCCTTTGTGTAGCTTCTCACAGCAGCCGTCAATGTGGTCCGAGTGAGTACGTATTGCCGGATGGGCGAAGAGCTGTCGCGCTATATTCAACTGCAAACCACTCCCACCTGTCTCTTGGACGTGAACGCGCACTGGGAGCGCGCGTGCCATTTGGTGGTACAAAAAAAGGAGGATGCACTTCCTGCGGCAGCTAGAGGATGATGGTGCACTTCTACACCGCCACCATCGACTCCATCCTCATCTCCTCCATCACCACGCTGGTACGCTGCTGCCACTGCCAAGGACAAGGGCAGCCTGCAGTGTATCATTCGGTGCGCTGAGAAGGTGATCGGCTGCAATCTGCCTTCCCTCCAGGACCTGTACGCCTCTAGGACTCTGGGTCATGCAGGGAAGATTGTGGCTGACCGCTTCCACCCCAAAAACAAACGCTTTGAAACACTTCCCTCTGGTAGTAGGCTGCGGTCCATCAGGACCAAAACCTCACGCCTCTTTCCATCTGCAGCTGGTCTCATTAACAAGGCCCGGAACCCCCACTGACACTCACTCTGTAACCCACCCTGTATATATGCATTACATTAATGCACTCCCCATAAAACCCAATTCTGATTCTGATTCTGTTATTATTGTTATTGTTATATTGTAGCGTCTCTCACATATAAGTATCTATAAAATGGGGAAAAACATTCTGATAAAGGACTAAATTAATCCAGCAAATGTAGAGTAGAGTCTTTTAGGATTTGCCAACTGATAACCCTGGTTTACAGTTATTAATGATCCCTTTGCAAGAGTTATGTATGTATGTGTATGAAAGGGTCATGCACCACCTTGTGGTTGGGGCAAACTAATCCATAACACCAACCCTGCCCAGCCCTTTTACTGGAAGAGCTGTCATTGTAACCATTTGAAAGCTAGAGGTCGTTGTTGCTTCTCTGTAACTCACTGAATGAACACAAGTGACTGTCAGTGTGACAGATAGTCATGTGACTACTAGGAACAGAAATCATTTTGTTTCACCGCTACGTTGCAGTGGGTTCTGCAAAGTGTTTTTGTATGTATGTCAACCCTGGATTTCTGTATAAACTGGGGTTATAAACTTCTAATTTGTAATGTTAAGTACCATACCATTTACATTACATTTATCTCTCATGACCTCAAACTATCTCTTTATCTCAATATTTGTTCTGCTCTGGGTCTCCTTCTCTTCTTGCCAGCACCAGCATTATTATGACCTATAAGTAAAAAGGCTTAATTGTGGGACGTTGGGGAACTCTAGTCTCAAACAATGACAGTGGGACAGATTTATGACTCAGGCTACACCTATGAGGGAAAAACACATGAAAGAAAACAACAGCAAGGTGTGTGTCACAGTGACATGTAACCATACTTCAGCAACATGATCCAGACATAAAAGATTTGGTTGGAAAGTGTTGCTATATTTTGTATTGTTGTATAGGATTAAAGAAAGGAAATGCATGATTGCTTGAATTACAATCACCCTGTCTTCTCTACAAGGTAATAAAACACTGCATGTACATGTGTTAAACACCAATGTGTTCTCATTTAAAGTAACATTGTATACAATTTACACCATAGTGCTTTGTGGGCTTTGTTTTAAAAGGATGTGATATTGACATCAGTTACCTTTTTGTTACAGATGAGTCTCACAGCCTCAGGAGAGAAACTGACCTTAAAAAGAATAGTAGCACAGTTGTCGCTGTGGTATCACCCATAGCTTCCTGCATGCCACAAATGTTTAAAAAAAACTGGATTAAAGTCAGTGAGATACAGTTGATCTTGCTACTGTGCAAGTCAAATTTTCACTTTTGATTGACATTATTGTGAAAATAATAAAGCATACAGTTGGAAATAAAGATGTTTATTGCAATGGTGATTCATATACTTAAACATTCCCATTTGGTTTGAACTCTGATATTACAGTGGATGCCGCCTGGTCTTTAAAGTGGTTTGACTTGTTTTGAATATCAGAGCTGAGCAATCTTGCCTTTGAGCCATGAGGGTTTCCAACTTCAGGTTATCTATGTCCCATCAAAAATAATAATTTTTCTGCACAACAAAGAAATAACCTCAGGACCCAGACAGGTACGTCAAATTTAATTTTAAAAAAGGTAAATTAAAAAAAACAAAACAAATATTTCTGAATTTGAAACCAATATGCAAAATATTTCTTAAATATTTTTGATAAATGGACTCATTTTGTTCCTGAAAATAACTGGCAGCAAATGGCAGCTAAGCCTGTCTAATATTCCTCTCCTTCTTCATCACCTTCGATTGAGTCGACCCCGACCTCTTCATAATCCTTCTCCAGGGCAGCCATATCTTCTCTGGCCTCTGAGAATTCTCCCTCCTCCATGCCCTCCCCAACATACCAGTGAACAAAGGCTCTCTTGGCATACATGAGGTCAAACTTGTGGTCGAGACGGGCCCAGGCCTCGGCGATGGCTGTGGTGTTGCTCAGCATGCACACAGCTCTCTGCACTTTGGCCAGGTCTCCTCCTGGAACCACAGTTGGAGGCTGGTAGTTGATGCCAACCTTGAAGCCTGTGGGGCACCAGTCCACAAACTGGATGCTGCGTTTGGTTTTAATGGCTGCGATGGCAGAGTTGACATCTTTGGGCACCACATCACCACGATACAGCAGACAGCAGGCCATGTATTTACCATGACGAGGATCACACTTTACCATCTGATTGGCTGGCTCAAAGCACGAATTTGTGATTTCAGCAACAGACAGCTGCTCATGGTAGGCTCTCTCAGCAGAGATGACGGGGGCATAGGTGACCAGGGGGAAGTGGATACGAGGGTAGGGCACCAAGTTGGTCTGGAACTCTGTCAGGTCAACATTCAGGGCTCCATCGAAGCGAAGAGAGGCCGTTATGGACGAGACTATCTGGCTGATGAGCCTGTTCAGGTTGGTGTATGATGGGCGCTCAATATCGAGGTTCCTGCGGCAGATGTCGTAGATGGCCTCGTTGTCCACCATGAAGGCACAGTCGGAGTGCTCCAGGGTGGTGTGGGTGGTCAGGATGGAGTTGTAAGGCTCAACCACGGCTGTGGAGACCTGGGGGGCTGGGTAAATGGCAAACTCAAGCTTCGACTTTTTGCCAAAGTCAACAGAGAGTCTCTCCATCAGCAGGGAGGTAAAGCCAGAGCCAGTTCCTCCCCCAAAAGAGTGGAAGACCAGGAAGCCTTGGAGACCAGTGCACTGATCAGCCTACAGACACAGAAAAAAAACAAAAAGAAAAGCATTGCTCAGATCATATCACTTATCCATGCTCAAGTTCGTTCACTGATCTTTTAGCCATGTTATACAATGAATGAGTGCAGCTGAGTGCAAGTCTGCGTGCACATCTGGTTGTTTTCAGTGCATGGATTCATGAAAATGAGTGGTTAATGGTATGGCGCTATGGCAAAGCCAGTGTAAACGTGAATTAAAACCTGAGGACTACCCCTAGTAGTGCCTTACCAGTTTGCGGATTCTGTCCAAGACGAGGTCAATAACCTCCTTGCCGATTGTGTAGTGCCCACGGGCGTAATTGTTGGCTGCATCTTCCTTTCCAGAGATCATCTGCTCAGGGTGAAAGAGTTGACGGTATGTTCCTGTGCGCACCTCATCTGGAAAATTGAAAAAGACATTTGTAAAGAAAACTAATTTGTCCGTTAGAGTAAGTGCTATTAGTGGATAAATCAATAATATATTAGAATAATTTTGCAGGCTCACTAAGACACCTCACTCTGTAAGCTATTACACCATGCAGAACATAAAAACAGATAGATGATTAGAATATCTTCCCTCAATTTTCACACAAAATCTCTATCTTGCAACGGTGATGCTACCATCTTCTGAAATGTCTCATTCCTGATAGCTAAAAACACAACAAGCTCCACATCACAACACTACTGACCAATGACAGTGGGTTCCAGGTCAACAAAGATTGCTCTGGGGACATACTTCCCAGCCCCAGTGTCACTGAAAAAGGTGGTGAAGGAGTCGTCGTGGCCTCCCACGGGCTTGTTGCTGGGCATCTGACCGTCCGGCTGAATGCCATGTTCCAGACAGTAGAGCTCCCAGCAGGTGTTCCCCATCTGGACACCGGCCTGGCCTACATGGACAGAGATGCATTCACGCTGCAAGAGGGGAAGAAGAGGTTAAATAAAGGAGAGAAGGGAAATACAGAGGAGGCAATGTTCTCTTAGCAACTGTGTGTTGTTCTTTCTACGTTAAGAGAGCTTGGGAAAATATTAACACATTTATTTTATCATGTGCTACAGTTAAAGTAATGAGGAAGGTATAATTTAGAAACTCTGCTACCAGGTGGAAGCAAAGAGTTATTTGGGGGAAAGAAGGTTGAAGTTGAAAGCAAAACAGATTTGCTGCAGCTGTCACCAGACCTCATGTGACCAAGGCTCATGAGCTGAAATGGAGGTCGAGTTCAGAGAAAGAAGATGACTCAAACAAAAATACACAACTAATGGAATGACCAAAAGAATCACACAATATTTTAACTACATGTGGTGTTGTTTTTTCCCGCTATTATTTTACAGAAGACATTAGACATTCAAATAAGGCACTGGAGGTTTTAGTTGCCCAGCAGTATTAATATGCATTTTATCAAGCGACGATTCTGAAAAACCTCCATTAAATCTTAGCCAGGACTTTATTACACTTTACATGCATCTCTGTATTTGCATTAGCCTCTCCCTACAATATTTGCCCAGAGATATACTACATGACCGTCCGGCTATACATGTCCGATTTTGTGTGAGTTTAATTTTTCTTGTACTTGGATATGTTCAGCACAACAGATTTCTGTCTACATCTACAGGCCAGACTGACAGGATGTTTGGTTATGGATATTTAACTTTTGCCAACCCCAAGGTCAGACTGTCAACTTTGTATCCAACAAGTGCTCTGGCATGAATTAATCTATTGTGGATATATTCACAATGCTAAACGGAGGACCCTTAATATATCCTTTGACCTTTCGTCACTTGCCTCCCGCAGACAAAAATCTCCCCTTGAAAATTTGTGTCAAAAACTGAATAAAGCATGGTGTGCTAGAGAATTATTTTAATTTTGATGGACCGACACTGAAGCTCACACTGGTCAACTTTGCAACTCGCTGTGTGTGTGTGTGTGTGTGTGTTCTCAAAGTAGAAAACAGTGGAATTACCATATAGAACATGTTCATGCTCCCTAATTAAATGCCCTTTCCTCTTAGATCAAATTTGTGAGCTGTAAACTAATGCCCAGAATACAGTTTGATGTGGATATTCATGGCCAAGAATGAACACTATTGATTGTGATAAATAATAAATAACTCTGTAGTCTCCCCTGTGGTGATGGTGATAAGCACTCACTGGCACACTATTAGAAATCTGTCTACCTCCAGGTCTCTACTGCTGTTTTCCAACAGTAAAAAAAAAAAAAAAAAAAAAGACTATCATCCTATCTCAAAAAGCTACATGCCAAAGATGAAAAAGTCAGACTGGGACATATGCAGCAAGTTCAGGCAGTACAACACAAGAACCACCATTGCACACAATATACAGGAATTGGTTGGGCTCATGACATTTGCTGGGCTCATTAATGCCTCAGAGGTAAGCTTCTCTTTTGAATAGAGTGCTATCATGACATGTGAAGTCTCAATCTGTGCTGACTTGTTGATCAATGAGACACACCTGAATTCCTCACTCATATGTATGAATGTGCAGTCTCACACACCCAAAAACCTGGTAGCAAAGAATAAAGCATTATAAATATTCTAATTTGAGAGAATCAATCAGTTGTTGCACATAATCTGATAGATACTAATATATACTGATGCAAGAAATGCAAGAAAAAAACACAATATTTTGTATACATCATCTTTGTTTCATGTCTCTCTTTCCTGATGTGCTGACAATGTAGCCCAATCATTACCACCTGCGTATGCAGGCCATCAGCCGGCTCAGCGTTACTGCAAGTCGTCAAGTGTATTTGTGACGCAGCCAAATACAAGAGGGCACAGAGGGAGCAGTGCACATTCACACACTGCATCTTTATTCTGTGCATTGTCAAAGCACGTTTAAACACAGATAATCACTAACGCACACTGGTAAAAAAAAAAAAAACTGCTGAGGTAATATTTACCCGGTTTTGCAAGATTAACTGAACTGTGCAGTGGGCATTTATCTGCAGATAAAAATAAATATACGTACCATAGTGGCTTTTTAGTAGAAAGTCCTTTGAGAGAATATAACCGTGAAACTGGCTTTAGCCTTTGTGTAGCTTCTCACAGCAGCCGTCAATGTGGTCCGAGTGAGTACGTATTGCCGGATGGGCGAAGAGCTGTCGCGCTATAATCAACTGCAAACCACTCCCACCTGTCTCTGGGACGTGAACGCGCACTGGGAGCGCGCGTGCCATTTGGTGGTACAAAAAAAGGAGGATGCACTTCCTGCGGCAGCTAGAGGATGATGGTGCACTTCTACACCTCCTCCATCACCACGCTGGTACGCTGCTGCCACTGCCAAGGACAAGGGCAGACTGCAGTGTATCATTCGGTGCGCTGAGAAGGTGATCGGCTGCAATCTGCCTTCCCTCCAAGACCTGTACGCCTCTAGGACTCTGGGTCATGTTGCACAGATTTGGTGCAAAACTTCACTTCTGATCACTCAGAATTGATAGAAAAGGCCAGCAATCCCTCCAAAACACCACATGACACCAAGAGTTCTAGGAACACCACAGAAAATGTGTGCTGTGATTTGGTATCAAAAACTGTTTATTTGGAGATTTCAGGAAAACTGTCATTCAGCAATTGTAATGATAGCACTACGTATTTCTTTGGAAATTACTCAGAAACCTCCTTATTGCCAATATGTCTTGGAAAGCTATAGATGCTCTGAATGAAGTAGGTCTCTAATTTGTGGTTGTAGTTAGATGAAGTCACAAATGGGTCATTTTACACAGTGAGGTCGAGTTTAAAAAATGTCTCACTACAATGAAATGGCTACTATGGGGACTAACATCATCACAACTGAATACAATTAGGTTCATTGAATCCATAAAAGTATTCGCTTTCCAGTCATACCCAATTTATGGAATTCCAATACTGTTTAGAGACCCCAGTATGCAGAGATATTCAAATACTCCATATAGAACAGTGAATATAACATGAACATTTATACTGCATTATAAAAAAGGCCTGTTTTTTGCCCAAATTGGCATGTTCCCTAACTGTAGAATGTTATTTAGCCCCTTTCTGACAAGCTAGCATGACTTGACCCTATCCTGATAGGTCACTGAGTTTGATGCCAGTATCTTCAACTCTAGTTTTAAAACTGAGCCTGCTACAGCCTATGAAAGACAGTAATGTCATCTGAGGACATATGGTGTCCTACTTAAGTTTGAGAGCTTAAGAAAACCATGTCAAAATAGTACTTAGTCCTGGATCTGAGCATAGACAGAGGCACTTTATCCAGCAAATGTAGAGTAGAGTCTTTTAGGATTTGCCAACTGATAACCCTGGTTTACAGTTATTAATGATCCCTTTGCAAGAGTTATGTATGTATGTGTATGAAAGGGTCATGCACCACCTTGTGGTTGGGGCAAACTAATCCATAACACCAACCCTGCCCAGCCCTTTTACTGGAAGAGCTGTCATTGTAACCATTTGAAAGCTAGAGGTCGTTGTTGCTTCTCTGTGACTCACTGAATGAACAAAAGTGACTATCAGTGTGACAGACAGTCATGTGACTACTAGGAACAGAAATCATTTTGTTTCACCACTACATTGCAGTGGGTTCTGCAAAGTGTTTTTGTATGTCTGTCAACCCTGGATTTCTGTATAAACTGGGGTTATAAACTTCTAATTTGTAATGTTAAGTACCATACCATTTACATTACATTTATCTCTCATGACCTCAAACTATCTCTTTATCTCAATATTTGTTCTGCTCTGGGTCTCCTTCTCTTCTTGCCAGCACCAGCATTATTATGACCTATAAGTAAAAAGGCTTAATTGTGGGACGTTGGGGAACTCTAGTCTCAAACAATGGAAGTGGGACAGATTTATGACTCAGGCTACACCTATGAGGGAAAAACACATGAAAGAAAACAACAGCAAGGTGTGTGTCACAGTGACATGTAACCATACTTCAGCAACATGATCCAGACAAAGATTTGGTTGGAAAGTGTTGCTATATTTTGTATTGTATAGGATTAAAAAAAGGAAATGCATGATTGCTTGAATTACAATCACCCTGTCTTCTCTACAAGGTAATAAAACACTGCATGTACATGTGTTAAACACCAATGTGTTCTCATTTAAAGTAACATTGTATACAATTTACACCATTGGTCTTTGTGGGCTTTGTTTTAAAAGGATGTGATATTGACATCAATTACCTTTTTGTTACAGATGAGTCTCACAGCCTCAGGAGAGAAACTGACCTTAAAAAGAATAGTAGCACAGTTGTCGCTGTGGTATCACCCATAGCTTCCTGCATGCCACAAATGTTTAAAAAAAAACTGGATTTAAGTCAGTGAGATACAGTTGATCTTGCTACTGTGCAAGTCAAATTTTCACTTTTGATTGACATTAGTGAAAATAATAAAGCATACAGTTGGAAATAAAGATGTTTATTGCAATGGTGATTCATATACTTAAACATTCCCATTTGGTTTGAACTCTGATATTACAGTGGATGCCGCCTGGTCTTTAAAGTGGTTTGACTTGTTTTGAATATCAGAGCTGAGCAATCTTGCCTTTGAGCCATGAGGGTTTCCAGCTTCAGGTTATCTATGTCCCGTCAAAAATAATAAATTTTCTGCACAACAAAGAAATAACCTCAGGACCCAGACAGGTATGTTCAATTTAATTTTAAAAAAGGTAAATTAAAGAAACAAAACAAATATTTCTGAATTTGAAACTAATATGCAAAATATTTCTTAAATATTTTTAATAAATTGACTCATTTTGTCCCTGAAAATAACTGGCAGCAAATGGCAGCTAACCCTGTCTAATATTCCCCTCCTTCTTCTTCTTCTTCTTCTTCTTCGATTGAGTCAACCCCAACCTCTTCATAATCCTTCTCCAGGGCAGCCATATCTTCTCTGGCCTCTGAGAATTCTCCCTCCTCCATGCCCTCCCCAACATACCAGTGGACAAAGGCTCTCTTGGCATACATGAGGTCAAACTTGTGGTCGAGACGGGCCCAGGCCTCGGCGATGGCTGTGGTGTTGCTCAGCATGCACACAGCTCTCTGCACTTTGGCCAGGTCTCCTCCTGGAACCACAGTTGGAGGCTGGTAGTTGATGCCAACCTTGAAGCCTGTGGGGCACCAGTCCACAAACTGGATGGTGCGTTTGGTTTTAATGGCTGCGATGGCAGAGTTGACATCTTTGGGCACCACATCACCACGATACAGCAGACAGCAGGCCATGTATTTACCATGACGAGGATCACACTTTACCATCTGATTGGCTGGCTCAAAGCACGAATTTGTGATTTCAGCAACAGACAGCTGCTCATGGTAGGCTCTCTCAGCGGAGATGACGGGAGCATAGGTGACCAGGGGGAAGTGGATACGAGGGTAGGGCACCAAGTTGGTCTGGAACTCTGTCAGGTCAACATTCAGGGCTCCATCGAAGCGAAGAGAGGCCGTTATGGACGAGACTATCTGGCTGATGAGCCTGTTCAGGTTGGTGTATGATGGGCGCTCAATATCGAGGTTCCTGTGGCAGATGTCGTAGATGGCCTCGTTGTCCACCATGAAGGCACAGTCGGAGTGCTCCAGGGTGGTATGGGTGGTCAGGATGGAGTTGTAAGGCTCAACCACAGCTGTGGAGACCTGGGGGGCTGGGTAAATGGCAAACTCAAGCTTCGACTTCTTGCCAAAGTCAACAGAGAGTCTCTCCATCAGCAGGGAGGTAAAGCCAGAGCCAGTTCCTCCCCCAAAAGAGTGGAAGACCAGGAAGCCTTGGAGACCAGTGCACTGATCAGCCTACAGACAGAAAAAAAACAACAAGAAAAGCATTGCTCAGATCATATCACTTATCCATGCTCAAGTTCGTTCACTGATCTTTTAGCCATGTTATACAATGAATGAGTGCAGCTGAGTGAAAGTCTGCATGCACATCTGGTTGTTTTCAGTGCATGGATTCATGAAAATGAGTGGTTAATGGTATGGCGCTATGTCAAAGCCAGTGTAAACGTGAATAAAAACCTGAGGACTACCCCTAGTAGTGCCTTACCAGTTTGCGGATTCTGTCCATGACGAGGTCAATAACCTCCTTGCCGATTGTGTAGTGCCCACGGGCGTAATTGTTGGCTGCATCTTCCTTTCCAGAGATCATCTGCTCAGGGTGAAAGAGTTGACGGTATGTTCCTGTGCGCACCTCATCTGGAAAATTAAAAAAGACATTTGTAAAGAAAACTAATTTGTCCGTTAGAGGAAGTGCTATTAGTGGATAAATCAATAATATATTAGAATAATTTTGCAGGCTCACTAAGACACCTCACTCTGTAAGCTATTACACCATGCAGAACATAAAAACAGATGGATGATTAGAATATCTTCCCTCAATTTTCACACAAAATCTCTATCTTGCAACGGTGATGCTACCATCTTCTGAAATGTCTCATTCCTGATAGCTAAAAACACAACAAGCTCCACTACTGACCAATGACAGTGGGTTCCAGGTCAACAAAGATTGCTCTGGGGACATACTTCCCAGCCCCAGTGTCACTGAAAAAGGTGGTGAAGGAGTCGTTGTGGCCTCCCACGGGCTTGTTGCTGGGCATCTGACCGTCCGGCTGAATGCCATGTTCCAGACAGTAGAGCTCCCAGCAGGTGTTCCCCATCTGGACACCGGCCTGGCCTACATGGACAGAGATGCATTCACGCTGCAAGAGGGGAAGAAGAGGTTAAATAAAGGAGAGAAGGGAAATACAGAGGAGGCAATGTTCTCTTAGCAACTGTGTGTTGTTCTTTTTACGTTAAGAGAGCTTGGGAAAATATTAACACATTTATTTTATCATGTGCTACAGATAAAGTAATGAGGAAGGTATAATTTAGAAACTCTGCTACCAGGTGGAAGCAAAGAGTTATTTGGGGAAAAGAAGGTTGAAGTTGAAAGCAAAACAGATTTGCTGCAGCTGTCACCAGACCTCATGTGACCAAGGCTCATGAGCTGAAATGGAGGTCGAGTTCAGAGAAAGAAGATGACTCAAACAAAAATACACAACTAATGGAATGACCAAAAGAATCAAACAATATATATATATATATATATATATAAAAAAATATTATTATTATGTATTTTTGGGGCTTTTTATTGCCTTCATGATAGAGACAGCTGAAGATAGAAGGGAAGGAGGGGGGGCAGAGAGAGAGGATGACACGCAGCAAAGGGCCGCAGGTCGGATCCGAACCCTGGGCCGCTGCAGCAAGGACTGAGCCTCAGTACATGGGTCACCAGCTCTACCCACTGAGCTAACCAGGCGTCCATCAAACAACACTTTTAACTACATATGTTGTTGTTTTTACTCATTACATTAGACAGATCTTCTAGGGCTTTCAAATAAGGCACTTGAGGTTTTAGTTGCCCAGCAGTATTGATATGCATTTTATCAAGCGACAATTCTGAAAAACCTCCATTAAATCTTAGCCAGGATTTTATTACACTTTATATGCATCTCTGTATTTGCATTAGCCTCTCCCTACAATATTGTCCGAGAGATATACTAAATGACCGTCTGGCTATACAAGTCTGTGTTTGTGAGTTTCATTTTTCTTTTACTTGGATATGTTCAGCACAACAGATTTTCTTTGAACTGATTGAGGCTCAGAGCATGTTTGTGCAATGTGATGATATAAATATTTATATATGCACTGAAAAAGGAATAAAGTTCTCAACCATCAGAGATTATTACCATACCTTCAACACAATGGTAGCTACTTAAACATCTCTGGTGGTATTGCTAGCAGAGTTGCAAATCAATGAGATGAACTGCTTTATGGTATAACTGTACTGTAAAAAGTAGGGGTGCACTTTAATTATCGGGCCGCTAACAGGAAATTATTACGTCATTCCGATAAGTCTGATATCATGACGAATAGCCCCGATAACATATATAATGTTGTCAGCAAGGCAGGGCCCCGCTCCCACTTTGAGACCTGAATGGCCTGCAGTGAGTGCTGCGTTCAAGTGATATTGGCATAATCCGAAAAACTCTATATGACTGGGAAAATTCAAGAATACCCCCTCATGTCGGAAAAGATCTCGTTAACTCGGTCATAATTTTGGTAGTTGCTGACTTGAATTGATATCCACAGTATTTTTCCACATGTTACACATAAACAATAGAAACATAAACTAAAAGGCCGAAAGAACGACTAGCAAACGTGGGAAGAGGGAATTTCCGTCCCCCCCTGAATGCAGCACAGCGTGCTTACGTTTGAAAACAGACAACATGGCGTCGATTGTGTGGGACTTTTACAGAGTTTCTCAAGAAGACAGGTCGCCGTTTTATTTGTAACAAATCAAGCAAGTTCCACGAGGAGGTAAAAGTAGCACGTGTCAGTGCATTATCCACATTTTATTTATTGTTATTGAGGAATGCACTTCTGGAATGTACTTTTTTAGTTTGTAATTTCGATGCATGTATTTGCATCAGTTCAAGGGGCCTTTTTCTTTTGAGAGGATTAATTTTCATTGGAAAAAATAAATATCTCCATTTAAAGAGTCAAACGTGTTTTGGGGTTTGTTCATAGTATTAATGTCATGATCTTTGGTCATGATCAGATAGATAGATGCGTTATCGGCCTTTAGGGGCTGAAAGTCAGTTTATAAAGAAGTTATCGTGCATCCCTAATTAGTCCTATTTCACTATGAATAAGAAGGACCCTTTGCTTTCTGTCTAGACTAGAAGCCACTTTCAAATTGTTTTAAGTTTTAAAAAAAGCCTAGGCCAAGCCAAAATTCATATAATTTGCAAATAGTCCCTGTTACAACTTTACCATCATGGCTTTCTGAAATGGGATAGAGAAAGATTCTTTCAACACTTGACTCGTCTCAATCTGTGCTGACTTGTTGATCGATAAGACACACATGTATGAATGTGCAGTCTCACACACCCAATAACCTGGTAGCAAAGAATGAAGCATTATAAATATTCTAATTTGAGAGAATCAATCAGTTGTTGCACATAATCTGATAAATACTGATACACTGATACATTAATGCAAGAAAAAACACAATATTTTGTATACATCATCTTTGTTTCATGTCTCTCTTTCCTGATGTGCTGACAATGTAGCCCAATCATTACCACCTGCGTATGCAGGCCATCAGCCGGCTCAGCGTTACTGCAAGTCGTCGAGTCTATGTGACGCAGCCAAATACAATTGGGCACAGAGGGAGCAGTTCAGTCACACTGCATCTTTACACTGCGCATTGTCAAAGCACGTTTAAACACAAAGAAGATACACTGACGCACAATAGTTTAAAAAAAAAAAAAAAAAAAAAAAAAACGAAATAATTAATATTTACCTAGTTTTGCAAGATTAACTGAACTGTGCAGTGGGCATTTATCTGCGGATAAAAATAAATATACGTACCATAGTGGCTTTTTAGTAGAAAGTCCTTTGAGAGAATATAACCGTGAAACTGGCTTTAGCCTTTGTGTAGCTTCTCACAGCAGCCGTCAATGTGGTCCGAGTGAGTACGTATTGCCGGATGGGCGAAGAGCTGTCCCGCTATATTCAACTGCAAACCACTCCCACCTGTCTCTGGGACGTGAACGCGCACTGGGAGCGCGTGCCACTTGGAAAACATATTATTTCAAAAAAGGAGGATGCACTTCCTGCGGCAGCCAGGGGAAGTTTAACCAGCCAAAGACGATGATGGTGCACTTCTGGTGCTATCCATTTGTCTCGTAAGTCCCCCGGCCACCATCGAGTCCATCCTCACCTCCTCCATCACCACGCTGGTACGCTGCTGCCACTGCCAAGGACAAGGGCAGCCTGCAGTGTATCATTCGGTGCGCTGAGAAGGTGATCGGCTGCAATCTGCCTTCCCTCCAAGACCTGTACGCCTCTAGGACTCTGGGTCATGCACGTTACATGTACGTGTAAAAATTTACTTGGCAACAAAGCCGATTTTGATTCTGATTCTTTTATTTTTGTTATATTGTAGAATCTCTCACATGCATCTATAAGCATCTATAGGATGGGGAAAATGCGTGGCAGGAGACAGCTGAAGGAAACACTCCACTCCTCTCTGCAATAGACCTAGTTTTTACTTTTTAAGGGGTGACAGGGGATCTCATCAGGGGAAAGATAGCAGGTCAACAATTTATGCCACATAGAAGTGGTATAGGCATCTGAATGCTGGGAACATGAAGCACTGTCTAGTTGTTCCTGTTTGGATAGGTGCTTTTTCAAATTCTGAAAGTTTAGAGAGTAAAAGGGCTAAGATAATATGATGGAAGTATATGATGGCCATTCCCATACACAATTATATTTCATAAGTTGTTGATTGTTTGATGATACAATTTGTTGCACAGATTTGGTGCAAAACTAAAAAAAAAAAAAACCAGAAATCCCTCCAAAACACCACATGACACCAAGAGCTCTAGGAGGGCCACAGAAAATGTGTGCTGTGATTTGGTATCAAAAACTGTTTATTTGGAGATTTCAGGAAAACTGTTATTCAGCAATTGTAATGATAGCACTATGTATTTCTTTGGAAATTACTCAGAAACCCCCTTATTGCCAATATGTCTTGGAAAGCTATAGATGCTCTGAATGAAGTAGGTCTCTAATTTGTGGTTGTAGTTAGATGAAGTCACAAATAGGTCATTTTATACAGTGAGGTCGAGTTTAAAAAATGTCTCACTACAATGAAATGGCTACTATGGGGACTAACATCATCACAACTGAATACAATTAGGTTCATTGAATCCATAAAAGTATTCGCTTTCCAGTCATACCCAATTTATGGAATTCCAATACTGTTTAGGGACCCCAGTATGCAGAGATATTCAAATACTTCATATAGAACAGTGAATATAACATGAACATTTATACTGCATTATAAAAAAGGCCTGTTTTTTGCCCAAATTGGTATGTTCCCTAACTGTAGAATGTTATTTAGCCCCTTTCTGACAAGCTAGCATGACTTGACCCTATCCTGATAGGTCACTGAGTTTGATGCCAGTATCTTCAACTCTAGTTTTAAAACTGAGCCTGCTACAGCCTATGAAAGACAGTAATGTCATCTGAGGACATATGGTGTCCTACTTAGGTTTGAGAGTTTAAGAAAACCATGTCACAATAGTACTTAGTCCTGGATCTGAGCATAGACAGAGGCACTTTAGAAGTCTAAAAAGGACTAAATTAATCCAGCAAATGTAGAGTAGAGTCTTTAGGATTTGCCAACTGATAACCCTGGTTTACAGTTATTAATGATCCCTTTGCAAGAGTTATGTATGTATGTGTATGAAAGGGTCATGCACCACCTTGTGGTTGGGGCAAACTAATCCATAACACCAACCCTGCCCAGCCCTTTTACTGGAAGAGCTGTCATTGTAACCATTTGAAAGCTAGAGGTCGTTGTTGCTTCTCTGTGACTCACTGAATGAACAAAAGTGACTATCAGTGTGACAGAGTCATGTGACTACTAGGAACAGAAATCATTTTGTTTCACCACTACATTGCAGTGGGTTCTGCAAAGTGTTTTTGTATGTCTGTCAACCCTGGATTTCTGTATAAACTGGGGTTATAAACTTCTAATTTGTAATGTCAAGTACCATACCATTTACATTACATTTATCTCTCATGACCTCAAACTATCTCTTTATCTCAATATTTGTTCTGCTCTGGGTCTCCTTCTCTTCTTGCCAGCACCAGCATTATTATGACCTATAAGTAAAAAGGCTTAATTGTGGGACGTTGGGGAACTATAGTCTCAAACAATGGAAGTGGGACAGATTTATGACTCAGGCTACACCTGTGAGGGAAAAACACATGAAAGAAAACAACAGCAAGGTGTGTGTCACAGTGACATGTAACCATACTTCAGCAACATGATCCAGACATAAAGATTTGGTTGAAAAGTGTTGCTATATTTTGTATTGTTGTATAGTATTAAAAAAAGGAAATGCATGATTGCTTGAATTACAATCACCCTGTCTTCTCTACAAGGTAATAAAACACTGCATGTACATGCAACACCAATGTGTTCTCATTTAAAGGAACATTGTATACAATTTACTCCATTGGTCTTTGTGGGCTTTGTTTTAAAAGGATGTGATATTGACATCAGTTACCTTTTTGTTACAGATGAGTCTCACAGCCTCAGGAGAGAAACTGACCTTAAAAAGAATAGTAGCGCAGTTGTCGCTGTGGTATCACCCAAAGCTTCCTGCATGCCACAAATATGTTCATAACAAACTGGATTAAAGTCAGTGAAATACAGTTTATCTTGCTGTCTAATTTTCACTTTTGATTGACATACAATTTTTTTTTTTTTGGTGAAAATAATAAAGCATACAGTTGGAAATAAAGATGTTTATTGCAATGGTGATTCATATACTGAATCAACATTCCCATTTGGTTTGAACTGTTCTGATATTACAGTGGATGCCGCCTGGTCTTTAAAGTGGTTTGACTTGTTTTGAATATCATAGAGCTGAGCAATCTTGCCTTTGGGCCATAGCATTGTATAATCAGTTTAGGTTATTCCTGCCAACTGAAACAGGCAGCTGCTCAACTGAAACTCATGTTGAATAGAATTGTGAACATGTGAACTACACAACATACTGGATATGAATGGCTTTTTGGGCTTGAATGAAATGACACTCAAGACTGTATACATTTTTTGTTGTATTTATACTTTATTTCTGTGGTTGACTGAATGAAAACTGAATGAAACTACTCTTAACAGGCAGTTGTTGTTTGCTCCATTTAGTCAACTGACGCCTTATGAAGCAATTCACATGTATTCAGTTTCTCTACTCCCTGGAGGGGTTGAAGAACTAACAGGGTAGGAGGAGCAGGTCTTATATATATTGTATTTCTTTGTGAAGACTGACAGTTCAGAAAGAGAGTGTGGGAAAATGGTATGCTTGATAAACTTGATGTATTTCATTTTAATAAACCTTTTAGTGTGTAAAATTGAGATTCAGAAGAGATGTTACAAATTTGAAGATTTAGCAGAATGTCTCCATAAAAATACAATATAATGAAAATGTCCCAGTCTCACCTTATTTTTACCATTAATTTTATGTGAATATCCACACAAATATTCTTCAAAGGAGGAACAATAATAAATCTACATGAAGATCAAGGTCTAAATTTTGCTAATATACTTCCTTATTAGGAATATGGAGGCAAAAAGTTGATAGATTCAGCAAATGTGTTTAAATTCATACAAAGTCAACAACTGTAAATAACTGTAACATAGTTATATGACAGTGACAAACTAAAGCAACTGGGTTCTTTCTCAGGCTCAGAGTGTTTTTTGTGCTGTCATAAAGTCATGTACTAGAAATTGTTAGATGAAACTACACTACCTTCCCCTCATCTGGGGTTCTGCTTCTGCTTTCTGAAATATGAGGTGCACATACACACCAGCACAAAACACTCACAGCTTCACACAATGAATAGGGTGGTGACCTCCTTTTGCATTGTGTTTATGTCTGTCAAGCGGATGACCTTATCCTGGTCTCATCAGTAGGTTCTCTGATTACAACGCAGATCAAATCACTGTTCACCTAAAGCTGCAGGTATAAAAACTCAGAGTGACACAGCTATATCCAGCAGTGCATCTTCTTACCGATACCTGGACATTGGAGAAGAGAGATAAACTATGGTAAGATATGGTTTACTAAGTGCATACTACTGTACTTATTAACAATTTTGAAATGTACTTTATTTGTTCAGAATTAATCAAGATTTTATTAAGTGTGACATATTTTACATTAAGAGAAAATGTTGTATTGCAGTCCATGACAGATAGAGAGAATATGATAACTGGATTTAAGTAGTTTAAAAATAAATCTGTGTAGCAAAAATGTGAAAAGTAAACAGATGCTTCTAGTAATTGAACGGTGTTGCTCACTCCCTGCAGCGCGAATGTATCTCCATTCATGTGGGCCAAGCTGGGGCTCAGATTGGCAATGCATGTTGGGAGCTGTACTGTCTGGAACATGGGATCCAGCCAGATGGACAGATGCCCACTGAAAAGACTCCTGGAGGAGGAGATGACTCCTTCAACACCTTTTTTAGTGAGACAGGGGCAGGGAAGCATGTTCCCAGAGCCATCTTTGTCGACCTGGAACCTACTGTCATTGGTCAGTGCCTGTTATATAACTGATGATATATAACATACTGTAGGATGCTTTCATGTATTTGTAGTTTTATTATTGGCAAAGCTATGTTTTTTTTTTCTGAAATGAAATGAACATTGGTGTTGTTTGTTATTGCATTTTCCATATGTATACATTTGTACTACATTTGCTTACATTGAAAACAATTCCAATATGAAACATGTTAAAAAAGATTTTTATTACCAGAAAGTTTTCTTTCATTGTACAGTTGTCATTGTAGAAACATTTTCTCTTCTTCCCCAGATGAGGTGCGCACAGGAACCTACCGTCAACTGTTCCACCCTGAGCAGCTGATTACAGGAAAGGAGGATGCTGCCAACAACTACGCCCGTGGACACTACACCATCGGCAAGGAGATCATTGATCTGGTTCTGGACAGGACTCGTAAACTGGTAAGACAATTTGAGAGTATTGAGAGTGCATGTTTTTAGTATATTGACTTTTTTTTTGCTAGATTAATGATTCAATTAATTGTTAATTCATTTTAACATTCTTACTTCCATAGGCTGATCAGTGCACTGGCCTGCAGGGATTCCTCATCTTCCACTCCTTCGGTGGAGGCACTGGCTCAGGTTTTACCTCCCTGCTGATGGAGAGACTCTCTGTTGATTATGGTAAAAAGTCTAAGCTTGAGTTTGCCATTTACCCAGCCCCCCAGGTCTCCACAGCCGTGGTTGAGCCTTACAACTCCATCCTGACCACCCACACTACCCTGGAGCACTCCGACTGTGCCTTCATGGTGGACAATGAAGCCATCTATGATATCTGCCGCAGGAACCTTGATATCGACAGGCCGACTTACACCAACCTGAACAGGCTCATTGGCCAGATTGTGTCTTCAATCACAGCCTCGCTTCGCTTTGATGGAGCCCTGAATGTTGACCTGACAGAATTCCAGACCAACTTGGTGCCCTACCCTCGTATCCACTTCCCACTGGCCACCTATGCTCCAGTCATCTCCGCTGAGAAAGCCTACCATGAGCAGCTGTCTGTTGCTGACATAACCAACACCTGCTTTGAGCCAGCCAATCAGATGGTAAAGTGTGATCCTCGTCATGGTAAATACATGGCCTGCTGTCTGCTGTATCGTGGTGATGTGGTGCCCAAAGATGTCAACTCTGCCATCGCAGCCATTAAAACCAAACGCAGCATCCAGTTTGTGGACTGGTGCCCCACAGGCTTCAAGGTTGGCATCAACTACCAGCCTCCAACTGTGGTTCCAGGAGGAGACCTGGCCAAAGTGCAGAGAGCTGTGTGCATGCTGAGCAACACCACAGCCATTGCTGAGGCCTGGGCCCGTCTCGACCACAAGTTTGACCTCATGTATGCCAAGAGAGCCTTTGTCCACTGGTATGTTGGGGAGGGCATGGAGGAGGGAGAGTTTGCAGAAGCTAGGGAGGATATGGCTGCCCTGGAGAAAGATTATGAAGAGGTGGGTACTGACAACATAGGGGAAGAGGATGAAGGAGAGGAATACTGACTTTCCAAGGCACACGTTTAAGCCAAAGTTAATTGATACTTACTGACAATTGATAAATGGACATTTAGTTTTTGTAGTGAAGAAAAATATATCTATATCTATTAATAAACCAACAGTACTATCATTTGGGTAGAACAACATTTCAATAACCTATTATTATCTTAAATAAGTTTTACTTTGAGGAGACATTCTACATTACTGAACATGCATTCTGCATACAGTGAGACACATTCACGAAACAAACCTAATCCAAAATCTCAACTGAGCATCTTAAAGCCTTAAAACATTAGTTGTCATACTGGGTAAAAACACTGTATTTCATTTTAAAGCAAAGTAACCTGTGGTCAAACATATCTTGTTTTGGGCCTTTAAAGATATTTTCATTCTGCTGTATCACAGACCAAACCCTCTCCTTTGTGCACCTCCCCCCACTATCCTCTCCCATGTGGAATGTAAGTTATGAAAGGGCTCCTATGTCAGTTTCTATATACCATTCAGCTGTGACTCTGAGTGCGGGAGAGAGAGAGAGAGAGAGAGAGAGAGAGAGAGAGAGAGAGAGAGAAAATAACTGACTAACTCACTGACTAGTGTTGTTTGTGTAGCTCATACTCAGACAGTGGCCTGCAGCAACAATAGGATCCCAGTTGTGTATGAATCACAGCTCTGATATCCTACGAGGGCCGTTCAAAAGTTCTACCAAGGATAAGCAGAAAATGGCCTTGACATCTTGGAAGTTTTTTATCTTTTACATTTCAGTGGTGTGTTAATTTCAATGTGCCATTGTGCTATTTCTTTGTTTGTTTGTTTTTCTCTGAAGTAACCGATCAAACTGAAACCCTGCATATTTCCATGTCACTTGTGTCTTACTGCTACTTTTCCTATTGTTAAAGCATGTGTCATTTGCATTTAAGGATTAGGAATAAAGAATTTCATCAACTTAAATTTGTTTCCATATCGATATTGTGTCATTATTCATTTAATGATTGAATGCAAACACAGGGTGTACTGTGCGTGCGTATATTGATGAGTGTGTGGGTGCAAAAGCATGCATAAAATAAGCATAATGATTCTCAGAGCCCACAGTCCTTGTTAAATGCATGTGTATTATATGTTGAGAAATATTCCATGGAGAACATTTTGCATGCATTTGCCAGAATAACCAGCTTTAAGCTTTTTATGTCATTAAACAACTCTGAATAGTCCCTCACTGCAAATGGTCACAGTCACACACACACACACACACACACACACACACACACACACACACACGCATACACAAATTGAAAAATAGGGGAAAAGTGATTACAAGAGAAAAGGGGCTTGTTTTGCATACATATAAGCATCTAATCTCAAACTGAAAGAAAAAGTAGATACATGTTAAGGGCGGATAAAGTGACAGACAGTATTCGGCACTTCCCTCTTTTTTTTTTAAACTGCTGTTCCCTCCCGCCCATGAGCTATGCAGCTGCTTGCTGTGCTTTTCCAGCCTGCCCCCTCCACATCCTTGCCTATATAAACCCTGACTCTCCCTCTCCTCCGCACTTCTGCCTTGTGTCTGAATCCTCAACGTCAGTCGAAAGGACAAGCAGACAAAATGGTGAGTAACTGCTCAACTGATGACGTAGCCTTGAAATTTCAATTCTCTCTTTCCTTCAGCCTCCCTTTGTCTCTGTTTCTTAGCAATAGATGGATTAATCAGCCGGCCCTCTTTAATGCTTATAAAGCTTCTGCTGCGGAGTTGAAGGTTATTCATACAAAAGGAGTTTTATCTTTATAAGGTGACAGTAGTTTTGAGCTGAATGTATGTAATGAAACTTTTTAGGGCATGCCTGTTGAGAATTTAGGGAGGGTAATACACTGGGATAGTTACAAATGACTACGGGGCTCCATAAGTCATTTCTGTACTCTTGGACAATCTAGGTCAGATGACAGACACTTTATGAGTTAGACTGCTTTGTCATTTTCATACTTGTTTGATGTACTGTAGTTAGTCATAAAGCAGGAAACATGTGAAACTAAAGGGAAAAAACTGTAGTCTTAATCATGCTTCTTGAGGAATTACAGTAATCCTGACAAAGAAAGAGTGATCAGGGTAATCGTGGCAGTGGGGGGATGGATAGAAAGAACAGAGAAAAGAGGAGTGGTCTGGCCTAGGCCGTATGAGTTAGTTGGCAGCCATTTTGCAGCTGTTAGGAGTTTTTGGTTTGGGATAGATGTGGAGAGAGAGAGAGAGAGAGAGAGAGAGAGAGAGAGAGAGAGAGAGAGAGAGAGGGAGGGAGCCATCCCTGACTGTTACACAGCACTATGCAGCTGGACAGGATGGGGGAGGAGAGAGACACAAAAGGGGAGGGGATGGGGAAAGGGAGGAGATACAGGATGGAGAAGTGGGGGAGGTTTTCCCATCTTCTTGAGGCATGGCCTTCCTGTCACATTTTGCCTTAGTTTGTATAATATGTTCCACTTTTTGGGGGAAACCCCTTCAAAAAATGGTCATCAGAAAACTTTCAAAACTGCATTTCATCTGTAGCTTTTTTCCTGCCCATTTTTGCTGGATTCCACTCTAACAACCCATAGTGCAGACTCTGGTCAGTCTAATAGCTGCTTTCATTTAAATAATGGTTTGCTTCTATGCGCTTTGAGCAGCTGACAGCTTCAACAGCCTGCTCTGGCCCACAGTATTCAGCAGTCAACATTTCTTCCTCTCTGAACTGAGTGCTGACATCATACCAAAGATTGTCAAAAGACATAAGGTTTAAAGAAAGAACATGTGCGCCATAGGGCAGTAATGAAATACATATGTATTCTGTGATGTTCTATGTTTCCCTGCCTTATTTGTTACAAATTATTACACAGTGATCACACTGTAAAGTCAGCCATTGTGAATGTACTGTTCAATGCTGATGGGAGTTATTTTTAAAGTAGTTCGTCTTGACAATGCAGTAATACTTAAATTTGAATAGCGAATGTATGTCTGATAACATATTATTCGGCTACATCCTGTAACAAACCTCTCTCCCCTCTTTTATTCAGCGTGAGTGTATTTCTATGCATGTCGGCCAAGCCGGAGCCCAGATGGGCAATGCATGCTGGGAGCTGTACTGTCTGGAACATGGGATCCAGCCAGACGGACAGATGCCCAGTGACAAGACTATTGGAGGAGGAGATGACTCCTTCAACACCTTCTTCAGTGAGACTGGAGCAGGAAAGCATGTTCCCAGAGCCATCTTTGTCGACCTGGAACCCACTGTCATTGGTCAGTAATCAATATTGTGTAAATATAATTGAACTTATATGTCTTTCATAGAGCTAATAAATTATTCCATTGCCTCTATGAAGATATATACCCCTAGTGAAACACTAT
The DNA here is from genome assembly GCF_905237075.1 of Dicentrarchus labrax. Lineage (NCBI taxonomy): Eukaryota > Metazoa > Chordata > Actinopteri > Moronidae > Dicentrarchus > Dicentrarchus labrax. Next base: position 13,023,455 of record NW_026136706.1, read on the forward strand.
ACTTCAACTTAACAAGAACAAAGTATTACAGCTCAAATGTTTAATATTTAATTATAGTATCTGAGAAAAGGTAATATTTGAAACATTTATATTGCATGGACGTTAGCTCTTACTCTTGTTTTCAATTGTTCCTTTCATAGATGAGGTGCGCACAGGAACCTACCGGCAGCTGTTCCACCCCGAGCAGCTGATTACAGGAAAGGAGGATGCTGCCAATAACTACGCCCGTGGGCACTACACCATCGGCAAGGAGATTATTGATCTGGTTCTCGACAGGACTCGTAAATTGGTGAGAGTTTAGTTATTTTGCTGGACAGGTTTAGCATTTGCGCAGGCTTGTCTATTTTCCTCAAAGGAGTAAAAAAACTAAAAAATCTTTAAGAAATTACCACAATGGTGACCCTTCATGTGATTCCATACCTTCCCACTGGAGTGGGATTTTAAATAATCAAAGAAAATTTTCCTTTCAGGCTGATCAGTGCACTGGCCTGCAGGGATTCCTCATCTTCCACTCCTTCGGTGGAGGCACTGGCTCAGGATTCACCTCCCTGCTTATGGAGAGACTCTCTGTTGATTATGGAAAGAAATCAAAACTTGAATTTGCCGTCTACCCAGCCCCCCAGGTCTCCACAGCAGTGGTTGAGCCTTACAACTCCATCCTGACCACCCACACTACCCTGGAGCACTCCGACTGTGCCTTCATGGTGGACAATGAAGCCATCTATGATATCTGCCGCAGGAACCTTGATATCGAGAGGCCGACTTACACCAACCTGAACAGGCTCATTGGCCAGATTGTGTCTTCAATCACAGCCTCGCTTCGCTTTGATGGAGCCCTGAATGTTGACCTGACAGAATTCCAGACCAACTTGGTGCCCTACCCTCGTATCCACTTCCCACTGGCCACCTATGCTCCAGTCATCTCCGCTGAGAAAGCCTACCATGAGCAGCTGTCTGTTGCTGACATTACCAATGCCTGCTTTGAGCCAGCCAATCAGATGGTAAAGTGTGATCCTCGTCATGGTAAATACATGGCCTGCTGTCTGCTGTATCGTGGTGATGTGGTGCCCAAAGATGTCAACTCTGCCATCGCAGCCATTAAAACAAAACGCACCATCCAGTTTGTGGACTGGTGTCCCACAGGCTTCAAGGTTGGCATCAACTACCAGCCTCCAACTGTGGTTCCAGGAGGAGACCTGGCCAAAGTGCAGAGAGCTGTGTGCATGCTGAGCAACACCACAGCCATCGCCGAGGCCTGGGCCCGTCTCGACCACAAGTTTGACCTCATGTATGCCAAGAGAGCCTTTGTCCACTGGTATGTTGGGGAGGGAATGGAGGAGGGAGAGTTCTCAGAGGCCAGAGAAGATATGGCTGCCCTGGAGAAGGATTATGAGGAGGTTGGCACTGACAGCATGGGAGAGGAGGATGAAGAGGGAGAGGAGTATTGAGGGGCCAAACATCCTCCGGGCTTTACCATCACCCATTCCAAAAGTTATCATGAGCTTAACACATTCCCAGCAACATTCTGATAACCTGTGGTGATGATATATCAGTATTATCAATAAAAAGTTCTCCTGAACCTTTTAAATGAACTTGTGATCATTTCTGAATTCGCAAAGCACTGCTTGACAAATATTTTATTGTAAATTTCTACAGCAATAGTCAAACAGCTTACTAGCCTAAAAGACTGATAAGCCTTTTATACTGAGTCATCTGGAATGATCTCAGACTAATGAGCTTTGCATTTCACTTTTACAACTGTGACAGATTATACCTGGCTTTCGGAGAGAAAACTGGTAATAGAATTAGACGGGTAACTGTATATGTACGTAGACAAAATAGTTGGACAGGGGATTTTTCCAGCAGTGTTTTGCTGGATATCAGATTGTGTTTACATGCAGCTTCCATTCATTTACAAAGGAAATTCTAGTTCCTCTGCCTTTGCCAATTTCCTGCCTTTTTGTGTCATGTTGATGATTAGCCACAAAGTACACAATGGGCTGGGCTGTGCTGGGCTGGGCGGGTCTTGTACCTGCAGTCGCTTCCTCCAGACACCAGATGGGAGTAATGTGACCAGCTAGCAAAGTTATGTGAGTTGGTTTAGTCCATAGACTGTAGTGTGCAGACATGACCAGTCCAAATAACTATGGCATTACATGATGAGCTCATCATGTGATCCTGACCAGATGAGTCACACAGTGAACTAAAAGCCTACTTTCCGGTAAGTTACACTTCTCGGGTCTACTAAATATACTGTACTGAAATACCACAGTGTAAAATATTCCATTTCAAGTAACAGTATTTCAAATGTTAAGTATAGTAAAATATACTTTAGGGCAGCATTTGTGCAGCAGCATCGCCTGTCAGATTATGTCATTTGATTATTATTACTTATAATAATAAATAAAAAGGTACAGATGGTTGAGAATAGATTGGCATGATTTTAATTAGCCTTGGGTGCTTCAGTGTACCAATGAAGCATATTTTTTAAATTATTTTTAGATGTAAAGTAACTATGGCTGTCAGATAAATGCAATGAAGTAAAGCTGCAGAAACAAACAAAAGACTACGGCTATCAAAAGAAAACATAATGTGGTCACTGTTCAACAGGTGAGGTTGAGACATGATGGATCACCTACAATGTAAAACATTGGGAACATTTATTTTAACAAATTAAAACTGTGCAATCCCAGATTTCAATGATCTAAATAATAATCCTAGGAGAAGGAGATTTTGCTGCCCAATATGACTTAGACACACACACACACACACACACACACACACACACACACACACACACTTACATTTTTGTGTAAATTCTCACTTATTTGTATTTGCGTTTTATAACTACAAGTCTACGTTTTTATTTTATTTTTTTTTACTAATCTGTGTATACATATATTTTACACTTTGGCATTGCAAAGGTAAGTTTCCAATGTCAATAAACCCCCCTCGAATTAAATTGAACAAAACAAACAAAAACCTAAAAACTGGACTTACTTGGAGCACAGTCCTTGGGAATTTTGTCTATGTCGCACCTTGGAGTGCCTGGTGGTCATAATAGGTATCCATGGCTACCATCACAAACTGCTGGTTTTTAAAAACCCCCGTTATCGCTGGGCAACAGGCAGCCGTTGAGGCAGGGCTGGTCTGATGACGTTTCACACACTGGCATGTTCTAGACGTTCTATTTTTTTTTTTTTTTTTTCCTCGCTCAGCTGAGTGACGTAGCGCGTGCAGCTTAACCCAGCGGACACACACACACACACACACACACACACAGACAGACAGACAGACAGACAGACAGACACAGCAAACAGGGCTTGACACCGCGGAGCCATAACGGTACAGCACACACTGCAGACATACTGTGTTGTTGTTAAGAGTATTTGAGTTAGGGCGGTGGAGAGAGGAAGACTGAAGAAGAAGAAGAAGAAGGAGGAGGAGGAGGAGGAGGCTGAGTGTGTCACGAAAAAGAAGAAGGAGAGCGGATTCCAGACGCACCTCTATCATAACTAATTCATTGTCGCTGTAAACCGGTGGACAGACGGCTAAACTGCTCCCTCATTAGGCTGAGACACTCAGACGGTAGGTCCGTAGCTTCATCTAGTCGTGACAAGTTGTGGCTGCCCACACAGTCAATAGACAATGTAGCTTACTGCAGTTTATTATTACAGATGTCCGAACTTGACCATATTAGGACATATTCTGTCAACCGGAATACCAAATAATTTAAAGTGCAGCCTTTAATGTTACTGGTACGTGCTTTAATATAGACAGCACCTGTGCCTGCAAGTACATCTGCCCTTGTCTGTAAGTTTGTGTGGGCCTACCGTCATGTCAGCAGCAGTTGTCAGATGCCACGAAGCTAGAAATAACATAGTAATAATAATACTTGAGTGTGAGTGCATGGCTGGTCCCGAGGGTGCATAGAAAGTTAAGTTAGTTATTTTACCTCAGTTTGGAAATACCCCTGGAAGTCCACTAATGAGATTGGCATGGTGGTTAGCATGCTGACTCTGTGGCTATAAGGGAACCACTGACTGTACTGAGGCGTTATCATTTCAAGGGCACACTTAGTTATTGCACTTTGAGGTACTTAAGTGGTATTTTATTTTAAAAAGGTTAGAAAGTAAAGAAAAAAAAGTTAATAGGAGATATGTAATGTGTGTGCATCCATCTGTAGCTAACCTAGCTTGTGCAGAACAAAATAAATAATTTCATTAATAATTAACCTTGATTTCTTGTGTGTAACATTTAAAGAAAGTTGTGCCTTACAGTACAGCTGCTACACCATAATCCTCGTCATATTAACTGATAATATGTATGTGCAAAACTTGGTGAAACAGGTGAATTTAATTTACCGTGAAACAAAAATGAGAATAAACAAATATAGACCTTTTATTTCATTTAGTGTAGCAGAGCCTCTACAGTGAGGCAGCATGCACAATATAGCACCCCGACACTGTGTATCATTGGTAGCATTATTTATTATCAAAATGGCTGCTGTGAAGAAAGTTTATTATCGTCACTTGGACACTAATTATCACCCACCACACAGGTGTTTAAATTACTCTGGCAGATTAGCTCTCTGCTCAGGTTTAAACTGGAATTGCATCATGTCATTAAATAACATGTAGAAATAGCAATCTTTGTCCTGATCTAACAGATGTAGTTAAACTAACAGGATAAGTGAGGGAGACAATCAGGTTTTGTCTGTTCACGCCCACGCAGTCCTGAGAAAAGATCTAAACAGGCAACATGAGTGAAAATGCTTGTGGGGTTGGGTGAACCATGTGTTTATAAACCCTTTGATTCCAAAATAGGAAATGACATGTTTCCATAATGTGTATTTGTCAACCGTTTAGTGTACATAATGATAAACAACTATGTTTACATTACACGCTGTCTTCTTTAGCCAAAGACAGCCCCTGCTGTATATGACCACTCGTCTGCAAATTACATTAAATAATGAGTACAGAGCTGTTTCTTTTTCCTTTTTTGGATTTTCAGGAAATACCATTGTGACCAAGAATTTCCAAACTTGTTTGTTCTCAGAGACATGGATTTAATAAATCCAAAATATGTGTGTCCAGTCAGAGTTGAGTATATTCTGTACTCAAAAGAAAACTCAGTTGTATTTTCCTTTCAGGGGCGTTGTGGTGAGAAGTGACAGGACGCAACATGGTGGATTACTATAACACCCTGGGAGTGTCCAGAACAGCCTCTCAGGACGATATCAAGAAAGCGTGAGTATCCTGGGAGTCTGTCTCAAGTGTTAAATGAGTCTTTTACACTAATTTATAAACAATAATGCAATATTCCACGTGTATGTAAAATACAGTTCATGAAAATATATTTAAAGTGTAACTTTTAATTTACTGTAACATGGCCAGATTATATAAGCCTTGAAAAAGTTTGAGGCTGGATCAAGATTTTTTTTTAGTTTTATTGTCTGGATTTTATACACATTTGAATCTGGTTTCAAACTAAAATGTACAAAAAAGAGACAAAACACCCAAATTACAACATCTCTTTATACATGTAACTAAAACCATAAACAGAGGTTTGAGAACCGCTGGTATGAAAAATACATATTATTGTTCTTGAAAATATAGAGTGGTGTCCTATTTTTCCAAGGCTCTCCATATTGCATGTGTTGTTGTTGTTGTTGTTGTTGTTGTTGTTCTATCTATGAGCCAATGTTTGTGTTGTGTGTTCAGATATAGGAAACTGGCACTGAAATGGCATCCAGACAAAAATCCAGACAACAAGGAGGAGGCAGAGAGAAAGTTCAAAGAAGTAGCTGAGGCCTATGAAGTCCTCTCTGACAGTAAGTCAGGACAGTGTGTATCTTTAAATATTTATGTGTGTGTGTGTGTGTGTGTGTGTGTGCGTGTGCGTGTGCGTGTGCGTGTGTGTGTGTGTGAGTGTGTGTGTGTGTGTGTGAGTGTGTGTGTGTGTGTGTGTGTGTGTGAAATGACTGGCGGATGATCTGTACTGATGCTGTGAGTCATGAATCTGAATCTTTGTGTGATGATGTCAGCCTCCCCAGAGAGAAACTTTATTCATAGAAACCGAAAATGAAACGTATTAGTTATATTTTTAATTAAACTTAATGCATGTGTGTTGGGTGTTTGTATAAGAAAAAAGAGAGCGACATGTATTAGTGTCTAAGTATTCATGTTGTCACTTAGATTGTACTCTGTTCTTCTACTACAGAGACTAAGCGTGATGAATATGACCGATATGGAAATGACAGAATGCGACACACAGGTAAATAAAAACCTGCTGCTAGGAGATGTTTATATGTTGTTGTTGTTGTTGTTGTTGTTGTTGTTTATATATTGTTGCAAATCATGAATGGTGGTGACTTCTAAAGGCTACATTTGAGGATTGAAAGTGTATTAGAATTTTGTTTTCTAGCTATAAAACTATCATATCAATCCTCCTCCCTCCCACCTCCCTGCACCTTCCATTTCATTCACTTTTCCTTCTTTCTGGCCCCTAATATATTTTACTCTCTCACTTTTTCTCTACCCTGGTTGCTGGTCACCCACCTGACCCTGACGACTCAATTTCCCAGGTCCCTCCAGCTCAGACTTTTCGTCAGATTTCCCAGGATTCACCTTCACATTCCGCAACCCAGATGAGGTGTTCAGAGAGTTCTTTGGTGGCCAGGATCCTTTTGCTAGCTTTTTTGGTAAGTCATTCACAATATACACATGGGCTTATGGATTCATCTTTTTTATTTAGTTGAAATGTATGTTAGATTCCTATTTTTTATGTTTTCCCTACAAACATGTGTTGACTTTGTTTTCTAGTCCTTCACTTGTGGAGCAACAAAAGAAGACCCCATTGCTTGACTAAACCCTAACTCCATAGTTAATTAGCCTCATGAAAGCCTACTGTAATAATAAATCTGCTTACGTAACAGTAAAATATTTAAGTAATTATATAAGTGTTTACTCTTTCTCTCATCAAGATGACTTCTCATCCTTTGGAGGCTCGTCTTCTCGCCTCGGACCTGGTCGCTTCTTTTCTTTTCCTTCAGCAGGAGGTAAAAAGTTACACAATTAATGAGGAAAGTTGCATAGTGAAAGTATCATACACATCATAGCATATCATATTGTGGCCACAATGCTGAAAATACCTTATTCTGGTGCAAAATGTATGTTGATATTATATTTATGCACCTAACTATGCTACTTGGCTACTCACTGGTGAAACTCACAAGACATAACACTTTGTTGTTTTTTCTTGTTTTTGTAATATTCGGACATCTCACTGTGCATTTGTGCCCACTTAAATTCACACGTTCTGTGGCTATGACAATGGAGTGGTATTATGTTTCAACAGACTAAAGTTCTGTATTGGTTAATTAATCAGTCTCTTCTCTTCTGCTTTCCTCGCCTGATCATTTGTCCTTCAGTTGAATTTACCTCCTTCTCCTCTTCCTTTGGTGCTCTGAATGGGATGGACAGCATGGGGATGGGCAACTTCAAATCAGTTTCTACCTCCACTCGCATCATAAATGGCAAACGCACCACCACCAAGAAGTATGTAATGCTGTCGATTAGCGTAGTTACTCAACCTGGGAAATGTAGTGTTTCCAAGTATGACTTTTTATTCCACCTGGGGCACATGGGTGTGGCTTGCTGTATAGAGAAATGCACTGAGGCACAAAAGAGAAATATAAATAGAAAAATCTGAAACCTATCATTTTTGTACAGTTATACTTTACGGTTTGTACTTTTAAACTGAAACAATATTGAAACTAACATTAACACTGGTTTGCAGCTCAGAATGGTACTGTAGTTTCTAATTTGGAAAGCAGTCTTACATTTCCAATTTTTTATCATGCCTAGTGTTATAGGGTGTGATGCAAACTGTAAACCCGAGGATACAAAACAAGATAAACAGTGTGGTAAACTATTTCATTTTTTTTTTCATTTTTAAATTTATTTGAAAGAAACTTAATATTTGCATCATTTATTTTTCTTTTTTAGGATTATATATTACTTCTACTATAAAATATGATTATAAAGCTGTCATTATATCCCTCATCAGTTAGAGCAATTCATTTAAGTTTCAATACAGGGTGACGTGACTTTTACAAGATTAAGACTGCATTTATATTTATATACAACAAAGTAACAAACACAGTGACACACACACGGATAAAAAAAACAAAGTTGGAGGCATTTTAATACTATCATTTATCTATCAATTTGTCAGGATAAAGGAAAACGGGCAGGAAAGAATCGAGATTGAGGAGGATGGGGTGTTAAAGAGTGTCCTTGTTAATGGTAAGACCACATACACTGAATGGTGTGATCTTAGTCATAATTTTTTTAATGTGTGCGCATATTTCTTCATGTTGCTCGGCACATACTCACCTGTGTTGTCGTGTGTGTTGTTCGCAGGCGTGGAGGATGAAATGGCTCTCGCACTGGAGCTGAGTCGACGAGAGGGACAGCCCCATCAGTCGCCTCAGAAGCCACAAATCCAGAACAGATCTCCCGTTGAGTCTGACAGGCCCCGCCCCAGTCCTTACTCTGCAGCCACACGGTCATTTAGCTCCGCACCCTCCTTCAGCTACGGGGTTGCAGCAGGCAGCGAGGATGACGAAGAAGACGAAGACCTGCAGATGGCTTTGGCATGCAGCCTGTCAGAAATGGAAGCCCAGAAGATAGCAGCTGCTAACGACTACATATCAGGTGCTCGGGGTGGGGGCATGAGTGACAAAACCGGTGGCCATAAAGGAGGCGGGGTTGTTAAGACTACACATTTGAACATAGCTTGTAGTAAAAAGATTGTTGCAGAGGAGAAAGATGAAGAGGGGGGATGTAAAGTGGGCTCAGGGGCTGGAGGTGGGTGGGAAAAGGAAGGAACCGGGGAACCAGACTTCTCTCCTGAGTCACCCACAACTTCCAGCAGTACACCACTAAGCAGTGAAGAAGAGTTTGAACGCGCCATAAGAAATAGCGATAGCAGTGTGAAAAAGAAAAAGAAGTGCGGGTGCATTGTGTGCTAATACAGTGTGTGTGTGTGTGTGTGCGTGTGTGTGTGTGTGTGTGTGTGTGTGTGTGTGTGTGTGTGTGTGTGTGTGTGTGTGTGTGTGTGTATATATATATATATATTTGGGATGCCTTATTCTTTATACTTACCTCAGTGTTGTGCCTATAGCCAGGCTCTAATGTAATGCGATTGCCAGACTCTTAATTTGAGACAGTGCCTCAACTAATCACAAGGCTTTCTTGCAGTCCTAACACCTCTAAAAGAGATAAAGTGTCAATTTTGACAAGGTTTCTGCTGTATTTTCTTATAATTTAACCAGTACAGTTAAAGTTGTAATCGTGTGAAGAAATACAGAAGATTGTTTCTGTGTAGATTTGCTATATACTAATACTAGTGGACTTAAAGTGGAATTAAAAGGGATTCAGATGTGGCCGAGCTGGAAGGGATTTAAATCCCAGTAATGGTGTGTGTGTGCGTGCGTGTCTGTGTGTTTGTATGCGTGTGTGCGTGCGTGTCTGTGTGTTTGTATGCGTGTGTGTGGGCCAGTTGAGAATTTTCTCATTCCAACTCTCAGTCAAAGGGAATGTATCAGAACTGTGCCACAAACAATAGATCAAAATCGAAAGTAGGCCAAAGCACTTTCTCTGATGAGTTTTATCATGACATAAAAACCAGATTGATTTTTAAAAAAGACCCCTGTTTACTCTTAATTACTAGAATATGTACAGCAAAAAGTAGTTGAAGCACACACTCACACACTTTGCAAATATAAATACCTTGGACACATATATATATGTATACACACAGGCTTCCCAGTCAGACTTGTTCCAACCAGTAGCCCAGCTTTTATACTGTTGCAAAGTTGATGTCTTATGTATCATGAAATGCAAGTACATGTCTTGGCCTTAATGCACTTCTACTAAAATATAATAACCATTTTTGATTGTAGATTGGAGGTGGGGCGGCACTTTACGAAGATGGAAGGCAAAGCACAATGTAGAATGTGTACAGCATCGTGACTGATACATATAAATCTTTTATATTTTGATCCTTTTGGTGCCCTTGCACATTTTGGCTACTTAATATGTGTTTATTTTGCTTACATAACCACAGCAAATGTGCCAAGTCTGCAGAAACAAATGTATTTCAAGGGAAGCAAATGTATTTTAATAGAGGCAAATGGCAAAGCTATACATTAGCGATTGGGAGTGTTGTCAGGTGTTCTGCAGAGTGAGTGTGACTGAATTTAATTCCATTGTGATGGTTGTGAGAGTGTTTAAAAAAGGTTTTAAACCATTAATCATGCTAGGTTTGATTAAGCATGTGTTGATTAAGTGCTCCTGAGTGAAACACTAAACCCCACCTGTTCCAGTTCAGCTGCTTAGTACGCAAAAATAAACAGACTGTGTTCCAGGGCATAATCATCCCTCCACCTGTGCTGATTAATAGTTTATTTGAAAAACAAAACAAAAAAAGTATTACAAATCTGCCAAAATGATGGACATATTTTGCGTTGAGAGTAAATCTAGTAGTCTGTGTTTTCGTTTGATTTTTGCAGTTTACAGTGTTTGATTTATCTCTTTTAACTCCTGCTGGGATGAATTTTGTGTCAGACATAGTTTGAAATGAACACACAGTCCTGTATATGTGAGGAACAACAAACCGCTGACTGTCTCCGTGGTATAGGTGTGTTATGAAGACAGAGAGAGAGAATTTAATGTAACTTTTCAGATACCAAACCTACATAATTGTGTCTGATTATCAGGCCAACCGAACTTGTGAGTTACTACAAAACAAACACACACACACACAACATACACACACACACACACACACACACACGCACACACAGAGTCATAATACAATACTAATAACTGTTTTAAATGTGATTGTTGGTGTATCAAGGAACAGAAAGTCCTGTTGGTGCCAAAAAGGTATTCAAAATATAATTTTTAATAAAAATATAATTTTTAATACCCTTGAAAGACATGCCTGTCTTAAAAAATACCTTATTACAAGCAGTGTCTATTCCCCTGCTCTTAATTTACACTACTTATAGAGCACAATACGTTTATTGGTTTATCAGTTGTTTTTCATGAGTGCTTGATTTATTTTACATTGCATGAGTTTTGCTTTCATTTTAAGGATAACTATTGTAACTGGCAATAATGAAGCACAGCTGTGGGAACATGTCAGTTTAAACCAGTTCAAATCATTTTGACCTTTTTGACTGAGTTGTTTTTCATAAACTGTTATTGCGTATAGAGAGGGAACGAGAGAGAAGGAGGCAAATTGTTTTTAAATCTACCTGTATTATTTGTACTACATTGAGCTGCCATGTGTTTTTGTTATTTTTATTTCCAGATTGTCAAAAGATAAATAAAGATTGGGCTGAAGTGGAGTTGGGATATTTGATTTTCTTTCAGACTATGGCAGTAATAGTTGCATTTTCCCCTAATTACCACTGATTTGATGCTATACTATTATTACATTTACTGCTACAACTAATAGTAATACATAGTAATATTAAAATGGAAAATTAACTGCAGTGTTGCTTGCCCTTTTATTCATTCTGAATGATTCAGACTTACTTTCTGATTCTATAAAACACAACAGATGTAGATCAGCAATTTTTAAAAGAATTTAATTATTATCCAAATAATTTTTAGAACCGACAAAGGTCAACATAACTTGTTTACTATGCATTTTATTTCACTTGTTGTCCAAACCAATGTGTCGATATTTACTTGCTCAAGACCTTCCCATACTGACCGTAAAAAGCAGAATGTTGATCATTAACAAGCTGTCTCTTCATCTCATCTCTCTTCTCATCTCTGCATCTTCAGCCCTTTCCTCTTGCCTCCTCTAGCTGGTTTGCAAACAGTACAGTACAGTGTTCTCTGATCAGTGTGCAGAAATCCTTTCACACAGTTTCCTGTTTTTTGAGTAAGACAGTTTCACCTGTTTTGTTGTTAATTAAAAGGCTGTTTATGAAGGCTGCTTAGTGAAGAGCTACCCTGCACCAATCATCACAAATTTAAAATAGCCACAGAATATAATTGTATCTGTCTTTTCAGCCGGTATCTTCCGCTTCAATTTAAATTTAGCTAACAATGTGCTGTTATCACCTTTTAATGACTTCAGTCCATTGTCATGTAGTATGCTGTATATAGATCTCATTGTGAAATCAAAGAAATAAAAAATAATTTTTAAATTTCATAATGTGAAAAACATTATTGTACTACATTACTGGGACTTAAGTTGATTTTTTTGTCTTACACTTCCTGCTTCCTGTTTCAGACTCAGACTTCGAGGCCTTCACAAGCTAACCTGGCTCATGCTGCTCTGTGCCCTAGCCCTGCCCTGAGGTAAAGAACCAGTGTGAACCTCAAGCACCCTGAAAATTCATGAAAAGTCATTCCTTCTCCTGCCCTATAAGCCCCACATTGATAGATCAGATTGGATGCTGCAATTTCCCAGCTTGGGATCAATAAAGTATATCTATCTATGGTATTTGCATTACTTATAAAGTCTAACATGTCCTTGTACATCTATTCCTACAGGTCAGTTCCCCTTGATGCACTTGTCTGTCTCTGCCCTCCAAGGCTCCTACCTGCTGAATGACACTTAAACAAAGATACAAATGTGTATTTTATATGTATGTGTGTGAGTGTGTGTACATACTGTAGCTCACTGTGGAGCAAAAGACTGGAAACTTTGTATTTTGAAACTCAAGGAAATAGTTCTAATCATCTCTGCATAACTAACAATGTTTCAGCTAAATTTGAAGTAGAATTGTGCCTGCAAGTGGAAACTGATGAATAAGGCAAATTAAAAAAATGCTTTGAAACATATAAAGCAGAGAAAATAAAGCATTTTCTGCTGACTACTCTATCTACCGGTGGTAGTTTATCTTTGCAATAGGAAATGTCAGGGTTTATAGCAAATAATTGAAGATAAAATGCCAAAAACACATATTCAAGGTTAAAAATTTGTGCCGCAGTGGACGTTGTCTAAACAACTTTGGAAGTGCTGTTGACTATTAATGCACTTGATACATTTTTAATGATACATGGATTTAAAAATCAATAGATAGAATACATGAGACAGAAGAACTCATTTTAAATGTGCTATTTTAAATTTTTTTTCTAAAAAACAAAAAGCAAACCCACTTAAGGACACAATGGTTTTGATTGAAAATGAGCACTTGAGGCTTTTTGTTTTGAGTTTTGCTGCATCACGTCACAAATTTATTCAGGTCAAGTCAAAAATACATTTTTATAGATATTTTCTATCTGTCTGCTACATGAAATAAAGACAATCATCAGGGTGAATTATTTACATTAATCACAAGGCCGTACACAGAGTAAGACAATAGAAGAACCCAAACAATGTCACTGTGTGCAGAGAAAGAGAGAGAGAGAGAGAGAGAGAGAGAGAGAGAGAGAGAGAAGGTGATGTGTACTTTGTGGTCAATGTACAGCATCCATAACAAAAGGGCCAATGCTGAAAGCAAACAATCATGTTGTCATGGCAAAGACAGGCCTCACAAATAAAAACTTGCTAGAAATCAACACACACTAGACAGTAGCATACAGTATTCAGGTGGACACGTAACACCACACTCAGAGTGTTCAAATGGATTGAAACTTTTTTTTCTTTTTAAGGGATTTGACATTATTTTAATATTAGGAAACTGTGACATTCAACATAACAGACAAACAAACCCTGTTTTTGGTAAAATGTGGATTGGTGATTTGAGGTAAACATGTCATGATGTCCAGTGAAAGGGTTGACGAGGCCAAGATGGAATCAGATGTTAATAAGATAGGCAAACAATGTTACACATCAATATTATGCCATACAACCACCAACAGAAGTGTATCCTATCCTATCAGACTCAGGCAAAAGTCAATGTGGAAATTTCATTTGGATTCACACAGGCACAGTATAAGTTTCTACTCTTTGTAGTTTACATCTGATGGCCTCATTATTGTCTAACAAGGTAGAAACTCCAGAGAGCAAAGGCAGAGATCAAATTTGTGCCATAATGGGGGGGAAAAAGATATTCTGTTCATATCTACACCCCGCCAAAAATCATTGAATGCACTAATAATAAAATACAGTTCCAAAATAGTTTTAAAAACCCAGAGGATGAGTAGATGGTGAAATACTGCATGCTGAAAACGAGAGCAGTAACTGCTCCAAGTGTGGTAGAGCAAATTCTTATTTACAGTGAAGGTCAGACATAAATGACTGCATCATATGAGTGTGTCCTCATGCGTATCTATTTCTGTGTCCTCACTTTGTCTTCAGCTGCTGCAGCTCACTGTGGCAGGGCTTTCAAGATGGCGTTCACCTCCTCAGCTACTGCCGTCAGCGCAAACTCAAACTGGTCCTGATCAGGATGATGAGACAGAGAGGCAGAATAGAAGAGTGAAAGGTGTTAGGAGGGATGGTTGGAAGTAGGACAGGGGGAGACAGTTGGATTATGATGGACGTCTACCTTAAAAGTGCTAAAATGGTGCAAACACACACACACACACACACACACACACACACACACACACACACACACAAACACACACAGATTGAAGGTACCTTGGTGCGGACCAAGCCAGGTCTCTGGTCCCTGATGTGCTCCAGTGAGGCTGCAATGTCGATCTCCTTCACTCCTAACAAGAACAGTAAGAACAGTAAGAGCATCAGTACAACAGTTTTTTGGTGCTACATAAAATAAAAGCCTTCTCTAAATCCAGTCAAGCTATAAAAAAGGTAAATAAGCTAAGCTAAGTGACATCTGAGTTTCCATTTGTTACCAATTAGTCTATGTGAGGCTTTGAATTGGTTTCTTCAGCTCTGATCCTTGAAAACGTAATAAAACACATCTTTCAGATCTGTAAATATAAAGCACAAATTCATATGTGTGTAGTTATGATCTGTGAAAGCATTTACCAAAGAGGCTAAGAAGCTGCAACTCATTCAGTTATTTAACAAAAATTCTAACTCCTTCTGCAAGAGTATTATAAAGAGTAATGTAGACAGAAGTCCTTAAATCACTACTATATATTATTACAGGGTGCAATGTAAACAGACAATAACCCTGTGTGATATTGGACAAAACAAATGGCATGTTGAAATTCCTACACAGCAAACAAACAAATCATATTTAAGCTACTGTGTGGAAAAACTCCATAAATACGTACATGAATGAATGTGTGGAATAATAATTAAATGTTACATAATCGGAATGATTATTATGACTGTCCACAGGGGTCAGTGAACAGACTGAGCTCTGAGCAAACACTGACATAATTCCTCCTTCAGCCCAAATGTTGACTGTCCACAATGTTCCTTTTATACCTGTGTGTGTGTGACTGTGTGTGTGTGTGTGTGTGTGTGTGTGTGTGTGTGTGTGTGAGACTCACCCTTGGCCATTCGGTTCAGCACCATGTCAATGAGGATGTACGTGCCAGTCCTGCCAGTGCCATCACTGTGGGAGTGGCAGAGAGTGCATGTTATTCTCCAAAATATTTTACCTTCTTTCCAAACACATATTATTCATATTTGTCATATTGTATGTTTCACGGAAATCTGACATTAATCTCATTAGATTTTTTATTTAATTCTTTTACCTGCAGTGAACGATGATTGGACAGGAACGACCTCTGTAACATTTATTCACCTTCCTGAAAAGCAGGAACAAGGGACAGCCGAGAAAGAAAGGAGAACAAGAACAGAAAAAGAAAGAAAAAGCTTAATTGTAAATTATTTATGCCGAACATAGTTATCGCAACTAACCTTGTTCACATATTCACTGAATGTCAGTAATCAAGACATTAATAAATGCATACAACACAACTATTAATGTCTCTTGTGCAGGTTCAGGAACGTGTCCACTGTGGTTAAATTAAAGGCAATGAGAAGAAAATACAATGTGACCGAGTAGGAAGGATAAAATATGGAAAGACACACGTTATTGACAGATGAAAACAGTAAGATTAGGAATGATGATTTGAAACGTCAGGACAGGAGAACATAGAAACTGCGTGAGGTTGTGGAGGACAGCGAGATGATAAAACAGGAAAGAATAGGTGGAGAGGAAGCCACAGATTCACTGTCCCTCTTGCAGTAGCCAGTCACACCTGCCAATGCTCATTTTTGTGACTATGCAACTGGAGCCAGAGTACTAGCTGCAAACCACAAAAATGACACTGGGAGATGTTAAAATACAAACCTATCAACCTGAACACTGAGAGAGAGAAAGCTGAGATGATGGATGGGATATGAAATGTACAACACAGGGGTCTTAATTAATTTCAAACCATGCAGAATGACATGGAAGATAGGAAACGATAGGTGTGATGAAGGTGATCTTGAGGACTCAAACCCACTGATGCGTTAGGGTTGCAGTGTGTCACCGCAACATCACACAAACACTGCTTCCTGACCACCTGTTTGCTCCGTTTTGTGTTTAGTTATTGACAATGACTGAATCTTGTGGCACCTGTTGAAACCAAAAGCACGTATGTGGGGATAGTCTGTGTGTGTTTCTTTATGTAATTGCGTAGTTTCTTACCTGCGGAAGTCGAGCAGAGGTCGGGTGGAGGTGGGGATGCCGTCAGCCGGCCAGCTCAGCAGGTGAAACTGCGTCAAGGTTCTGGTCTCCTGCGTCTGGACGTTCTTCAGGTAGAAGCTACGCACAAGGAAGTCCTTACACCAGATGTGCTCTGACACCAGGTTTACCTGAACGACACAAAGGGACAGAAAGGGGGGAAAAAGAGAGGAAGGGGTGGTAGAGATATGGACAAGATGGTAAAAAAAAAATCTGACTTGATTGAAGAAGTCTGCACATATATACATATATAGACAAAAACTAAAAGCTCCACTTAAACTTAGGAGATCACATATGAAATAACACCAATTATCCCAAATGATTTACTATGTGCATATAAGATGAGATTGTAGCATATACAGGACATATACATTTGAATTCTTTAATATATCTTTTTTTTTGTGACGTGACAAAACAAATTCATAAGTAATGCTGGCTTACCACCAGGGGGAGACATACCAACAAAGAGAGTGCAGAGGTTGACATTTGGACATTTTTACTGTTTTCATAAGGTTTTTTTTTTTATGTCAAATTCCTCATTTAAACCATGTTAAACATTTTTTTTTGACTATAGATAAGTTTCTTCTCTCCTACACCTAGGAGACTTATTAAGTCTCTCCATGCTAATACAACTCAAGCAGCTACTGCAATGTTCACTATAACGTTCGTCAGATCACAGAGAGTGAGGTAAATGACATGAGGGGTGCTGCGGCTGATCATGAGATAATACAGATTGACGGCAGCTGGGCCAAATTTTTTATGTGGACCCTAATTTGGACCTATGTGCAGGGAAGCTCTACCTCTTACGCTGAATGTTTGTTACTAGAAAAGCATCATAAAACAACACTGCGCCGTAGGTGAAATATAAGTTTATGAGCGTCAACAGGAAATTAACCTCATAGATGTGGTAGAGTGATGAGCCCTCATCAGGCCAGTATCGCTCGCACTGTTTCTCTCCATCCTCCACCAGAGCCGTCATCATCACTATCACTGTGCAGCCGTTCTCCCACACCATCTGTGGGTTGGAGAGAACACACATGGACATATAAACACACACCCCTGATTGTCACATTAAAATAAATCTGTGACATCTGTAAGTAACAAGGCAGATTTCCTGAAGAGGGACTGAATGGTCCAATGGCCTACATCATTTTAATGTGTCACTAAAGTAAATCCAAGTAAATCCACTAAATTGGGAGCACGACAGAGAAAGAGGCAGAAACAACAGACAGAAACAACATGGTGGGAAGATTTCTACTGACCTGCCAGAAATCAGCGACAGTGTGAGCGAGTGGTCCCTGTGTGGCGATATAAGCTGGCTGGCGAGGGTCGTGATCAAACTGTGGGTTAAAAAGGAAAAGAAAGAGAGCAAAGTTTCTAAGGTTTTATTATCAAATATGAATTACAACAAATGAGTAATATATTCTTGTAATGTGGTTACAAATACATGAGACAGTAACTTAAAGATCTTAGTATTGTTCATCTGTAACTCTGCCTCTTAGGCACCACATAGTAACAGCACTGACAAGATTAACAAAGACATGTGGAAGAAAGTTAACTGTGCTGTGTTAAGGTTCAATGGATTGAATGTTGTGCTTGTATACTGATAGAGAGGAAGGGTTTAGCACAGGCTGTGGTGCCGCAGACTGAAAAACAGGATAGCCAAAATACTCACAGTTGACAGATTTTCTTTCTGTTGTAACAAAGACCTTATTTTTTTGTTGAATCTTCATATTTCATTAGAGGATAAATCACCATAACAAACCACTAATTATAAATATCATCACATACTGTAAATGTTTTGGATTGTTTGAAGGATTCTTACAATGATGCTGGCGTTGATGTAGTCTTGTTTATTGGAGTTTACTTCAGACTTCAGCTTCACCCGAGAGTGATCATCTGTAAAAAATAAAAAAAATGAATCACTCTCTATTGTTCCCCATTTTCCACTTACAATGCAGTTTTGGTAAAGTGAAATGCATAGAATTGGTACGGTGCTGTACATCTGTACATCTGTACATCTGATATTTGCATGCAGTGGTGGAAGAAGTAAATAGGTCCTTTACTTAAATAAACATACACAAGTATTATCAGCTAAATCTATACTTAAAGTATCAGAAATAAATGTAGTCAATATGCAGAATGGCTCCTTTCAATGTGTTATTTCATAGAATATTATATTCTGTTTTTATCACTAACGACTACATGTAAGAGCCATTTAATGTTGGAGCCACTTTTAATGTAAGTAACTAGTAACTATGATTGTCAAATAAATGTAGTGGAGTAAAAAGTACCATGTTTCACTCCGAGATGTAAAGGAGTAAGAGTAAAGCATACAAATAGTCAAGTAAAGTACAAGTATGTCAAGATCGTACTTAAGTACAGTACTTGAGTAAATGTACTTAGTTACATTCCACCACCACAGAAATGATCAGACAGAGTGGCACATTGGTAAACTCACAGGGGAGTGATTCAGCGTGTCTGTTTTTGTCCATGTTGCTCGGGCCTTGAGCCACAGCAACTGAACTGGGATCAGCCTGGTAGGAGCACAAAGCTTCCCACTCTTTCTGAAGGCGGTCCTTATTACGCAGGTGATCCTCCATATACGCCTGATGGAGAGATGATACGTAAATAAAATGTAGGTGGTTAATATCTGCTAAACAAGGAAGAGAATGATTTTTTTACAGCAGGAGATTACTTTGCTACATCTGGAACCACATTCTCTCACCAGTATCATGTGACCAGTAGAGATGTCCATGTTAGACTGGGCGGGCTCCTCACTCCAGGACGGGGTGGAGCTATGGGTGGAGGACGGGCTGTGCTGAGGACCATCGCTGAACTGGGAGGAAACACTGCTGACGCGGGATGTGTCTGTACCCCTTCGACCGCCAGCACCTGTGGCAATGGCGGACCCTGCCATGCTCCCAACACCCACACAGTCCTGGCGGGACATGGATGATTTTGACGCCATGTGCTGCCGACATAGCTCCTGAACGGAAAGTAAGGAGAGGGAGTGGTAGAACGACAAAACATTTTTAAATTTTTATTTATTATTTGATACCAGGGCTGCAACTTTTTAGTAAATGCATTAGTATCAATACTGATTAGTTAAATAATCAGTTACTGTATAATTGTATGGACTAAATATTAAAAACACCAAAGTTAAAAAAAACAACAACAAAACCTCTGGGAAATTATATGAAATGGCTTTTTAATCAGTCCTGGATCTACATATGCTGCCTTACCTGGTAGTCAAAGTGTGTTTCTGCTCCTCCCTCTGGCCCCAGTCCAAGCTTGCCATTGGCCACTTGCTGAGTGTAGTGCCTGAGGCAAGCTACCGCCATGGCCAATACCAGCAGACCTCCTACGACTGCCATGGAAACAAGGGTGATGACTGTCCCACTGGATCCCTCAGAAACCCTGGTTACCTGAGGGAGACCCCGTGCATCTGTCCTCTGGGAAAAAGACATCATAAAGAGTGGTGAGTCAGATATAGGCTGGGGGGAAGAACACAAAGAAAACAGATTACTACTTCACTTAAGCGCTATCTCTATTTGTTGACATGCACTCGCCTTTTTATAGTAATAAACCCAAGCTAAGCTACCCTGGGGAATCTGCTCTCACCACTGGAATTCAAAGGTCACTAATTTCAGCACATTTGTCTCTTCGTAACTGTACATGACAGCAAGGTGTGCTCAGTGAGCGGTTGATGTTGAGTTTTAAAGACGGAGGCAAGAGAAGTAGAAGGAGGATGAACTGAACCCATTAAAAAGACAACAGAAGATCCATAAAGGTCAGTGAACCAGAGCACGCCACCTATCCATGCTGCCATGGTGTGTCATTCCACCTCTTCTTCATCTTCTTTTCTATCTTTCAGAACAGTTTTCACTTACAGCCAAATAGAACATAAATCAACATTACAGTCATGTCATTTTAATGTAAAGCAGGTGTAAAAGCCTGTTTAACCAAAACTTGCAAGCACTACTAATGAGAAAACGTCCCTGAGAAGATTTCTCTTATCTCAGAGTACCACACACACATACACACACACACACACACACACACACACACACACACACAATTCATGTGTTCAATCGGTGTGTTATCCTGATATTCAGTCTAAATAGGCATTTCGTTATTACTCCATTACACATATACACAGAATTTGAGATGCAGGCAATGAATCTGAGGTCGGGAATCGGGGTGTTTGTGTGAATAGTGGATAACGAGGTTAATGACACTTGTGACTGTTGCCATAGCACCAGGAAGGTGGGAGCCGCAGTAGAGGGGGAGGTGAAGGAGACGAAGCACCATGGCAACAAGTGAAATGCTGGTTGTTATGAGGTGTCGCCTCGCTGATTTGTTCTGGCCACTTGCCCTCCAGGTGGCACACACTCGCAGGGGTTTACACACACACACACACACACACACACACACACACATATACAAACACACAGTATTATAGGACAAAGTGTAGTGGTGGATGGGAAACAAGTTCTGTAGGTTAGACAGATGTATGGCCTTTGTCTGTGCTGTATCACATACACTACAGTGCTCATGCACATACAGTAACTTTTATTAGAAAAAGTTGAGCTAATTTTCTGCATCAACACCTTATTTTGATGGTATATAATTATGGAGCCAGCAGGGCAGGAATACTGCATCGATTGATTCTGATTGATATTGAGTAAAAAATGTGTGTTAAACTTAGAAATAAACACGTTTTTGGAGATACAGTTATGTTTCTTCTTGTAATATCTATTATATTTGTATAACCTCTTATTTAGGATTGCATACACCCTGTATGTACCATCTTTATAAAAAAAATATAGGGATAAGATAGAGAATCAAGCCATTCTGTAACAAAAGCCACATATAAAGTAACCCTACAGGATATGCTATCCAGTGGCCACAATGTGAAAATCTGCCTGGAATCGCATTTGACACCATCTGGTCTGATAATTTGTCAAACTAGGGTCCATGAATGAATAGATTTAAATGAAAATGGTAAAGAATACAGAGCAGTGATTATATCTGTTGCCTTGACAACTGCTTCATATGATAGGAGGGGTTACAAAGAAATGTTTGTGTTTCCGTGTGTATATGGGTATCAAGTACCTCTCCCACACCAGTCTGTACAATCTTCAGGCCTGTCTCAGACTCCAGGAACTTCTTTTCAGAAACTGTTGGAGGTGTAAAAACAACAAACATTATAAAACTGGATGTGAGAAAATCCTTTTTTTAAAAGTTTTTTTTTAACAATATTTGAGGAAAAAACTGAGACAGAGCAATGCGCCCACATACTTTTCATACTTGTGTGTGTGTGTGTGTGGGAGGGGGTACGTAGGTGTTGGTGTGTCTGTCTGTGCATGTTTTCGAGCCTCACCAGCTTTAGCAGCTACTTCTGCAGCCGTCATGTTGTGTTCATTCTGGCGGATACGAAACGTAAGTGCAGGACCCACCACACTGGCAACACAAAACCACAAAAATGTGAAAAAAGACTCTTATAGTTTAGAGTAAACTAGTAAAATTCTCTCACACACTGACATACACATAATGGTGTTACCTGATGTTGATGAAGCTGCTGGTTGTCAGGTGTATCTTATCAGCCAGCAACTCCAACAGCTTCACTCCATCATATAAATCTAGTGGGCTACAAAAGAAAAACATTATCCTCCTTGTAAACACCATGTTTAATAAGTAGCCACTCTTTACTGGCAATTAATATAACATTTTGTCATTTAATGACTGCCTTTGGCATGACCGCATTTGTTCAACACTCTCATAGTGAAGTAGACCTTTTCTGTAAATAGTTACTGGCTCCACAGTAAGAGGTGTGCTTCATGTTTTGCAGTTTGTTTGGAATAAACAGAAGAGCTGAAAGCTGAATTTGATTGAATGCTAACCTTCGGTTGGTGACAATGTACCCATACTCCTCCTTGGCTCCTGTACCCTCAACCAGTGGTGGCCCCTGTTCCCTCAGGCCTTGTCCAGCTTCGGCAGGAGGGGCCTGCGGAGGCTGGGAGGCAGATGGGGGGAGGCTGGCGCTCTTGGCTTTAGCTGTGGCTGGGACTGAGGCGGAGGAAGGGGCAGGAGGAGCAGCAGGGGGACCAGGAACAGGGGCAGGGGCAGGCTTCTCCGGATTATGGGACACACTGTCTGTTTTTAACAGCTGCATCTACAGGGGGAATGATAGAAGACCTGTCAGTGAAAAAAAGGTGTATGATTGCTTCTTGTTAATACTGCTGACAATAGACACTGACGTACCTCCTTGAGGGTGATGAGGTCTTTCTCAGGTGGATCTGTGTTAAGAGAGACAAACTGATGTTTCTAAACAAATTCTACAGTAAAACAACTCAATTTCAGCATTTCCCCATCTACTCAAATGTCAGCTATCATAGGATATTCATAAAATGTTATTCCAAATTTAGATCTCTGCCATCTGAAAAAAGCAACACTTGCTTTACTGGCACAAAATGATATAATAAGGTGTAAGAGTCATTTTAAAAGGTTGTAAGCTGCTGATTTTAACCTCTTATCCTTATATATATAGATGTTAAAGCTTCATAGTGTAGCTTCAAAGTCCCACTTTCATATGTAAAACAAGGTGCAGAGGACTCAGTTTGAAACACAATTGTGCCTCTTACATTATGCTTTAGAAGAGCATGTATTAATACTGGGGTTTGGCTTTGTTTGACTTAATATTCTGAATAGAGCTCAGGTCATAACTGAAAGCTTGTACCTGTTTTTTCTCGGGCCTGCAGCAGCTGCAGTATGAGGGCTAGCTTGTAGAGCTGCTCTTGACTGAGCTGTCTGGGGTCAACTCCGTACCTCTGCAAGACTCCTGACATCCTCTGGAGAAGGCCATCTAACACAGTATAGGATAGTTAGCCTTATCTTGTATGTAAAAATTGGATGGACGTTCTGGATATGCTCACTTCCATCCATAGTGTGAAAGAAAAACATTTGTTGTAAAGAAATGATGTATGATGCCTTACATTAAGTAAATTAAGTTCCTTTTCCTCACCATTTCCATTTGCAGAGAGAATGTTGAAGTCCTGAGGAACTTTTTTACTCTGCAGCTGTTGTTGTTGTTGTAGTTGTAGTTGTAGTTGTTGTTGTTGTTGTTGTTGTTGTTGTAGCAGCAGCAGTTGTTGTTGTTGTTGTTGTTGTTGTTGTCTGTCCACAGTACCAAGTCTCTCCTCTAGGGTGTAGTCTTCCACATAGTCCACTGGTATCTCCAGTTCCAAGTCTTCATAATAAGGCAGACCTGCTCATAGCATAATAAGTTACTATGGTAAAGAGAATTGTGAAGTTATAATGTATCTAACTCCTTGAGAAATAGCTTACAAAAAGCCTCTTCAACAGCATGTTTTTGACCAGACAGACCAGTGCTTTTATTCTGTTTTGTCCTGTCTGGAACTTTAATCATCTTCTCTCCACTATAGCTTTTTTCTTATTTTGGAAATTTGAAAATCCTGTTCACCTGCAGGAGCCATGGAACCGGCCCCTCTGTGGCGATATGAAGGCTGTGCAGACGCCAGGTAGAGAGACAGGGCCTCCTGTAGCAGCTGCTTCTCCCGCTCTCGCTCTCGCTCTCGCTCTCGCTCTCTCTGATTGGCCTGGGACCTTGAAGAGGGACGGACGTAACCGCCTCCCGCCCCAATCAGTGATCTCTCTACTTCATCTTGGTACCTATGCTGGAATTAGGAGAGATATAGTACCATGTGAGTACCAAGATTTTATTTATTCTACTTAAATTTCTTATATTTGGTTTTCTAAGATGTTCTATGATTATATACAATGTGCTTAAATCTAGATTGTGATGTACTAGTGGGAAATGAGTTGGTAACATGTGTGAATTTTTGTCTGTTGTAACCACACTTATGCCTTTGACTAGTTTTGTAGTTGACACACACCTGCTTTTGGCCAATAAAGATGTGTATGTGTATGTGTACCTGGTGGTATGTGTATGGGTCCATGGAGGCTGTCTGTATGCGTAGCGGGGACTGAGGAGGCTCAACAATCATGTAGTCCCCATAGTTGCCACCAGGAGGTGTGGACCCCGACTTAGAACTATGGTGGTGGGGGATATGCTGTTTGGGCCTGGCAACCCAGAGAGAAACAAAGAGAGGATTAGGATGGATACAGGAGTTGATAGGATAGGAAGGGAATCAATCCAGAGAGAAATAAATGCTGATTTAGGTTGGTTATGAAAGGATGGATCTGACTCCTTTCACTAATTGTTTTTGTGTAAAATGTGCATTTCTCACTAAATATGACTCCAACTGGAGAGCACTTACTGAGACAAATGAGAGGAGGAGGAAGAGGAGTTTGGTTTAGAGGGTTGGGTCGTATGGGGAACTCTCTTCAGCTCCTTTGATAAAATATATTGGGTGATGTCGTCTTGCCAGGAAAGGCCTGAATACACACACACATACACACACATACACACACACTCAGCAATTAAAGAAAGCCACAGAAGCTGAGAGTGAGAGTGCAAGACCGTGGTGTGTGTGAGGGACAGAGAGAGAGAGATTCTCTGAAATCAATACTGTGTCTTATAAGAGTTCTGTTGAAGTGGTCATATTATGAATGGATTGCTGCCTATATTCATAAAGCATTTATAAGGTCACAGTGCAATAAGCACAATCATTACTGTTTAAGTACATTACCAAACAAACTTCAGTGTGACTATACAGCTACTAAAATTCAAATTCATTCAGCACAGTCCATTATTAATGCATTCTTTTAGCCATGATAGCAGAACGGCTTCTAGGGATGGCCATTTCCGTCTGTCGGTCAACCCACAACTTTGGTCCAGACTAAAATAGCTCAAAAACTACTGGATTTTCTTTTTTAAGTCATGGTCCTCAGAGGAATTATTTTTTGTAACTTTGGTGATCCCCGTGATGTTTTATTTAGCGCCACCATCTGGATAAAATGTGTACAATACTTTGGTTTATAGCCAAATACCTGCAAAACATTCAAGCCTCAGCTGTACTGTGTTTAGTGCTTATTAGCAAAGCACCACTGTGTCTAATTGTAATATAATCTAAATCATTCAAATATACTTTCTTTATCTTTAATTAGACCTATACAGACTGAAACCAGACTGAAATTTAACATAAATTAAATGTAAATAATATAAAAACAGTTAAAATGACAAAAGAGACTCACACAAATATATTGTTTAATCCGCTGATTTCCATCGCAGTTACTTAGGATCAATGGGGTATTCACTCTTTTGCAAAGTTTTAGTTTTGTAAAGTAATGTTTAGTAGCGATTATTTCCATGTATTATCTTACCTTGTAGCATGAGCTGTTTGAGGACTTCCTGCATCCTCTTCAGAACAGGAACTGACACCTGGTACTGAACCTGGTCCTGCTTAGAGCTACGACACTGACCAAATAGCCCGTCTGGAATGAACACACACATGCACACAAAAAGAATACAAATTAACCATTTTAAACTTCTTATTTTGCCAGGATAGTCTCTTTTTAAAGTGACTCATGGCCCCAAATCCAGTTTAGGGACAATAAGCGACATCTGGACATCACACATTGACGTCACAGAAGGAAAAGCACAGGTATAAATAACAAAGTAACGATGGCTGAATTCTATTTGTCTGCTTCTGTTTCAGGATCTTAGTATTGTGCATGCTGGTTCACTGTCACACTGCCATTGCTCACTGGGAACAGAACAGAGCCATTATCAATGTTATTAGTAACACCTGTGCTTTTCCTAGTATGATAAATGAAAATGCCTGCTGTGAAAAAAGCTTATAGGAAATACAGTCTCTGAGAACAAATTTAACAAGGCATAATTTAAGTTTTTTTATTTTCTTTGATTTTCCAGCTAAATCGAAAAACATTTGACAACAAATATATTTTAATGAGGCTGCCCTTGAGGTGCAGCGCAGTACTTTGTAATACCCATAATTGTAACAGTAGCCCACACCACACTAGCCCACAGCAGTGAGTCATAGTTTTGAAGTACAGCCCACACACTTATACTGCTTGTCACATTCCTTTTGACGAGGTACTGCTGAAGTCAGTGTGTGTGTGCTTCCGTCAGTGTGTGTGCTTTAAAACATTTTTTCCTTTGAAATAACTGCTAACCTGCAGGCAGTCTTATGGCAGCAGAAATAATTATAGCATTTGTTCAGTATTAGTTTTTGTGAACTGTTTTCCTATTTTTTATGTATATATTATGTAGTACAGTACATGAATAAATGTGCAAATTCTTTACATCATGCCCACACAATTTCATGCATCCACTCTTCAAGCTGATACATCATTCTAAGGCCTATATCACTGCATTGCAATGCAGGTCTACGAGTGTTCATCCCTTCAGCATCAGATGAGTCAGGAGGAAAGAAGACAAAGTGTAGTTTAAACAAGGAAGTTAGATACTAAAAATCTGAATCTCCCAACTTTGTCACAGAGCTATCATTGTGGGATGCCAAATCATACCAATAAAGCCTGTTTTTTTCCAATTTGAAATCTCAGTAAGTAAAATGAAGGTTGCTAAAGAAAGAGAAACTGCAATGTGATGGGAATAAAGAGAAAGGCAGAGCAGACTGTATTATCTGGTGCACTGATGAGTCACCAGTCTTTCACTACACTGGCTAAATCTCACACAATCCAACCTGCCACAGTGAAGCGGTGAATTGTTATGCTGAACAGATTAGTGAGGATGAAAATGTTTGTATCGCTGCAAATGTTATGGGAAGCACTGCAGCTTTTACCACTCGCATTGAAGAGTGGCACGCTTTATGTGGGTATATGATCACGTAAATGTCTTAACCTTGTGTTAGTGTTATTACCAAGTTTATCCTTAGTCTACAGATACAAACGTGTTCATCTTTCCCTCACTGAACACAGCAAAAAGAGACAGTTCCCCATACATATGTTCCATCCGAGTCAGGGAAACCCCCTAATCGAATTGCAAATAGCTAATGTTGGTGATGCGATATGACACAGGATAATGTATCTTGGCAATGCATTGCACTGGTGGAGTAGAAATACAGTAGCTCTTATTCTTGCTGGTGAATTGACTGATGACAGAGAGAAGAGGGACCTGAAGAGTAGGAGGAGGAGAAGGAGGAGGAATGGAAGATGAAAGGAGAGAAGACCACAAACTGCACGGCTTGATTGGATTGGTACTATTTCTGGAGCTGGGGTTATTTCTGTAGATATCATTTGTATGCAGGGAACCTACAGCAGTATTCGGAGTAAGACAGGGGAAGCCTTTAAATGTAAAAAAAATATACATATACATGATTTATAAAAAATAAATAAATAATAGATTATTGTCAAATGTATTGTGGTGACAAGCATCGATGCTATATTCTACAGTAGGAGTTGTGTAAGAAAAGTGTACGTATTCACAATAAAGTAATGCCAACCAAACTAGGGACATGCATAAATGGCTTACTTTATTCCTGAAGACATCTTTCCAAAGTCTTGTGGCAGGGCAGTTTTCTTCCCCAGTGCCTTCAATGAAATGTAATCTAATTGATTTTAATATCCAGGACAAGGAATCATCCAGTGGTTTGAACCGCGTACCCCTAGAGTACATGTGTAAGCACAAGCTAAGGCCTCTGATGATCTCATATACTTACCCATTTACTTGTGTGGGGCACCACAGTGTATGTGCTACTATGGGCAATTATGACAAAACCATAAAACGTTCTCAAGTGGCTTGTCCAGGGTCAGGGTGCTACACCTGCGCACACAAAACTCAGCTGACAATGACAGTGACACTTGTTCTTTTTAACACACTCAACAGGCTTAAAGGGGAGAATCCTGCAACAACAACACAAATGTATCCTCTTGGAGAAGGACCAGGTCAAACCAGCAAGGCCTGATTGACTCTACATGGTAGCACAACAAAGACCTCCACCTCTGACTGTCTGTGAGAGACCAGGAACAGGGGACGAACCCTGTGTTCAAGACTGCACAATCCAGCACATTCCTAAATTTATAGACGGTAGACAGTGACAACCTGCAAAACTTCCAATCTGCCTGGGACAGAGCCAGCCACACATCTTGTCACAGACACAAATAAGCAACTTCTGAGAAGATCTAAAAGATGCTGCGCTTTCCACACCAAGGCACAAAGGACATAATCGATCTTCCCTTTCACTAGCAGCAGACAGCAGGCAGGAGAAAGAAAGGGACTTTAACTACAAGAAACCCTGAAGTCTGTAGATTTGCTGCAGAGATAGAGGGATGTACTGTGCAGCCAGCAGGCATCAGTAGATATTTTGGACAAATTATTCCTCAAATGCCAATTGTGGATTCACCACTGCCTTGCCAGAAACATTACAGGATGCTGTAAAATAAGCTCTCAGAAATTCACATTTCCAATTCAAATGACTTGACTTGAAAGATTTATAGTTTTTTATCTAGTGCTTTATTTTTTTGAGCTAAGCCAGCAGGCGTATTCATTCTTTTTTGAACTGCCTCCTGTACCACATCAGTCTGTACGTCACTCAACACAGAGAGATGAAACTGATATTGACACTCCTGTTCAGCTCCTGGTGCGTCAGCAACCTATATACAACCAACCAACAACAAATATAATTACTGCCAAATTTCCATCTGAAAAGAAGAACAAAAAGACATGGACGATGACTGCCATATATTTTCAATGCAGCAAACAGAGAAATACAGCAGCAAACATTTCAGCTTTTGTTAACTGCATCTTTTAGATCATTTTGCAATCCTTTGATGCTTAGGATGTCAAACACGTCCTCCAACAAGAGAAAGCAGTAATTTACAGATAGCTTACAGGGAGGCATTGTACAGTACAATACTCAGTTCAAGGGGACTATGCTGAACACAGACAGATATAAATCACTTAGATGAGATAGCAGTTGCTTCAGTTAATGAAGACCCAAAAGAGTGTAAGTGTTTTCTATTGATTTTACTGTTGCTCCTAGTTATCTCATGCAGTCAAACACCTCTGTGACTTCTTAATCTAAACTCAACACAGTTATTCTTTATGTGTTAGTCACCGTGCACCATGTATGCGTCTATGGAGACTGCGGTGGTTACACTCTCTTTGGACTTTTATATTTTCCTCCTAAATTGGGTCACTTAACATTTGTTGATGTTGAACAAACACAGCTTACAGCTTATTCCACACGGTGGGTTCTTGAAGAGACACAGAGTCAGAGAGACAAAGGGCTCATTTCAACTCATCAGACAAAAAACCATTTGAGTAGTTGTTACACCAAGTATCTCCCCCGTGTTCTATCCTCAGACCCACAGATGTGCATAAATATAGCCCAGCGTCTGCTCCTGAGCCGATCCATTTTGTATTCTGTCCAATGGTCGTGCGTGTGCGTAAGTGCAATTTCCACAGAGAAGTGCGTAAGTGTGTGTCAGTGACTCATCGCTGTATTAGCACAACAACTGTGGGGGTGTCGACCTCACCGTGATGTCAGTGTTGCCATGGAGACAGTAGGGCGGGGGAGGGGCTTAGATAAAGTCAAGGAAAGGGAGATCGGCAAGTGACGGAGAGCGATAGACACATGGGGCTGAGAGAAGAAAAATCCTTGACTCGTGTTTGTATATTTTCATACACAGTCTTTGTGCCAACATGCTATCAGTGACATATAGTGTGTGTGTGTGTGTGTGTGTGTGTGTGTGTGTGTGTGTGTTTGTGTGTTTGTGTGTGTCCAGCTGCAGGATTAATTATTTAAAATGCTGTAGAGGTACAGAAAGGATTAAGAAAGTAGCCAGTCTTAAAAGTTTAATGTTTAAGTTCAAGAGAGAGATAATGTATGTTTGTTTGTATGTGTGTGTGTTTCTGTGTGTGTGTGTGTGTGTGTGTGTGTGTGTGTGTGTGTGTGTGTGTGTGTGTGTGTGTGTGTGTGGTATACTCACCATCTGAGCAGAACTGATCCCTCGTGCACAGTTTTCTCTCAAACAGGCAACCTGAGGGAAAGGACAAAGAGAGGGCTAACAGGTACTCAGAGTAAAATCTTTCACAGCAATTTCCATGGCAACAACTGCTTTAACTCACATTTAGAGGATTTACATGAGAACACAATAAGGTGAGCTTAGCCCTGGCTTACTCATTGTAATTGGCCTCAAATGTACTGCACAGTGGTAACAAAAATACTCGCACCAAAAACCATCCTTTCTTTTATATTTAAACGCTACCATAGTCAAAGCCGACCTACACTGTGCATGTCGTTTATAAAGACTTTTATATAATTGCGCAAGGGCACTTAAAAAGCCCCTTCACCCCAAGTCATGTCAATCATTAGTATAAAACCTGGAACTTCAGAAAACCTTGTTTTCAGTTGGAAAACATTGCTGCATTAACAGGCTGTCAGTGGTTCCACAAATATATTTAATAAGCATGACTGAAGATAAAACGTTGACCTAAATTCTGTGAATGTGAAAAAACGATTCATTAGAGGGAAGAGATTATTTCTAATAAAATACCATTTGTAATTAAACAGGGGACACAAATACCTAGTATTTCTGGTCATTCTTGTACATTCTGGTTTGGTATTTCATTTTCAGCTGTTGCACTATTTCTTGTTTTAGGGTGGTGAGTAAGACCTTGGAGGGGATGGCAATGTGGGAAGGAGCAGGTGGCCGGTGATAGATAGGGACGTAACACAGCATATGCATGGATTCTGTTTGTCTTTCTCCCTCGTGTCACAGCTGATGTCTCTTTTTTGCCCATATTTTCCAAAGTAAAATCCAATTTTGTCACAAAACTAGAGATAGTCAAATCTGTTTGTGCACATGTATGTGAGGAAATGACAAATTATTATCCAAAATTAAATGCAAAAGATGGCAGGTGAGAAGCTTGGAAGAATGGATGGATCTGCGGATTGAATGTTTTTCCTGAATGCATTTGAATAGAAAAGATTTGTAACTATTTCCTCTACCTTTAAATGAAGTGACGCAGTTCCTAACAGCAGTTTCAGTGACTCACCTCTACTTTCTTTGAAGAGAAACACACACGCTCTGCACACACACACAGTGCAAATGAGGAATTTGTAATTCTTTGCTGACTTCTCAAACTTTTAACTTTGAGACTATATTTTAATTACTAATAGGGACAAGTAATCAGTTTTCTGGAATTTCGAATTTTGCCGGACAACATGTTTATTATCCCAGAGACCTGGACTCTCCAGGATCTTCATGTGTAGCTGAAATAAGCTCCAGCAAAATCATAAATGCATATTATAATAATATTACATTGGGGCCCAGCCAGGAGGTATCTGAGTAATTGTAGCCCACAGGGGCTTGTAGGGGGAATGTACATACACATCACTGCAATGTTGCCCAGACATTGTGCGTAAATGGCAGTCCTACTCATCAGACACGGATTGGTTGTCCAAGGAAGGAGATCTGCTAGTGTTGGGGCAACATTGACAACATGGAGCTAAAACAAAGAAATATATGGTAAAAACACTTTAATTTTAGTTTTGTATTTTTTTCATGGAGAAGGGTTCAGATGTTAATATGTCCTCATGCTTAAACATCCTCAGTGGCAAATGAAAAAAGTTGCTTGTTAGTTTACATCCTGCCAAGACAAACAGATGGACTGGTAGCGCAAACAACAATAATTATTTTTTATAACAACAAATATCTTTATTTAAAAAAAAAATTGGTACTCCAGCAGTAAAAGAGGACAAAGGCTGCAATTCATTTCATAGATAAACTTGACCGATTATACAGTGTTTGTCATAGCAACAGGACATCCATCCTTAGGAAAACAACTGGCTGCAGAGATATCATCTCTAACGGTAACCTCATATCGTGTGTGTGTGTGTGTGTGTGTGTGTGTGTGTGTGTGTGTGTGTGTGTGTGTGTGTGTGTGTGAGGATGGACAGTCGGAAATATGGATGGATGGCTAATTAAATTAACAGATGGATGGATGCATGTGTGAAAAAACAGAGATGGAAACAAGGAGGTGTGAATGAATGAATTGACAAAGGGAAGCAACACTGGTTCTATCCATGGTGCTGAAATCTCAGGCACTTGCAGAGTAGCTGTCCATTGTTCATTGTTAGGTTATCTCAATGATACATGGTTTTTAATTAGAAACGTATAACTTTAATTCACATGCATTTTATGTTCAATTTTCAGAATATGGCAACACAGCAGACAGGTTTTTAGGGTTATTTAAAGTATTTAATATTTACATTTTCTCTAAAATAAACCATGATCAATTGCTTCTAAGCTGTTTAAGAAGTAATAAAACACAGAAACATGCTTCAGACAATTCAAATGACTTAATATATACAGGGCGGGGGGGAAATGATGGGGGTGGCCACCCTTCTGTTCTAACCAAAATCGTGCTGACTTGTTTTTTTTGGAGAAAACCTGAGGGAGATAATAACATATGGCCTTTTTTCAATCTCACTGAATTACTCACTGAATTCCCTCCATACTTCACAAATCTCCACCTACACATGTCAGACAAACCGACCTTTTGTTTGTCTGCAAATAAACCAAGGATAGGGGATGTAACAGTTCACTTGTTGCATCAGTGTATACCAGCTCTATGCATCAGTGTACAAAAAGAAAATGAATCAAAAATCAATATGAAATGATCAAATTGAAACTACTAATGTTGCCATTGTCAATAATATTAACATAACAGCTAATACTGCTAATGATGCTGCCATTTCTGCTCCTGAGGGTGAAATATGAGCACACACTGTTCAGACATCAGTAAACACATTTTTAAAAATGTAGGAAACTGAATGTCTTCTTTCTTTATTTTTTAATTCAGCACATAAGAAACCTACAGTATATCTCTGACTAAAAGCTGTCGTCGGTGTTTGATAGCACATAACATTTGGGGACACATAACTTTTTGTCTCTTATTTCATGTTTAAAACATCATTCTGCAGTCTACTTTTTTCACTCTATAAAACCACAACGACAATAACAGCAAATTGGTGCCATGATACAGGTCATAATTCCCTAAAATGCTCTACAAGAAAAAGAAATAAAACACTCACTAGACTTGTTATTATCTGCTCTACCACTCTTTGCATCCTCCATCCATCCTCCGCCTCAGTTTAATCTCATTAGACTTCATTTACCCACAAAGAGCCCATCTCTCAACGGCAAATCATTTACAGTTCATTTCAGATCATTTTGGGAGAATGACACACAACTACAGTCCCCTAAGGCGATACATAAATACAGTGGTGTCTCTGCTGGAATATTACGGGACCATGATAGCGATTGCCAAGGGGGATAAAGTATCCTACAGCCGGATGAGATCATGATAAAGCTACTTAGACACAAAATGTACCCGTGGAAATATTACAGTGATTTCTGGGGAGGACCGTGCCACCATCAGTATCATCATCTTACCGTATTTGTCTGAGGTTCCTGGTTGGCACAGCACGGTGAGAAGGAGCAGAGCTCGCCATGGCTTAAGGTGTTGCATGATCCTCTGATGCCTCGCAGCAGCGGAGGAGATGCAGAGAGAAAGATGCAGAGTCCTCTTCGCTTTGGTCCCTCTTTCAAATCCCCATAATGTTCAACGGAGCAGCAGCCAGTGTCGACAGCTCACATTACACCCAGAGAGCCCATGTGACGGAAAAATATTTATTAAAGGGCTGAAAAAACTAATTCCTCGCAGTGGAAATAGGAGGGGCATAGGGATGATGGAGGGAGGAGGAGGAGGAGGAGGGTCAGGCTGTGGACGCACAACGTAGTATCGACTCACGAAAGCACGAGTGCGGAAATAACGTAGAATATATATATATATATTATTTTCTTTTTGCCTTTACTGGACAGAACAGCTGAAGAGATACAGGAAAGGCAAGAGAGAGAGAGAGGGAATGACACACAGCGAAGGGCCACAGGTCGGATTTAAGCGCATACAGCAGGGATCTGGCACATGTGGCTCCAGCTGCACCAGGTGGGCTACCAGGGCGCCCCAGTGACGTAGAATCTGAACAGGACCGACATGTATCTACGTCATCACGGCCTTGAAACAGAGGGGGTGGACGTTCAGTTTTATCCCACCTATCCACAAACGTCATGCATTCATTCTTTTTAAACGTGCAAGTGTGCACACAAAACGTGATGCAACTATCCCATGAAGCATTTTTTATTTTAAATAAACAAAAATGGTTTTAAACTCAAATTAAAGATTTGTCTCAGATGTAATTTCCTGCACCTGACATGAACTGTAACTGTAGTTAACTGTATTTACACTGTAAAACATTTTTTTTAAAGATTAACTTGTTTTCTCCCATAAGATTAATGGAATTGGTGAAGAATGGATGGATGGATGGATGGATGGATGGATGGGAACAACAGTCACCTGAAAGCATCATGCTTATATGCCCTACACATGCAGAGCTCAAGTTCACCTCAGCCCGGGTAAGACCACAATTGGCTGCGAGACAATATATGGAAACTGGACATTTAGGCTAATCTAATAATTAGAATTAAAATATTATTTATAGTGTGTATTCTGATTTACTAGACATCCCCAAATGCCGTAACACTGGTTTGTCCTATTGTCTCTCAGTCTGGCATGGACACTTTTTTCCAGACTGAAGGTGCAGTAACTGTATTATTCATCTTAGTTGATCACTTCTGATTGGAAATGCACTGAATAAGGCAGAGTAGATACTTCCACTGAGGTGACAGCAGTTCATCTTGTCTAGTTGTCCTCTTGCTCCCTCTTGTGTCTGAAAACCAATTGGTGGAAATGCGGCCGCCTTAGTTTGAAAGAGGGGCAGCAGCTACTGTTCCAAATACTCAACTTCCTCAATTTCCTTTAAGAATTCATAATGAATCTTGAATCTTACATACCATCTCCTCTCCTTAGACTACCATCAACTATACATTTGATGGTAGTATAACGCCTTGTTTTATAAATCCATAAAGTTTTATTGGTGTTAAATTACATGAGACATGTCCAAACTTTTTAGTTCCTAAGCTTTTCAAGGTTG
Source organism: Dicentrarchus labrax (assembly GCF_905237075.1). NCBI lineage: Eukaryota > Metazoa > Chordata > Actinopteri > Moronidae > Dicentrarchus > Dicentrarchus labrax. Next base: position 13,059,059 of record NW_026136706.1, read on the forward strand.
CTCAAACATACACCCTTATTAAATTATTGAGCTGCCTTTGTTTTTATTATAGTTAGGATTATAGTTAGGATATAAAAATGCTGCTGCTACTATTACCACTACTACTACTACTACTACTACTACTACTAATAATAATAATAATATTATGAAGAAGAAGAAGAAGAAAAAGAAGAGGAGGAAGAATAGCAAGTAGTATTTACATGATAAAAGCTTTATGAAATGTATATATAATAATGTCCCTGAGTATTCAGTCTGCATTCATCATGTGCATTCAGTACTGCTGTGATGGAAGGTGCTATATGATTTAACAGATGTCCACAACCCCATCCTAGAGAATAATAGGACTATAAATATAATTAAATGATAGAAATTACAGCTCTGAACTTGATAAAGAATTAAAAATGCAATTAGAAAGAAAACATATTTGCCCGTTCCCCGAAAAGTTTTGAAAACATGCTTAGTTTTTAATTCAAGCAAACTAACAGATGTACAGACTGGCCAATGGAAGACCAGATTCTTGGCTTTGGTTCTGATATTCACAGAGCGATCCTATCCTTGGCATACCGTAGGCAGCATCCAATGAATGTCTGAAAATGTCATGGGATTAGCATCGCTTACGCATCTAAGAGCAGCATACTAAATGTTAAGTTGTGCATTGTCCTCTCATAAAGCAGCGCTCATTTTACTGACAGAAGTCTGGGGCAACTGGACTGTTTTAAAACAGGAAGTAACCTTTTTATCTAGTGTGACTCATGAATCACATGGACATCAAATCAGACAGATTAAGTCGTCACCGGCTTTTGATATCATATCGGTCCTAAGATAGACCTAAAATAGATCTGGAACAAGTTTCCTTGTAAATGAAGTGTATAAAGTTGTTCTGGTTTCCATGTTACACAGTTGCATGTAATCACAAAATGTCCAAACACAAATACTGCAGACACAAACACTCTGCCTATCTACCTCTCCTTCTTCTTCTCTCCTTTACTCTCATCCTTTCGTCCTTGTGTGACAGCTCAGCTCATTGGCATGTGTGTATGTGTGTTTGGTCGGTTGCCGGGCAACTTGTGTTCAGTGTAAATGAAGGATGAAACCAGCTGAACACCCCATATACACTATTTATGTCATATTAAAACACCCTAGTTTATCTAGTTATCTTAATTTCTCATGTCTGGTGGTTAAAAAAGCAATTTTAAACAATTTCATCATGCCATTATCCCGTCATGTCATCAACACTGCTTGGCTCCTGACTGCCCCTGGCATTCCACAGGCCAGAGGCCCCCCACGCTGTCCCAAATTCCCCACCTGATACATGATAAATTGAACTGAATTTTACTGTGCCTCAATTAATGTAATTTTAGCTAAATGATATCTACTAAATGTACTAAAATGTTGATGTATATTACACTGATGGTGAGGGAAAAAACTAAATGCAAGATCAAGCAAAGTTAGGGAAAGAACTGCTGGTATTTTTACATTACAATCTTGCATCCTATTGCCTAAAATAAGTTTGCTATGTAGGCCTACTGTTGATATTCTCAGACTTGCATGTGTCTATGTGTTTGCCAGCCATGCTGGGAACTGGATGCTAATTTAAGAGCGTTTTTTCTAGGCTACAGGTCAGGTATTGCTCCTGTGTTTGGGGTTGTTAGGCAACTAACTCTGTAACTCATTTTCTGTCTTGTGCCGATGATGTGGTCTTCAGCTGGAAAACTCCAGGATGACTGCTCGAGTCACATCAGCAGATAACACAGTCAAGTCACATCATGCTCATATCAGGTCATTTCACATCATTTGTGGCAATGAAAAGCCCCTTCACATTTTCTGGTATTCAGTGTATGAGTGCAGTGGGATGGGAAATTGTCTGGGTCAACAGTTTTAACGTGACTTTAAAACTCATACCTGAAACCTTTAGAAGTAATTATTGGTGTCACACTTTCTTTCAAGTCCAAAACAGAGCATTTTTTAATATAAAAAACTCCACAAGACTCTGGAGTGAAAATATGATGCGTGTTAAAGTTTTTCTGCCCAAGTCTATTCAGGGATCTCATCTGGCTCACATGGGTCTTTGGCGCTGAAACAAAGCAAGTCATAGTCTTGGAAGGAGGCCTGACAAGTGTTGGATTTCCAGACCCACAAAGGACAGAACGACTACCTGATGATAAGAAACATACATACATACATACATACATATCAGTTTTACATTATCAGAATTGTTTTGGGACAGTGGTAGAATGTTAGTAAGGTTTACTTTAAACCTATAACCTATAACAGGGCCCTGATTCTACAGTCATGGTAGAAGTTACTGCTTCATCTGACAAATAATCTAACAGTCTAAAACAAACATGCAGTTCATCAGACCTGGTTATAATAGTAATTGAAATAGGTTTTGAGTCCAATCTAGTACACCCCCACAAGTTTAAAGTAAAATATTTGTGAAGAGACAGTGTGTTCAACAATCTCTTGTCCCTCTGGCCTCCATGTAAATGGTTTTATGTTGTACACAACAGGGCAAAGAAAGGAAGTCACTTTGCAAATTTAATAATTGATATCAGAGTTTGATTGTGAGCGGTTATATTTATCGGGCATGTCAGTAAAAGCAGCATCATTCTTATTTTTATTGACATGTCAGGCTCTGTCTTCAGTGCCATGATCCTTTGGGAAAGTGGTTGGATAACAGAGTTTAAATGGAAAAGCTAAAAATAGAGCTGACACCACTAGCAGCTGACACACACTGCGCCGTGAAATGCAAATAAATGCATGACCACACACAAACTTCCCCATCCCCGGTACCCCTCCCCGAACTCTACACCCGCGCATACACATAGACACGCATATACATACACTCTGGTTGTCTCTTTAAATTCATTTATACATCATCAGAATGAATACAAATGATTTGCTCAAGTTACTGAAAAACATTTTCTACCCACACAAATGGTTTCTCGTCACAATTTGCACCACCTAGAGCGTACTTGACATAATTTCATGCTCACCCGAGTCTTTTCATTAACTTTATATGCAGTTGTGTTGCCTTGTCTGAATATTCTTTTTGCATTCAGCCTGAACACACCTGACAAAAGCGTGGCTGTGGCTGTGTGTAGGGAGAAACAACAAATATATCTAATCGACATGTGCACAATGTAGATGAGAAATGTGAAAAGTCTTTGGCTATTAGACCCCATTGTGAAGTCATTGTATTTTTGAAGGCATTGGTGAAGCTGTGATTAGTATAGGAAACCCCCTGATGAACACTGGATATGATGAACTGGAGGTGAATGGGTGGTGGAGGAGGGTTGCAATGATTTCACACTGAAATGACAGCTGAAAGCAGCAGAAAGGAGAAAAGGTTTAAAGTTTAAAGTTTAAAGCAGCAATATGCTTGGCTGGAGGAGACTGTGGCTAAGTCTGATTGGTTTAACTGAAAGAGTAAATACTCATACCTGATTAAGAAAGAGAGTGAGAGAATTGTGAATGGATGAGACACAACAAGACAGTCTCACTGCTTGAACTTACGCTGAGCTTTGTGTGTGTGTGTGTGTGTGTGTGTGTGTGTGTGTGTGTGTGTGTGTGTGTGTGTGTGTGTGTGTGCGTGTGCATGACAGAGAAAGAAGCTTCTCTCAAACTATAAGTGACTTGCTGTGTTAGCTGAACATTTTGTGAAGTAATATGTGTAGTTTCATTATTTAATGCTTCAGTGGTAGCAAACAGTCACTTCTGGGTTGCCCAGTAAAATAGTAGAGATCTTAACGCTTAGTAGTAGTGACAACAGGTTCTGCTGAAAGTATCATAGAACTGTTGTTTGGGTAGTGTGAGACTGGAGAAGACGTAAGAAGCGTGAAAATGCTTAATTAAAGGCTCTGCACAGCAATGTACCTACCAAACAGGTGTTTTCACTTATGTTGCCTAATGAGACCTCTTCTCAGGACTATGTAGTTGGTTGCACCTATTAGGGCAGAACATCTTACCCTATTATTATTCTTAGCGGTCCATATCCATAGAGTTTTGTGACATGATTCAGTACCAAGTGTAGTTCTACCAAAGTTTAATCTGACGGTGCAACCAACAGGGGTTAATTGGAAACACCTGAGTGTTTGTGCAAGGCCTTTAAATGTAAAAGTCAAGCAAATGTTATATCTCTATTCAGCTCTCAGAGGAATGTTATGCATCTTACAGAACTAGAGTCATCATCATCGCCATCATCATCGCCATCATCATTATCATTATCATTACCACCAACACATGTATACACAGTAGGTCCTATGACACCGGGCAGGGCAGAGATTCATGACAAGTCTGGGCTGGATTTGAGCTGCAGCCCTGAGTGTCTGACATGAGTAATGTCTGTCTGTTATAGACCAACAGCATTCATTCACATACTCATATACACACACACACAACTTGTAGTACTACTGCTAAGGACCTTGTACTTAAATACATTCATTCCTGGAGGAATACCTAAACCAAACCCATTGCCTAAGCTTAAATATATATAATATTTTAATACTTGGAATACATGGAATCAAATATGTAATGTGAAAGGGTTGCATGTAGAAACAAACCCTCAGAAAATTATCACCCCACTGTGAAATTTCCAATTTTCACCAATGTCCAATATATACTGAATGCGAGCTGCCCAGCACTAAACGGCAAACAGATGAAATTTAGCCAAATAAGTAAGTAAGCGACCAAAAATAGACTAGAGTGGACAACATATTAGCTGAAAAATATGCTAATGTTACTGTGTGTCTGCTGTATTTGTAATCAGGCAGTTGCAGTTGATAACATCCCATTAATTCAGCTTTAACCTTGTAATCTAACCTTAAACAAAAAAATTATGGCTAACTTTTTTGGGGACTTTTGCCTTCAGATGGGAGACACATTTGAATAAACACACAAACTGCTATATCCTGCAAATTCCTGTACACTGTTACAAAATATTAAAGTGATGCATTTAACTACATAGTGAAGGTCTGATCTACATATATTTGTACACCCACTCTTGGTGCGTGTGAATCCAGTGGAGAGTGAGTGACCTTCCCAACAGCAAACATCAGTCAAACTATGCTGCTCCTCATGTAACCAAGGGTAAATACCTAACTCTGTTGTAACTCTATAGCTACTGGCAGGGTAGTAACTCAAACATTATATAAGATGAATCATATTGTGCACCATCGGGACACTGCTGAAAAGTGTAAGTTGATGATTTGATGATATGATTGAAAGGATTGAATTAATAGGGTTTTCAGAACTAGATGTCATCATTAATGTGTCGTGCGTCCATAAATGTGAGGCGTGTGCTTTTATGATCCAGTTTCTTTCGCACTATTAAGGTCGCATACACTGAATTACAGTAAGAATGCCCTGGCTATTTCAAACATGTGAAGCTATTTAAAATGCACTTAGAATGGGATGTGATCTATTTTGGTCTATTGAGATATAGGCTGTAGACTGAAACGCAGTGGATACTTTCCCCTCTGGATGTGGGATACAGATAGTGTTTATGAAACAAGCCTATACTTTCTCTGTAACAACTGCAGAGACTGAGTTACTGACTCACTTACTTACTCACTCACTCAATCATGGATCACACACACACACACACACACACACACACACACACACACACACAAAAAGGCCGCCGCCCTTTCCAGCACTTGAAACCAGACCCTTCAACAGCTGAATCGAGAGCTGGCAACAGGCACGAGACGGGGAGAGGAATGAGAAAAGAAAAAGGGCTGGAGAAATGATGAGTGGCTGGCGAGGGGGAGGAGACATAGGAAAGGCCTGGAAGATTCTGGATGACATATCAAGATACTGCAATGAACTGACTAACACATAAAAAAATAAAATGTTTTCAAAAAGCCCCTTTAATGCTCATTTATAGTTTTAAGATAATTAGACTAAAATAATCTACGGTGGGAATGGAAGAGCTTTCTCTGCTAATATTTGATTGGCATCTTAACCCATGGAGTAATCTTCCAAAATGGCTCCATCTTTCAGGTTGGGGTCTAAATTTCAAATGGTGACAAAGTGATCAATTAAAGGAAAATGGGGTTGAGCCACAGTGGAAGGGTGGAGTAGGCGGTAATGGGAATACAGACGAGGTGAATGGACACAGAGGGAGGACAGAGAGGAGGGGTTGGGGTAAGAGTGGGTGTGGTAAATCTACAAATAGCTGCGCTCGGTGTCTGACATTTCTTCACTTCGTTTCTCTCCCAGTTGCCCAGTGGGACAGTTGGGTCTCAGCTCCTCAAGCGACTCCATCAAAACCACAAGACCACCCGAACAGTCAACCAGCCATGAGCAAGTCCTACTCCTCCTCAGCCCAGTCGGCCTCCTCATACCGTCGCACCTTCGGCTCTGGCGTCGGGTCATCCCCAATGTCCTCCCTCTTCTCCTCTGTAGGAGGTGGCCGCAGCTCTGCTTCAAGCCACATGTCCTCCCGAGTCTATGAGGTCAAGGGTGCCGGCATTCCCTCCTATTCCGCCTACCGGGTGTCCTCTGGTGCTGGGGGAGCAGGGTATGGTTCCTCTACAGCCATGCGCGCCTATTCTGGAGAGAAACTGGACTTCAACCTGGCCGATGCCATGAACCAGGACTTTCTCAACACAAGGACCAATGAGAAGGCCGAGCTCCAGCACCTCAACGACCGATTTGCCAGCTACATCGAGAAGGTGCGCTTCCTGGAGCAGCAGAATGCAGCACTGACAGCGGAGATTGAGAAGCTGAGGGGCCGCGAGGGCCCTGGGCGCGTTGCTGAGATGTATGAGGAGGAAATGAGGGAGCTGAGGAGACAAATAGAGGCCATCTCCAACCAGCGTGCCCGAGTGGAGGTGGAGAGAGACAACCTGGGTGATGACCTGCAGAAACTTAAGCTCAGGTAGGTTAGAGGATGACAGAATGAGTGGTTGGATTGAACTGTACCAGTGTACGCAGCATTAAAGAGTGAGGGAGAATGATGAAAAAGAGTGGAATGAAGAACCCATGATGTGGGGGATTGTTTTAAAAGCAAGCTCCCAGAAAACAGAAGGACTTTGGCTAAGAGACCGATTTCAACAAAAGAAGGATAAACACCAACTAAATAGTCTAGACAGGGCACGGCACTCATATTATTGAGTAGTACAACATCAGGGGTTTCAAAACCTTTTGGCTTGTGACCCTTTAAAGCTAAGAAATTTGTAGTCGCAAGCCCTGCCACAGATTTAATGTCTATGAGAGACCAAAGAGTGATATCATAAACTAGAATATTAGAGAAAAACTTAAGCCAAACTAAAAATCTGTGCAGCAGAAATACTGTGCTGCTTTTCTCTCATCAATCATCTAATGACCCTTCAGAGCTTTTCTTGAGACCCCCTGGGGGGTCTCAACCCACAGGTTGGCAACAGCTGGTCTGCATCAGAAAAACAGAGTGACATGTTGCTAGATGTTACAGGAAGAGAAAACGGGGAGAAACCGAAAGAAAGAGGAAAGTGGTAGTTCACCTAGTTAATACAATGAAAGAAGTAAAAGCCAAGCATGTGGCATCAAAGACAACCAGAGGTTGATTTCCAGAGGGTGTCTCTTCTGTTTTTGAGAAAGAAAGAGAAACAACAAAGAAACAAAGGAGAGTTTTGAGAACAGCTACACTTCAATGAGTGTTACAGTCTACCAGCTTTTTACAAAAGGTGTTTTATAATTTATTCACAAGGGACATAACAGAGAAAAATGAAAAGAGAGACGCTCATAGGAATTAAATTGAGGCAGACAGACAGACAGACAGACAGACAGACAGACAGACAGACAGACAGATAAAGTTTCAGACAGACAGAGAGAGAAGTGGACTGATGGAAATGAACAGATGAGCACACATGGTCTGTTATGATTGTGAATCTATACTTGCTTGTGTGTGTGCGTGTGACATAGACACACGCACACACACAGAGAGAGAGAGAGCGAACGAGTGAGAGAGAGAGAGAGAGAGAGAGAGAGAGAAAGAGAGAGAGAGAGAGAGATGATGTGAGTGTCTATTTGTAGCTAGTAGGTCAGTTCTTTGAATTTAGACTTTCTTTCACAGCAACAGCAAGCAACATCCCTTAACATGACTTTAAGTGTATATAGAAAAACACTCACACACACAGCACACACACAAACGTGCACACTTCACTTTCTTTCCATCAGCCCTTTTTAAATTGTTGCCTGTAGCCTTGAGTGAGGCTTGCCAAAGCACCTGCTGCTCCTACTGAGATCAAAATACGCACAGAGACCACCTGCCTGCCAACAGTTACAAGGCATACACGCACATGCACGCACGCGCACACACACACACACACACACACACACACACACACACACACACACACACACACACACACACACACTTACATATACAGTACAGTACATATACACACCTATAGAATGTCTGCAGAATTTACAGATAGCATCATCAATCAAAATATATAGTGTAAAAACTAATTTGTGTATTGCCGCAAGGCATTTTGCTGTACCTGCAGAAAGTTAAAAGTAAAATTTGCCAAACATACAACAGCAATGAAAACAAGGTACTGCAAGGACTAGATGGCTCTTAATGGGAATAGCACAGATTAAAAGGTGTTCTGCAAAGGCCCTGTGGAGCGAATTAACTATGTTCAATATCGTAAAGACTGTCCATAAGTGTTAAGTGCCATCCAACTGTGCCACATAGTTTGAGCAAAGAAATTAAATTTACCACACAGGATGTGAAATTGATGAACATGTCGCCTGATTCACACCTGTTAAAAGACATCCGCATTTCATGGAACATTTCCCTCATTCAAATCTGCAAATCTGTTAAATCCACATGTAACAAACTTACAACAAAATTACTAACCAGTGACTTTAAACCCCTTTGCATTTATGCATTACATATATTTTTTTTTTACATTTTCCAGTTGTTCAGAGTGCATAGTGAAATGCTAATTCAGGAAACATCACAAGCCAAGGGCAGACCTCTATTCCTTTCTCACTTTTACCCTTCTGACTCTGACAGTGTGACAGCAGCTGCACCACAGCTTTAGGACTCAAAGAGCAATTGCACAAGTGTGTGTGTGCGTGTTTGGTTGAATATGGATACTAATAAAAGTTAGACTATGATGTGTCATTGTCTAGTCAGTTCTATTCTTGTAAATACACTGCCAGCCAAAAAGAACAGGGAGCAGAAGGCTGGAGGAATGAGAGTTAGTAACTAGTTTATCCGTGGAGTAATTGGTCCCAGGAGAAGAGGCCATGCTCTCAAACGCAGTTGTTGTGTTTGTATTCACTTATGTTTCAACTTTCCTCTTTTTTTTTGCTTTTTTCCTCTGTCTACTGCTCTTTCCAGACTGCAGGAGGAGATTCACCAGAAGGAAGAGGCTGAGAACAACCTTTCTGCTTTTAGAGCTGTATGTCTTCTATTTCTATTAAATCACACCTTTATATCTCAATCCTCAGTCGTTTTATCCTCAAAGTAAAACACTCCATCTATGCACAATTTCCCCTCTCATCTCTCTCATCAACCACTTTCTTCCTGTCCACTTTGTTGCTCTCCTTACGCATTTTTACCTTTTCTGTGTCTGTATTCAGGATGTTGACAATGCCACTCTGGCCAGGCTGGACCTGGAGAGACGCATTGAGAGCCTGCAAGAGGAGATTGCCTTCCTCAAGAAGATCCATGAAGAGGTCTGTTGATTTGTCTATAAATTATTCCAATGTATGTCAGTAGAGTAGTGTGTACTATATCATATAACAGCTTAATGTAAAGTTAGACGGTAATATTAGATATATCTGAGCCTCTGTAGGCATGCAACTCTTCAACATATCAAATATTTCACACTTAAACACACCCATGGAAGTTTAAACATATTCATTATGCACATTTACACAGTCTCTCACACACACCGTCAGTCTACCTGTACAAAACTATCTGGCCATTTAATTCTAATGCAAAGCAAATGCATAGAGTGCAGTAGACACATTTCTGCACATTCACACGCAGACATCAAAGGACACACTGAGCTACATACTCAGACACATGTCGGCACAGTTGAGGTCCGTTCTTGTCATTTTGTCTTCTCTTCCTCAACGTTGACCTCTCAGAAATGCTGAACTGCTGATTGGTCGAAGAGGGCATGTCAGCTGTTGTGCGTGTCTGTGTGTGTCTGTGTGCATGTGAACAGATGCTAAGCTATTTATATCTTTTGGTTGGACCAGAAAACAGCTGAGTTGGATCAAAGCTTACTAATTTGAAACTTCTAGTTTCACAGAGTTAAACCAGTCCTGTGCTGTTCTTGGTTTCTGATAATGTTTTAGTAATGTTGCATCAATGCACCACAGAGCAAATTACTTCTACATAATTATGTAAATGTCCTTGATGTAGGATTCCCTACCCTCATTTTCATTGATTTATGCTTGAAACCTTCCCTTTCATGAGCCCCAGTGTCAGGACACACACGCTTTAGATAAGAACTTTAGTCTCTGTTTCTTTATCTGTTTCTTGCAAAATACTTTTCTTTCTTCTTTATAACCTTCTTAAAAATCATTTTCATAGTTGTGTTGTTGATTTTTGTTTAAAATGTTTTCTTGTCACCTTGCAGGAGATCCGTGAGCTGCAGAGTCAGATGCAAGACACTCAGGTGCAGATCCAGATGGACATGTCTAAACCTGACCTGACTGCTGCTCTGAGGGACATCCGCATGCAGTATGAGGGCATCGCCGCCAAGAACATTTCAGAGGCTGAAGAATGGTACAAGTCTAAGGTAACATGGGAGCACACACACACACACACACCACACACACACACACACACACACACACACACACACACACACACACACACACACACACACACACACACACACACACACACACACACACACACACATACACAATCTATCCCTTTCTGCTATTGCACTGCTAAAACTTCATCCCCCTCTCTCCTCAGGTGACTGATCTGAACCAGGCTGTGAATAAGAACAATGATGCACTGCGTCAGGCCAAGCAGGAGAGCATGGAGTACAGGCACCAGATCCAGTCCTACACCTGTGAGATCGACTCACTCAAGGGCACTGTAAGTATTGACTGCTGCATCTCTTAGTTTATTCCATGTTTTTAGTATCTTTCACTGTGGCGATTCTTTCTTTCTTTCTTAATGTGCTTATTATCAGTCTTAACACACAGTTCTTATCTCCATCTTTCAACTCCTTTTCACTGCTAAATTCATGCCTCTGTTCCCGTGTAGAACGAGTCTCTGCTGCGCCAGATGAGAGACATGGAGGATCGCATGGGCCGTGAGGCTTCTGGTTACCAGGAAACTATCGCACGGCTGGAGGCAGACATTGCTAAGATGAAGGTAATAATATTTAGTCCATGAACCTGCAATAGGAACACTGTCTGTGCATTTGCAACAGTTGTTCCTGTTGATTTTGTTTATGTTTGAGCAGACAATTAAACCTTTTATGCATCGATTTAAAGGACGATATGGCTCGTCACCTGAGAGAGTACCAGGACCTCCTCAATGTGAAGATGGCCCTTGATATTGAAATCGCCACCTATCGCAAGCTCCTGGAGGGAGAGGAGAGCAGGTATGTGTGTGAACCTTCATATGTGGGTAGAGTTAGACAGCTCAAGATTCAAGTTATCTTTCTCAAGGCTATCATAACTTCTTCCACTGAAGTGTGGAATTTATATTATTGTGTAACTGGCTTGTAATGCTGAATTTTGTGTTTCTCCTTTTTGCAGGATCACTACCAATGTGCCTGTCCAGTCTGCATATTCCTCCATTGGCTTCAGAGGTGGGAGAAACAGTACCCATTCTTCCCTTCACACATAAATACACACAAAATCCATTTTACATTCCAGATGAGTCAACAGGGGGGATAAAAAAAACTAAATATAGCTTGTGACTGTATATGGTGGGTGCTATTTTGAGGGCATTACATGTCGTGTACCTGCAGTTACACATTCTGACCACTGTGTGGCGGTAAATGACATATCAAAAAGCTTAATTTGCTCTTTCATTCACAGGGGTAATCATCAACAAGCCACACATCAATAATCACACAACCTAACCCATTCACTTGATGTATTAACAGTCCAAAAGTGCAATTAATCTCTGCCGATGCCTCCCTTTGCTCCACTTTGTGGCTGCTTAAATGAAAACAATGAGGGGGTAATTAAGGATGCTGTACTAGGTACAACCATGATTCATTATTGCCATTGATTTTGAATATGAGTTTTAATATTACACTTTTAAGTGGCAGTCATACTACCTCCACAGGCTGCCCCATTGATGTGCAAGGCATGTCTTCATGTTGTTCAAAGTCAGTTATCCCTTTAAGAGCAATAAACTAATGTCATCAGAACGAATGAGCTTGTTTTATGATTTTATGAAATAGTGTAAGAGCTGTGTGAATGTATTCTTACAGAGACCAGTCCTGAGTCCCAGCATCAGCGCTCCTCAGAGGTTCACTCCAAGAAGACTGTTCTCATCAAGACCATCGAGACCCGCGATGGCGAGGTTTGAGCACACACATTACATACAGTATATATATATATATATATATATATATATATATATATATATATATAGTATACATGACACACAGTACACTTATCAGCCCCAAAAACACACAACTGTTGCACCTATTTATTTCAGTTATTTAGAAACCTACAGAGAGTATATTGAAATATATTGATATTAAGATTGAACTATAACCCTCCACACTGGCTTCCATGAACAAGAAGCTTTACTGTCAGTGGCTACTGCACAGCACCTCGCTCTGAACAACAACTGCTTCACTGCCGATAGAAAATCCTCTCACCTGTCATCTGCAACACACTGCAGCCCTTAGCATACATAATGAATGTTTTTTCTTCCAATTTAAAGCAATTTAAAATATCTCTTCTCTCCCTCAGGTTGTCAGCGAGTCCACACAGCACCAGCAAGACATCATGTAAACCAGAAGAAGCAACCTCAGAAACACTATATATAATAAGTTAACAAAAAAATAGTAAAAAATCTACATTTTCCTACCACTACTATGACGATTTATAAGCTGAGCCTATTTTTAGAAACAGTTTTTTAGCAGATTTTAAGGGAAACACAAAATCATATGAATGAAAGCAGCTAGTATACATCTTTAGACAATGTACTTTATACGTCATAAACAGGATAAATGCAATATGGAGGCACAAAGCACTGCCTTTAGTCTGGTTTTAAATAAAGGTCATTCCAGGAATTATGTTTTATTTGTGTTACTTTCCTTCTTTCGAAAACACCAGGACTTGTCATATCTCTCAAATCTTATCAGAAATAATTCAATGGAAAGAGTTTTAAATGAACAACAAGACTTTGTGTCACTGTATTGGCCCAGTATCCGGAGGGGAGTTTGCAAGGTGCAAGATAGATGAATGGGCCTGAAACACCAAGGTCACAAGTAATATTGTAACAGTAATTTTCACTGCACATATTCCAAGTCTTTCTGTGCTTATGTATGTGTAAGTATATGACTTGATTAAGAAGGGACTGTTTGCGTAACTGATTTACGAAAAGTGAGATGTTGGTCTTGTTGGTTTGAGAAATGTCAACACAAAAAAAGGAACTCAGTCATGCCCGGAGTTTGAGCATGTGCTGGGTGTTTGACTGTATGGGTGACCATGTTTTGCTGCTTCATTTTGCCAAGAATCTCAAATAAAGACATTCGTTATCACCACTGAGAGTCAGCCAGTTTCTTAAGGCTTTGTAACAAAAGAAAAATCTAAATTTTTTGTGTCTGTGCATAGCATGTGTAATGTGTAAGACTCTAGTCATTAGCATTCTTCAGATAGCATGCATGCCTTTTCATTGGTTCCTTTATGAACTGCTTCTACCCACTGCATTCATCGTCTGATGTGGGCTGCGTTAGCTTTCCTCAAATGATACTACCAGCCAAGCGTAGCTGTCTTCTGTTCACATTTAATTCGCTTTTATAAAGAAAATAGGAGTTGCAGCCCCCTTTGGAATTATCAGTAACAGGACGGGTCTTGGTGCAGGGAAAAGTGAACAATTGCTTGTTAATGAGCTAGCTTCAGTCATGCTTTGTTTCCGGCAGGGAGCAGATTAACACAGAAACAAGAATTATATAGTCTGCAGTTTGTGTCTGAAGTCACTGGACTGAAAAATGTCAGCAGAGATAAAAAGTGGGGGTGGAGGAGGAAAGAGAAAAGAAAGATACAGTGAAAGCAGGCAATAAATGAGAATGCAAGAAGGACAGCGAGACCGTGAGGGTGGTAGAGGGAGAAAACGAGAAAGAGAGGGTACAAATGTAATGAGAAGGATGTTCAGAGGCAGAGAAAAAGAAACAAGAGGAAGATTCAGCAAGAGATAATTAGGCAGAAGGAAGAAGCACAGAGAGAAAGTAAGTGAGAGAAAGTCATTTCACGGCTTTTCCTAGCAGACCAATGTTGGTAGGAACTTTCTGTCTCCATCATCGTTTCTGTCAACAGCAACTGGTTCCCAGTCATTACAGCTCGATAAAAAAGGGCAGCATGTTCCTGTTTCATTTCCTTCAAAAGAAGTCTGCTTAACTTTGTGACCTTTCATCGATCAGCTGCTGAAAGCACTGAATTTTAATTGTTATTTGTGGCTCCCTTTTTGTGGTGCTTAAATTTTTTTTTCTACTTTTGTAGAAAACACCTATTTTATCCAGATTGGTTTGACACATACAAGTTAATGCAATGCAAATGTAGCCTTGTACCTACTGTCAGACCACATCAAGGCATTTGTTAAATATAAGTTTAAGAGAAACATCATGAAGATGAACTCAAACAGATGCTTTGTTTTTCTGTGTGGTATGATACTTTCTTTATCACTGCTGAGACCTGCAGAGCAGTAAAAAGTATCGCATGAATAAGTGAAAACCATAACATTACCTCGGAACTGGTTTTATATTACTTCATCGTTTATATTCTTATATATAAGGCAGTTTACGTTGTAGTATCTGATTTTACTGTAGTATCAACATGGTTTTAGTATCACTGGCCACTCAAAAAACAACTTAATTTATTCTCTGAACTGTGACTGTCATCTAAAATGTGTGAGTGTCAGTGTGCGTGTGCTTGGTATGTAGTATTTGTACACATAAATGCACCTCTGAATACACAAATGACAGAAACAGTAGAGACAACCGAGACCAATAGATTGTAGACTCACAATGTTTATCATATTTAGGTCCATATAAATTCATGCTCAATAATAATAATAATAATAATAATAATAATAATAATAATAATAATAATAATAATGACCAGGCCATTTGCACAAATTTAAACAGGGTGGCAAATGAACTGCTGTCTCTCGACGAGAAATTATTGAATTACTGATGTCAAGGCTGAGCTTGTTTGCTGATTTTCAACATCACTTGTTGAAAACACCAGGATCAGAATGAAACATCCACCACCTGGCCAAAGCAAACCAACTGGATATACAATGGAAACACAATATAAAACAGATCTACTCCATTAGAAAATAATCAGCTGGATAAATTACACAAGCAATCATGGTGTAAACATTAACATGAAAACAAAACATTTGTACATTTAAAAATTATTTACAGTTCAATATCTACAATTCAACAGTGATGGGCAATGACAGAAATAATAGAAACAGAAATAAAAAGCTAATAAAAAGAATTGACAATTTAATAACAATAATTCAGTTTGCCCCAGAGTTAAAGGGGTTACATGTCAAAGTTTAAGTTCGTTATTTTTTGTCTTTACAAAATGTAAAGACAATGATGATGTTACAAGCGGACTAAAGTAAAACCACAAAAGATAACAGGACTGAAGTGTAAGCAAAACCCGAAATAACACTTGAACAGCCACTACTGCAAAACATTGCTGGAGTAACACTGGTGCAGCAGAACAGAAGGTGACTTAGCATGAAGCATGTCAAGAGGAGGGAAATTATTGAAATGCCTTCTCAAAGCCCTTTACCTGGACCGTGTAAACAGAGATAGGAGGAGAGGAAGGGGAGCCAAATCCAGTAAGGGAGGTCACTGGAAACAATGAGATTAAGATGTTCCTTTTATGCATACTGTTGATACTGAAACACATCACACTTAAGATTGATGTCGTTCCACAATTTCTGCTTCATTCAGTTAATGTGGGCTGTGTTTTGTGCACCCTGGGACCAACAAACAAAACTGGAAATCTGCAGTTTTCACTTGACAACAGTGACACAATGAAACACTAACACACTGGAAACAGTTTCACAAGGATTCTCATGCAGTAATGGGTTAAGGTGAAAAGGATTGGTACTCCAGTGCCAAACCCAGCACATCTCATCAGGTATTTTATTTATTTAAGTTCAGTACAATGGAATCTTTTTGTTTATCTAAACCTCATAAAAGTAAAAATCCCCAAAAAGTTACATAAAACACAATACTCTTAATAGTCTCAGCAGGAACTGTAATATTGGTAATGTTGGTGATTCTTGTGGGGGACTAGAGTATCTCAATTCCAAAGAGGTTCAAATAGAACAAAAATAGTTCCTTTGTACTGAAAATACTTTCTACACAAATCTAACTTCTTCACTTCTCTGGATGTTCAGTACAACAACATCAATAATCAGAGCGCATTTGTATTTTAAAAGCAAATAACACACAAATGCATGTACTCACAAACATATGCACACATAAACAGTAAGTCTAGAAAAAAAGGTCCAGTAGTAAACATTAGAGGGCGCCATTTGCAAATTCATCCTTCCACTATGTCTCATCATTTACAGGAGATTATCTTCACTTTTAACCTCCTTTTCATCATTTAACACTCAAGACTACAATATTCACATTTTTAACCAGACCAGTATATTGGCAAAAAAGAGGGAAAAAATACCGTATGACATACACTACACTGAATCCCCCTCTCCTTGGCCAATATTTGGTACAATCCGTCACTTGCCACTGGGCTCATGTGTCCACTCTCACACACAAACACACTATAATTAACATTTTCACTGTCATGTATTGTCCCCTCCAAACTATGAAACAGATTTCATCAGACAAATTCCTGGATAGCCGATATCAGACAGCAGTTTCATGTCTTTGTGCCTTAGCAGCATATTTAGACAGCTGACAAATTCTGAAAAGGTAGATTGTTTTTAGGATAAGAAGAGGAAAGAGGACATGAGAATCAACAGAATTACATACACTAGCTTAAAAATGTTTTAAATTCAGTAGAAAGAGGAAAGAGGAGGGGAGGTATGGATGTGTCTCCTGCTGGCGAAACTGTTGGCGATCGAGGGCAAAAGGAAAGTGATGAGATGCAATGCACATTCCTCTTGACAGCTACGTAGGCAATGACACGTGGAGTGTTCATAGGTGGAAATTACATAAAAATTGTCTTCGGCGTGAACCGTTCAATGGATTACACACCTAAAAGCAGTCCCTGTTCTGCAGCAGAAGACTTGTGCTGCCACGTCTGGATTCACAGGCTGTCAGTGAAGATAACATTTTGACTTCATGAACACCTCGCTTCACACACTGACCTTTCAAAGGAGAAAGGGATGAAGAAGAGCTGCCTTCTGTTTCAGAGTTACTTGCGTTTTTGTTATTTTCTTACTGGAATCAAGCAAATTGTTTTTTCCTATAACTGCGCTCGATGTACAGATACTGTCGAGGGTTTATTCAAGGTAGTGCTACCTTGACTCCATGATGATGCATTTTTATTAGAAGTGGTGCAGCCCTCCTGTGGAAAAAATAATGTTTTGATTGTTTCCCCACTGCAGTTCCACTGGAAATGACTTCTTATGGCTTGAAGCAGCCCAAAAAATATTTAAATAAATGTTCAACAGTGATATTAAAATGTACTCCCCACCAGACAGGTTCCAGTGTGCTCCAGACCAGTAACAGAGGAGGTGATGATTCATGACGTCTGAGATTTGACCACATCCCGTTCTATCCTAAAGAAGAGGCTCTGCTCTTGTGTCTTGACATTCATAAAGAACAGAATAGGACCAAACTGGCCAAATAAATACAAGCTCTAGCAGGTCTGAGAGGACAAAAACAGTGTGAGACCACCTTTGGGACATACTGAGTTCCTGTTGGGTTAATAGGCAGTTGATCAGGTTGGCACGGTAAGGTTAAGTTTTCTATCCCTAACTGTGACAAAGAGGTTTGAAGTAGCCATGTGTGATTGTGTGTGTAGTTGGATGTGTGTGTGTGCATTTTGCTGTCTCAGATGCGAACCGGGGCTCCGCTGGGGGCCGTGAGGGGCACTTGAGAGCCGCAATCGTAGTCAAGTTCCCCCATCCGGGAGCGGCTCATCATTCGACTATGGGAATACGCTCGTCTGTCTGTTTGTCTGTCCCTGAAGCTCCTGATGTAGCTCTGCGGACAGAAAGATGATACAGGGTTGGGGGTAGTACGTGCATAATGTGATAGATATAACGTAATGACAGTAAACCGCACAAACAACAAGTCATGAAAGCTTGTACTCACATGTACGGCTATTATTATTTGCTTTTCTGCCAAGAGTTAGATAAGAAGATCAATAACATTGTCATAGCTATCTGTTAAGTATGAAACTGGAGCCAGTAGACTGTTAGATTGGCTTATACTGGAAAAAGAGGGGAACAGCTAGTCTGCCCAGAGGTAACACAATCCGCCTACCAACAATCCTAAAGCTCGCTAAGTAACATGTCATGTCTTGTTAGTTTTGTGTGCACAAAAAAGTGTAAAAAATTTAAATTTGTGGTTTTGCCAGGCTTTATTTGTGGGCCAAGTTATTGGCTGGGAGCAGTGACTGTTTAAAGTCTCCACTGGTTGCCGGGCAACCTGACTGAGGCAGCAAGTCTTCAGGAAGTCACTGCTGCTGGCCAAGAAATAGTCCCACACATAAACCCTGGTAAAATCCCCGTCTGTACCTTCGTAGAGGGCCAGGCTAGCTGTTTCCAATCTTCATGCTAAGCTAAGCTGCTGGCTCCAATTTTATATTGAACATACTGACATAAGAGAAGTATCAATATTCTCGTCTAATAAAAGAAATATGCTGATTTCCCAAAATGTAAAACTTAAAGTTGTAAAATGTAACAGAATAAAAATAGAATTTTGACTAAAGAAAAGAAAAAGAAAAACATTCTCTGCTGGCTGTATATACACCAAATATATGAGAGTGCTTCTTTATTATTACCTAAAGTATTTAAATATTTAAGCCAGTACTTTATCTTACCGGTGAAAGCACATCTCCATCAAAACGTCTTTTAGGGTTGGCCTTGCGGTGGTAGCCGGGTTCAGTCTGAGGAGGAGGGACTTTAGGTGGCTGAGAGCTCTGGGCTTGGTGATGAGGGTGGGATGCCGCTGGGTGATGGTACTGCTGGTGGTGGTGGTGATGGGTGTGAGCTTTCTGCTTGTGAGTGGTCTTCTGGGTTTGTCGTTTTTTCTTCTTCTTGTTCTCCTTCTCCTTTTTCAGCCTCTCTTCCCGCTGCCGGATCCGCATGAGCTGGACCCTCCGTTGCTGTCGACTCAAAACCACTGGGGACAAAGACACCAGAGATGTGTTAATGTGGGGAAAGAAGGAAACAGAGAGCGGGAGCAATAGATAATCATGAGAGAGTCGGAGGATTATGAAGACAGAACAATGCAGCTTTTATAGAGAAACAAATGTAACTGATTAAGTCAAGAGGAAAGGACACGTTCAAACTCTCTCAGACTGACAAGGAAAACAAGAGAAACGCTCAATCAGATGGGACTTTATTTGAATATATATTGAATATTTAAATTCTAAACTCTGATGGTAAACTATCTCTAGGGAGGTTATTGTACGTACAGGCTACAAAAAGAAAAAGGAAGAGAAAACCACTGATGTCCATTTTCTCATTTCCTACATTCTATTCAGTGAGTTGGCAGACAGATAATTTCCCTTGCAGCATGTATTCATACTGAGCTTCTCAGTCTCCTGACATATTGTGAGTGGGTGAGCGTGTTTGTGTTATTTCCACACCCTTCTCCGGCAAAGGATGCCCAAAATCCATCCTGTCTCACTGCCCATTGACTACTCATAGAATTATTTTTGGGTATGCCTGCTTGTGAAGCATTTTGATTCATTCAATTTAGAGTAGTGGAAGGGGATCTGTTTCATGTTCATTATTGTCAGGTCAAAATTTTGCCACAAGCACAAGGACCTCGCCGAACCTCGCGAAGATAAGATGTACTATTTGCGTCACAGTCACTGTGTGTTTGTGTGCGTGGGTATGGAAGTGTTATGAGGTCTATTGTTGTTTCTTTGTGCGGGTGGACAGCTAACGAGGCACCATCTGCCAGGGAAACTGCTTAATGATACCCCCCGTTTTTTTTTCCTCAGCTCACCCCACCTCAAGCCACTATGGTTGCATGTGTGTATTTGTGTTCTTCTACCTTTGTGAGGACCACTATTGGCTTTAGACCTTGGGAGTGAGGACTTTTTGGGCAGTCCCCACTTCATAACAAGGCAGTTACAGAGTTTAGGGTTGGGGTTAAGAATTTGACTGGGACTTGAGAATTAATTATGTGTGTGTGTGAGCATTGTCCACACATGAAGACAAAAAAAAAAAAAAACAGGAAAAACATGTGTGAGCTAATTCATTCATGGCCGTGTCCTGCAAGCTATTCAATCAGCTGACAGACAGATGACTTTCTTCACTGCTCCACTTGGGTGCCCCGCATACGCATTGTGCCCCAGTTTATTAACCCCCCGCCCTTCCCTTCCCCCAGTACACCTGCCCCCTCTTTTCTCCTCCTTTCTCTGTCAATACAGTGCCTGTCACTATAAAGGATGCTTTCAGCAATTAAAGACTAAAGGCAAACTCTGACAGCTGCAAATAAGGTTTTTAAATTACATTATGATAACATGCTGTACAGGTAAATTTAAAGGGGTTTCTATACAATAATGACCCTTGCTGACTTGGCTGTTATCACAAAGCAGCAGGAACTCAAATAACATTCATAGCTTCCTTACTAGAGCTGCTGCCCTAATTCATATTCCCAGTACACAGGCTGTATCTACAGCAACAAGCATGAAATGGACGCAACACACATGCAGTACATACAGAAATGCAATCGTATTTTTCAGAACTGTGAAGTGTTATTATTATCCCTATGTTTCTTTCTTTTTATCCCTCCTTCTGTGGGGGACCCTGAAACAATTCTCATTACTATTGTGTTTGTTCACTATGAGGAGGTGAATTGTGAACAGGTGTTGCAAGGGATGTTGTACAAATGTTCACATGTTTGTCTGAGATCTGTTATAAAATTGACTTGTCTGTGTGTGATTGTTTTCGATACACCAGTATTTCAACTTGTAGCCACATGATGAGGAATAAAGACTTTTTAGCAACTTTTTGTACTTTAACAAAGCAGTGTGTCACGAATTTCTTGAGAATCGATTCCCTCTCTTTTAGACAGTTTATAGCCAGCCTGTGCTTCCTTAATGTCTCTCTCTTTCTAGGTCTCTTTCCCCCCACACACAATTGCACAGTTTTCAAAATAGCACTAAAAAGCTCCCTCTATCTCTTTGCCCACACCCTCTGACTGGAAACCATGGCAGCTGGCTGTTTAATCCCATTATTTGACACCATGTGTGACTTCTTCTAAGACACTACTCTGCACGCCTAAGCCAGCAAAGATCAAATGTAAGAGTTTATGTGTGTGCACCAATGAATGAGATGTGTGTGTTTAAATTTTCCTGTAGTTAGTGTATGAGTGAGTGAGAGACTATACCCCAGTATATTTCTGTCTCTGTTGGTCTGTGTGTGTCTATGTGTGTGTGTGTGTGTGTGTGTGTGTGTGTGTGTGTGTGTGTGTGTGTGTGTGTGTGTGTGTGATCTTGCCATCTGTGTTGTGGTTGCTTTCAGAAAGGCTGTTTCCGTCAATAACACATTCTGCTGACAACACTAATGTTAGTGTACTCATACTGTCCCTCCAACCACACATTCACTGTTCCTTCATAATGGTAACAATTCCTAAAGCCTATTTAATAAAATTAGGATAGATTAGTCAGCCTTGATAGAATGGCACCAGCTTTTAGTGGCCTTTGTGAGATCAATATTGAAATAAGCCTCATCATCATTCTGTGTATCTGAGTTTAAACTTTAAATTAAATTAGAAAAACAAAACCAAAAGATGCATATTCATTTCCCCAAACGTCATTAAACATCCCATGCACAAACTTCAACACACACACAGTTCCTACAGCACGAGCATAATAGCAGCACTCCTCCTGTGTTTCTATAGCTTTGTGTAGTCGTGGGGGATATTGGTGGGAAATACTGTAATATGAATTCAAAGCTGCGCTGTACAACATGTGTATAAGTTCATCCTTCTCATTGAACTAAACCACCATTTGAGGCTGCAAAACAGACCTTTTACAAGAGGTCTTCACCAGCCTTGCCTGAAGCTTGTCGCTGTGGCCTACATTACACACACCGCCTCTCTTGAATCAGCCGTTTCTGACCATATCCATCGTGTGTTCACAAGTTCCAGGTCGGAGCAGAAGCTTTGTCTGACTGTAGCTTTATTTCAGCAGTAAACTAAATTTTGATAAATGGAATTTATTCTTTATTCATAAGATTTGGGTTTGTGCATTTTCGTGAATTTGTTAGTGTTGTTATTAAAATCCTCCAACAAAGGAAAAAGACCAAAGGATATGTTCTCTGTCCTTTAGCCTCAAACATTCTCCCACCAGCATGGACCCTGAATTTATATGGAATTTTCCAAAACCCGCCATTCCCATTGTCTAGCAAATGTCCCTGGTGTGTTCTCACCTTCCCATATCACATGACCTCCACACCCACCTGCAAACCTCCCAATTCCCTCATCAGCTCCTCAGTAGACCTAGCCATTGTTCCCTACTAGATTGCGTCTATATTTGTGCCTGTATCCTGTCTCTGCCAGTTTCTGTAAATCTGCCCATGATCTGCTACCTGCGTATTTGTTTGCTCATTTGGACTGACTTCAAATTAGTGAGTAAGCCTGTTTTTTTTTTTACAGGAAGTTTGTTTATTCAACCTGCTCTGCCTCCAAGCATCTGCAGTCCTTTTGCCAACTACATATTTTTACACAATATCCAAGTGATCTAAGTATCAGTAAAATTTTAAAATAGAAAAAACCCTAAAAAAAGTTTATTTTCTGTACCTGTATTACACACAATTTCTTAGTAATAAAGTTCTTTGCATCAAATCTAGTATCTCTTGCTGCAAAATCCACAATTATGGCAAAACATTGAATGATTTTTGTGTACCAAGTTAGTGTGTGTAAAGTTGCATCACTCACCCTCTGTGTGAGAAAATCCCTCTGCAGTGACTTTCCATTGGATCAGCACTCCGAGGAGGGCCAGGACTGGCCACACCCCCAAGATGACCCAAGTAAACCAGCACACTGGCTTCTTTGGTGCCACCTGCAGAGATTACATAATTTCAATTGAATCATTTCATTTTGATAAAGTGCTTTCGTCCACAAAACCATTAATTTATGCAAGGATAACTAATCTAAATCATGACACTTTTGCCAGTTTTTTAAAAACCTCTTTCCTGGAGTTATTCTTGCACAAACAAGCACAGCACATAATGAAATACTAATAAGAATGTTAAAAATATAATACTTTGGTTGTAAAGTGAGAATAGTGAGGATGAAACCATTTTAAATGGGTCATAAACCACAGTTGCTCCAGCAGGGCTTCCCAATGTGTACATGCTGAAATCTGGTTTAGTCAAACAAAACTTGGCAAACAATTTGATAATGGTTGATAATTATATTAACTTCGGGGCCTAGTGACAAATTGAAAAATAAATTACTGAATAATTGTGTGATGAGTATGAAAATGATGCAGATCATGTGCTATGGCCACTGAGATTGGCGTGCACTCTCCACCAGCATTATCAAAACATCAAATGAGGGAATACATTTTGGAAGAGCGATGTTCAACCTGTCAGTGAAATCACAAGCTGAAGTTATTGATTAAAGTCATAAAAATGTAGTTAATGTACTTTTATTTGCAGCCCAAATTCAGGCAATATGATGACACCAGTGATATTTGCCAATACTACAAAGGTAGCTAACCTTTCAATATCTCTGGTTCTATTAAGCATTTAAAGGCAATTTTGTAGTGTGCAGGACTGTTTTATGGAAATACTGGATTTATGGGATGTTTGCATTGGTATGATGATGAACCTTATCTTGTCAGCTATTTCATTTATTGAATTTGCTCATAAACCGATATTGCCATCTGGAATTTCATCTACAAATACATTTACATTTTAGTTTACAGGTTACATATACTCTAATGGAAGATTTTATCTGTACTGTCCACCCTCAACTGTGTCTGTTCTTCCCTCATCCACACACATATCCAATGCACACCTCCCTGTTCTCGGATAAACACCCAAATCAACTATTGGCCCACTCTTTAACCTGCAGGCACACCCCAAGCTTCTGGCAATGTTTTGTAGACAGCGCAGCAAGGTGAAGTGTCTAAAATTGTGGTGTTAAGTGCTCTATCAAGTGGCTAAAGTCAGTCTGTCCGACTGTGTGTCTCTTTCTCAAGCAAACACACACAGGAAACAGCCCAATAAAGTAATCCAGTGTCATGATGCACACACCTTCAAATAAATGTATAGCATTAGGATAATAACAAACACACAGACGGGCCTACCCTGAGTCTCTCATAGACGTAGTGCACCAAGGCGAACAGCTCTATAAAGTAATCCACGGTGACGGTGATGATGGCAGAGCCGAATGTGGCGGTGGACAAGGTGACAAAGCAGCGTTGCCATTGAAGAGTGAGGACGGCAAATAACGTCCCAGAGCCCAGGAGAATACCCAGAGGAACCCACACTGTTTTGGGGTGGTAGAACTCTTCCATAACCTTCGAGAAAGAGAGAGGAGAGGGTTAATTTTGGACAGTTGGTATTTTTTATGGTAGTTTTGTTGTTGTTGTTGTTGTTGTTGTTGTTGTTGTTACACTCAGCAAAATTAGTGCCTGGTCTCATTGACATTTATGACAGCAAAAATTTATATAAGTCCTGCCTTGTTGTGCGGTCAGGTATGTTATTACTTTAAAGTGCTACTGTGCTGATTTTTAGTTGGTAACTATTTTTCTAGCTAAATAGAAAATTTTAAATTTTAAAAAATATTTTTTGTCTTCATTGGATAGGACAGCTGCAGAGAGACAGGAAGTGGGGAGAGAGAGGGGATGACACGCAGCAAAGGGCCACAACTCGGATTCAAGCCCATGGCTGCTGCAGTAATGACTCAGCCTTGGTACATGGGGAGCTAGCTAGCTTTTGGTACTGCTTATGCACTAATCTGGCAGCAGATTTATATGCAGTCTTCTTTCAAGACTCTGCCATTGGTGTCATGGGATAGTCTTTTTAACGGCATTTCAATGGGGCTTCTGCAGGATCTCCTGGACATTTTCCTGTGTAAAAGCTGTGCAAAAGTGGTTACATTGTAAAATCCTGAAAGTTAATTACAGTGTTATTGCTCAGATTTATAAGTGAAATGATGCCTCAGTGACAATGTCTTGTTGACATCCATCTACAGCCCACACTAGTCTACCACAATCACACATGCCACTTTCTGGTGTGACTGGCCACAAGAAGGCTTTCCTGATAATACAATGCTTTTGAGAATTTGAGGTTCTGTATGCAAATAAACATAAATCTAAATAGAGCAAACCAAATGCATCTCCTTACCACCAGTGAAGCCACTCCAACCAGCAGGCCGAGCAGCAGGCCCACCATAAACAGTCCCACACTGCGAACCAACATGGTCACCAGGCCACACAGGGTCCCGATGCCCAGGCCGATGCCCACTGATGCCTCTACGCTCAGCTGCGTGTCCATCACCCTCTCCTTGTAGCACAGCATGAAGATGACCACAGAGCCAAACATTAGGCCTGTGAGGAACAATACGGCCTTGAAGCATCGATAGCCTGGAGGAGAGATGGGAGACAGACCACTGTGAGGCTATTACAAGCATAAAAACATGTGTACGAGATACAAGCCTACGGCTGCCAGGAACCCCTGTGAAATCCAAATATAATTCATTACACGGACAACACAGAACGACAAACAACAAGACAGTGAGTGCATACAAGACATTTGTTAAAGAGAGGAGTGGCACACACACAGACATTCAACCCCAGAGGGACTTTCTGTTTTGACTTTTGGCAATAAATAATGCACATACACACGCTCACAAACAAACAGGTATATAACTTGGCTTCTAGTCATTTTTACTTATATAGCTGTTACTGTTGCTATTGTTGTGGCTGTGCATCTTTGTCTCTGTCTTCCTCTCTTTACCCCAACCCTCATCCCTTCCCCCCTCCACTCCCCTTTCTCCCTCTCTCTCTCTAACACCAACCGGTAGAGACAGACGGCTGCCCACCAGAGCTGCGGTCTGCTAGAGGTCTATACAGAGATGATAACATATTATGGGGAGGAATGCTTAATGAACAGCAGACAATGAACAACCACCTTCCTGTGGTCGGTAAGGGAGCAGTATGTCCACACAGAGACAGACATTTCCTCATTGGAAGATGATGGCGAGAGTGGATAAACTGTCTTCATAAACATTTATGAAACTGCTTTAAAATATGATAATTATCGTTTTACAAAAGGTCATCCACATTCATTAGTCAACAGGCCTGCTGAATACAACAACTCTTATCTCCTTCTTTTTTTTCTTTGCCCTGGTCCCTCCTGTCCTTGGTTTTCTCTCTTTCCCTCCCTCACCAGTTTATTTCCATTTTAATGTGCTTTATTGCAACAAAAACAAGAAATAACAAAGATACCACAGCATTAAAATATCAAATTATCAAGAATTACAATCTCCTTGGCCGTGGCTTCTGTGTTTATTAATGTTTGCGTCTCCCTCCCTTTTTGCTCTACATCTCCTTTCTCTGTCTGACTGGACTCTGTCTCGAGGGGAACCAACATCAGATTGTTATCTTTGTGTAATCGGGCATTGCACAGCTGAGCCGAACAATACTCTTCCTCTCCTCCACGCTCCTCCCTTGTTACTATACCTCATTTATGTGAATTTTCTTCAATATCTTTCAGCCACCAGGCACTTCATAAGATGTGCGTGAAAGCCACTGTATTTTTCACTGCTTCTTCCTGCCTGAATGAAGTCTGACATGGAGTAACTGGAGCATTTCCAAAGCTTCTACAGCCACCGGAACATTTGTTTGGTCAGCAGCTGTCACAAATTCCCAACATTTTTCTTCCGTATCAGTCTCCATCAATCAATACATACATTCTGAAATATCATGCCTCTCCTTGACTGCTCTAATCTTCTAGTCTACTTTCCTTGTCCCCTTTTCTCTAAACCTATCCTTTCCTCAGTCCCTTATCCCCCACCCCCCCAATTATTCACTCTTTGCTTACCCCTCCTACTCCCTCTTTTGTTCCTCATTGCTTCCCTTACTTTTCCTCCAGCCATCAAACCCTCCGTCCCATCTGTTCACTCTGGCTTATTCAGCTCTCATCTCCCTTACTTCCACTCTCTTTTCCTTTGCCTCATCCATCTCGTTCCTATAACATCACTCATCATCTCTGCTGCAACTTCGTTGTTTTTCTGGGTCAAATAAATGACAGCTAACCTTTTCTTCTCAAGTCCTTGGGACTAAACCACATTGGCATCTATCAGCGGGGAGAATCAATTTTCTCACAGAAATGTTTTTTTTCCTCAAATTATGCAATAGTGACTGTACGGTTTTCTGAGAAACATCAACAGTAGGCTATGCGTTATGTCTCATTTGCAGAACAGTGATTTTGTTCAGTTATAGAGAAAGATTGGGCATTGATCTATCTTCTCTTTTTCTTAGAGTATACTGTCAAATAAACAGAGAGACAAATAGATAACAGACGGTGAAGGATGAGAAGCTTTTGAAGTAAAAGTATGTCCTTGGGTCTTTGCTGTTAAGTTTTTGGAAGCATGTATGAAACAATATTTTTAATCATTTTATGTTGAAATTGAAATTTTTGGCAAATACAGACGTTCAGAGCTGATGCTAACTGAGCAGATACAGAAAACATTAAAGGACGTGTGCAAGATTTAGGGTGGGGCTTCTTATTTCTTAATTTTTTTATCGAATTACCAGGGACATTGCACATTAATCAACATTGCAGTTTACACTTCAATGTAAATGTGCCGGAGTTAGCTAATAAACTGGTAGCTGCCCTTGTTGACCTCCCGCTGCTATCCTTACTGCTTTATGAACTGGCTCAGTGGGGGAGGGGCAAGTCCATGAAAGACCCTATAGATTAGGCATACATATGCAAAATGTTTAGAACTATAAATAAACTAAATAAGTTGGACTTTTGTGTTATATGACAATGGTGATAACAATTGACTCTTTCTTGACTCCGCCATGTGGAACTACCATGTTATATGGTAGTGCAGAACATACAAATCTAACACTGACTCTAGAGAGGGGAAGGGGTATTTAGTTGGTTGCACACTCATGGCTAGATGCCATTAAATCCTACACACTGGTCCTTTAACATGCAAGTGTGCTAACTTGTAGCTGTCTAAATGCAATGATTGTAATGTGCATGCTACCAGTATAGTCAAAGTACAGCGGAAGCTGATAAGGTGCATTTAAAGTGGAATACAAGGTGGTCTTTTGTCTGGCACTGCCCTAAGGGCAAACTTGACATTTTCTGCCATACTTGTGGTGAGGATGCTCTCTACATTTGTTATCCACCCAACGATCTTGTTTCAGGGCTACTGCTACTATGGTATTGTTCATGTGCTGCCAACTTTGTAAAATAAAGTTGCTGGGTAACCTGATTGTAATGCAGGGACTGATGCTGCTGATGCTTTACCAGGACATATAGAGTGAATGTTAATGCTGTCTGTATGCTTGAGTGAGTCTATTTGTATGCACCACATCTGCTCAGAGCTTCAACATGCATCAATATTCATCCAAAAACAGCACGGTTGCTTTCTCAAAATTGTTATTTTATACATTTTCTACACAATACAATTCTGTTTTTATTACATGAAACATTACCTTGTAAATTTTCCTGGATGTTTTTGTCCGGCTGTATTTTCTTGTTTGTGTTACTGGCAGAATAGATATTAACTATGTTATCTCAGTAGTGAAGGATGTGATTTCATGGGATATATTTTAGTTTACCTGACAGATCATATACATGAGCAGTGGCTAAGTAATCTAACAAATTATGTATGATCACAACACAATACATACAATTTTAAAATTCAGTACTTTGTTTTCATAACAGTGGACAGTGTATGTTGAATTGAGATGCACATATCTCTACTTGTTTGTGTGATAAATTATGACTCGCATGGCTCTAATGTGTAAAGTATGTTATTTTCTTGTTTGAAAATCAAAATGTCAAAAAAGGATTCATAAATTAACTCAATAGTATTTGTAACACGTCCCAGTGGTCAAAAGGTTACTGATGCATACCATATCACTGGAAAAAGGTTCAAGTCTCTCTTTACTGCCTACTGTCTAGTAAAGGCAAAAATAAATTTAAAAAAATGCCTCTGATCTTGTGTGCCCAGATTTCTACAATCAAACAATTACGTAGAAAAAAACAATTAATTCACACGGCTACAGCAAAGTTAAAATCTCTGCCACTTGCTACTAGAAAAGGTCTGCAAGTAAATAATTACACAATTACACTGTAAGCCAACCCAAGGCAATACACTGACATTAATTGTACCTTTTACAAAAACACATGAGACAATTTTATGCAGTTTTGCCAGTCACTGTTCAAGCAGAAATACAATTTTCATACGATAATTTTTTGTAACAAAAACAACTCTAATGTAAAAAGCCTGTAGCCATTACAGCAGATCTCTCTCCCTCTAATTATTTATTGATTACACATTCCTGCAATGACCTTACATCCAAACTCATTAGGATGAGCCCTTAATACTTATGATGCAATCAAATGTAGTCACTCACTCGGTACAAAATTAAGCTTCGAGTAAGGACTTTGTGTCTTAACATTTGAATGAACCCATGCATACAGTATGAGTTTGGGCTTTTGATAGCACAGAGGAAGAAAAAGACAGCAGGGGGTCCACTGCAAGTTAGGCCTGGTATTTATGCTGCAACATTTAGTTGAAAGAAACAGGAACGTGCTGCTGAATAAGCAGCAGAAGATAACGTGTTGTTTTCTTTTAAAGACAGCAGGCAGCCCTGTCTTTTCAGTATCAGCCCAATGATGAGGTAGGGGTGATTGAGAGTCAAGGATTTGAGAAAGCATTATGAGCAAGAGCAGACCTTTAGAGTTTAACATGGTCGTGCAAATTACTCTCTGAAGTAAATACTGAATGATAGTAGCTTAGTCTGTAGGACTGAGGTTTCACTATTGATTCACATAGCCAGTAACAAGACAGCCACTCTGTACTGCTCTTAAATCAATATTATTATACACCAGAAGAGCAGGATGAATTAGAAATAACAGAAAAATGATCAACAGTAGAGATTTCAGGGATACTTGTTCTAGCACTTTCCAGTTTCCAGTCACTTACACATATAAAATATATATCAGCTACATGCCACTCGTCAGTGTTTCCATCATGTTTGTCATTAATGCAACTGGCAGACGCCCATAGTTTTTCTTTAAAAAACTAATACATAGGGTCTGTCATTTTTACACTTGTATGACAAACAAGATATAACGTGTTAACCAGTGAGCTGTACACATGCTGGTTGAGCCGATTTTGTTTCTTTTGTGTAAAGCCAGGGTATCTGTTTCCCCCGTATCTCCAGTCCTCCAGTGCTAAGCTAAGCTAACTGGATGCTGGTGGTAGTTTTATATCTAAAGTACAGACATGAGAATGATATTAATCTTTTCATAATGTAGGATGTTGGTCTTGGGGGTTGTGACATCGTCCGGCATTGTGTATGTGTGTTTGTGCAAATTATTACATGGAAGCTATGTGTTGTTGAGATGTTGACATTTTCCTTTGACTTTGCAGTATGTATATTTTAGTTTTTTGTGGAACTGCAGGATGGAGATCAAAACAGATTTCCCTACAGGGATATTTCAGTTATGTCCTATCCTATCCTGTCTAACTCTAGAGAAAAGAAGAGAGAAAAGAGAATTTCCCAAAATGTTAAACTAGTCCTAAATGATACATATATAGATATATATATCTGTATAGGACTACTATGAAAAGATCAGCAGGCAATGACAGGCACAAGTGGCAAGATGTATTTTTAACATGTGACTTAGGAACCTGATTGTGAAATTACGCTAGAACATGGTAAAAACTATTTCAGGATTTTTATATGTAACAGCTCAGACCTCATGAGCAAGCTTTGACTACATCACCACTTACCAAAGAAGCAGTAGATAATTCCAAAGAGGCAGCACATGGAGCAGACCACCGAGGGCACAATCTCATATCTCCTCTCAATCTCCTGGTCACACCTCAGCCCCGCCTCAGCCAAACCCAGCAGTTGGCTGGTGGAAGTCATGGTGACTGAAGTGAAGGGCAGCGACGTTTAGGAAGGCGGGGGTGAGGGGTGGAAGGGATGACTGAATCAGTGGGCCTCAGCCATTGAAACGTCTCTACCTGCAAACAGGAGGCATGGAAAGAAAGAGTTGTGGAGAGAGAGAGGGAGAGGGAGTGAGAATGAATGAGAGAGAGAAGACAGAGGAGACAGTGATTATTGATTGCTCATTTTAAGTACACAGCTGTGAGTGCTGACAGAGCAGTAAACATGCATTATAATGTTGAAAAAAGAAACATCTCAGCACAGCACAGCCACTCTATAAGAACTACTGCTGCAGATGAAATGACTGCGTAATAAAAAAAAATGCAATTCAGCCACTATCATTCACTTATATATACAGTAAAGAGGAAGCAACAAATTGTTGTCAACAGTTTGAAAGTATTTGACCAATTGCAGAGGATCTGCAGCACACACATAATGGTTGCCATGGAAAGATCAACGGAATGCATTTGCATAAATTTGCATGTTGTGAGAAATTGTAGCACAAGTACAAGACTGTTTGTGAGGTATGTATTTGAGCAAAGAAGCTAAAGTTTTTCAGAGGGATAAAAAAAAAAAAAACATTAAACATTTGCATCTCTACTTAGTCCTAATCTGCCATTGCTCGAATTACTCATTTGAAATAATACTTCAGCAAATACTCACTAAAGCTAAAAGACCCCTATGTCATAACATGATAGAGTATTAACCATGTATAGTGTTTCACTATTGTTACAAAACTAATCAGGAATGGAAATACTAGCGTGTTGATTGTACATGCTTTAAATGCTGAATACAATGTATTTTCTGGGGCATTTAGTGCAACATATGCCAGATTTATGATGAACAAGGCAAAATAATCAGGTAAATTGCCATGTAATGAAGCAAAAACAAATAATACGGGAGAAAGGTAGAAAGGCTTTTTGTTGGATTTAAGAGGATGCTTCAATATAGCAATTACAATGTTAAGGAGATACTACTGCTTAAGTGTAAAACCAAGGTAAAAACACGAGCAACTGAAAAGCCTTCTTTCGGCTTTTAGTATTACAGGAAGTGAGGAACAAAAACTCTTGAGACATACAGTAGATCTATGAGCACAATATGCAGGCCAAATCTTGCACAAGATGAACAAAAGAATACCTTTCTTCATTTCTAATGAGACACGAGGGGCTGTACCAGAAACATACACACACAAAAAAAACATAATCTGGACTGCACTGTTAATATTACATGAAAACAAATGATACATTGTATTTATTAACCTAATAACACACAACATTAACATACAATATTAAGGTAAAAGCTTGCTTATATTGCACCAGTAATTCAGTGTGTTTATTGTATTTAATTAGACTCCACTGGTTACATTTAATTAGACTTTAATATTTAATTGTTGCCAAAGGGCAAATGGAGCTTTCACTATTACACTGTTTGTCAGTTATGAGCAATTACTGGTTTCACAATTCATTTTTTGTACCTAGCGTGCATATATTAGAACTTTTCATCTAATAAGATGTTTTGTAGAGATGTACTGTTACATAATGGAGCCCAGTATTGACAACTGTTTTTCCTAATTGATCTTAATTGACTGACAAGCTACAAGGAGATCAATTATGAGTTTCGTGTCCGCTGCAGATGCTGCTTGGAGATTCCAATTCTTTCCTTTTTTCTTAGAGGATGAAAATGTGCCTGGGGCTTCCGCTTGATCCTTTTTTGGTAGCATCAGTCCCATCAGCTAATAAAAGTGATCAAAGTTGTCTGTGTTTCACAAATTTTGCGTGACGATAGCTGTGGGCAAATTCTGTCAACCCTAACATAATAGCACAATACATAGACTTTACAGTTTTAGTAATAAAAAACAGGATTACAATTCTTAGTAAGTAAATTGTACATGAAAAAAAAATGTTGCAGTGTAATGTGTAATGTGTCTGATTCAAGGATCATAGACTCACCCACACACAGCTCCACAGTCAGGCACAAAATCCCAGTGGTTTAATTTCTAGTTGAGCCACACAAATTAAGACCTACTAAGCATATAAATTCAGTGAATACCTTTAAATGGAAGCATCCTCTAAGTGACATACTGTACGTGGTAGTATTTTACTCTGCATCACCATTATTTCACGGAACAACTACATCTTTTCATCACAGTTGCTCTCTGTCTTCATCATGGCATCACTTGCGAAGGTGAAGTCATACACTTAAAGGTAAGAGTGTACACACACATTTCCTTAAGCTATTTCCAGTTTTCACACAAATCTTTCCCTTTACACTATAACCATTAGCCGTGTGTGACTCTGCATGTAATTTGTAGGGACTTGTTCTCATCTTCTTTACTCCTTTCTGCAGCTACACTGTCTGCTTGGTAAAGCCCGAGACTCCGGATGGAACATAAAATCTTGAAAGTGAGAGTTTATTGATGTAAAAGAATGCATTTCCTCTCCACTGCTGCATCTCTAGCTTTAAGGAACTGATATTGGAGACTCATACAATTACAATACAGTGCATATAAGTATAACAGCTTCTTCTACTGTAGTTGGATACACTCAAAACCTACTTCTCTTTGACAGCCTCAGTGGGTTACATGTTGTGGCTTAAATCTTATGTTCTGTTACTCAGGATCTATTGCCTTCTTCTGGCTTTCTCCTTCAGGTCACTGCACTTGTCATGTTAGAGTACAGATAACAAACTCATGTAATATCGGTTGCCCAGTCTCTGTTTCCCATGTCCACAAATGTACAGTAACACTACTACTACTACTACACTATAACAATATATTGTACACACATGCTGTGCAGGGAAGGTAAGCCCTTGCTACTCAAAATTGACTTAGTGTGTGCTGATGCACTGTGGCACACAAAATCACACAAAAGCAGCTGTGGTGTTTTTCTTTTAGCAATGCAATACCTCTGGAGTCCTGTACAGTCAAACTCAAAATTGATTACTTTTTCAGCATTACATGTTGTTTTGCTTTAGAGAAAACAAAACCACACAGGAGTGGGATTACAAAAGAAATAATGTAATATTGTCAAATTCAAGACAAGCTTTTGAAATGAAATAAATAAGGCATTTTTGCTAAAACTTACAGGTTTTACAGTTGTCAAGTTTAGATAAAGAGCAGTAAAATTAGAATGCAGTGATCATCGTATTGTGGCTAGCTGGAGTAGAAGGAACTCAGTTGCAAGCAGATTTCAATTTTACCTGTAGCTTTATTGGTCGCAAGAAGCACGCCATTGTCACCGACAATGAAAAAAAACACATCTTTGCACTCGCACTGCGGGAAAACGTCAACAACTGTACACACAACATCAGTCAAGATGTACCAGCAATAACCGACTGTATAACAATAAAGGTGGAACGAGATGAGCCAAGTGAAATTAAAAAGTCTCTAGTATACTGAGATCTAATGGCAGAATTAACAACTGTAATTCAGCAAGCTATAATATGAATGGGTGGCAGT
Organism: Dicentrarchus labrax; assembly: GCF_905237075.1. Taxonomy (NCBI): domain Eukaryota; kingdom Metazoa; phylum Chordata; class Actinopteri; family Moronidae; genus Dicentrarchus; species Dicentrarchus labrax. The sequence goes on from NW_026136706.1 coordinate 13,094,013, forward strand.
AGCAAATCAGCACAGTGTCTCAGTTCATTTGCTCAAGGTTTCCAGGTGTCTTTTAGACATCTAAATGTCAGCTGCTTGTTTAATTGCTTTTTAAGCCCAAGCCACAGCACCACTCATCAGATCTGTTTCTATGTCAGCAACACCCACCTGAGAATGTGCCTCTGGGCCTCCCTGTCAGTACTTATATGGAATTCAAAGCATTAACATAGATTAAGATGAACTGTAAGCTAGTATTAAACACATTAATGATACGGTGTAAACAATTATGCCTGTGGGAGAAGTTGGGAGTGCATGACTCAAGAGCTAAACTGAAGCTGATTAGCATTAATACAGAGTGTTTGAATGCAGCAGTCTTCAGTGGCAACCATGTTAGCTACATAGTTTGTACTACATGGCTATGTCAAGTAGAATAATAACTGTGAGAGTAATATGTGATACTATACCGAAGTTAAATCCTCAGACTGAAGTACAGAGTTGCACTCCTAGTGCAGGAAATGTCAACAGATTTGGTACTTATTGACAGGAGAAAGTCACTGAGCAATCACTTCGCATCGCATCCTGCTGCCCTGCAGACTTGTGATTCCATGGCAACCTATTTCATTATAAGTTGCTCCAGATAAGGTAATATGGTAAAACTTAAATTGCTAAAAACTTAATGGCTGAGGTGAGTCATGTTGAGGGAAAGTGTCTGCAAACAACTTTATAACACACCGATCAGCCATAACATTATGACCATTGACAGGTGAAGTGAATGACACTGATTATCTGGTTATCATGGCACCTGTCAGTGGGTGGGATATATAAGGCAGCAAGTGAACATTTCGTCCTCAAGTTGATGTGTTAGAAGCAGTAAAAATGGGCAGCATGAGGATTTGAGATACTTTGACAAGGGCCAGTGATGTCTAGACGACTGGGTTAGAGCATCTCCAAAACTGCAGCTCTTGTGGGGTGTTTTTCGGTCTGCAGTAGTCAGTACCTATCAAAAGTGGTCCAAGGAAGGAAAAGCGGTGAACCAAAGACAGGGTCATGGACGGCCAAGGCAAACTGATGCACATGGGGAACAAAGGCTGGCATTATAACCAACAGGGTGCCAAGGTGGTCATAATGTTACGGCTGATCGGTGTATATTAGAAACTAGAGAGTGCACTGCCAAAAATGTGTTAATTAAAGGACCAGAGTGTAGAATTTACTGGCATCTAGTGGTGAAATTGCAGATTGCAACCAACTAAACACCGCTAGTGTCTGTATTTGACGACCTGGGAATGAGAACAGACCTTGAAGTGTGTCTAAGGTGGCCACGAACCTGTCCATTTTGGGCAATTGTAGAAACATGGCGGGCTCAATGGAAGGTGACCTGCTTTGTCTGAAGATAAAAACGTCTCATTCTAAGGTAACAAAAACAACGATTCCTGTTTTGGGGGGATTATACACAGATGAAAACATACCTATGAATATTATATTGTATTTCTGCCCAGAGATCCTCCTAAATGTAAACTTGTTAAAAATGTTTAGAAATGCTCAATCTGCATCTCGATCAATATAAAAAACATAAAGTAATAGACAGTCAAGGGATACATGTGCCAATTTTTTCCCCTCTGTCATCAATCTTGTCCATCCTGGATATGCCTTTGCATTCAGATCTACAACTTCACTAAAGAAAAACTGCATCAGTCTGCGGTACAGAATTTTGTCAAAAACATGAAAACCAATTGGACTAATTCCAAGTCATAATTGCCTGTCTTGGAAAGACAGACTCCAATGGTGAAACAGATTGTGAAGACGGAAGCTTAGTTACACCACAGGCACCTGACTCAGGAGAATAAACCAACTGAGAATACATGACAAGGGGAGCTACTGCACTGCCAAAAAGAATATCGAAAATGTGCTCCAACGATTTGATCTCTAAAGTTGCCTTGATTTACCTTTTTGTTTCTTTTGTTTTCAATAAATATTAAATCGACACATGCTGAATAATGAAGGTCTTTTCTGCACTTCTCAAGGAATTATAGGATTTTTAACTGTATGCAACTGGGAATTGTTAGCTATGCAGTGATTTACCAAAAATCTGATAAAGAAAAACTGAAAAACTTTATCAGGTATGAAAAATGTCTGGAGGAGAAGATTATTACTGCACTTTTCTGTTTCTTTTTGTTTCATCTTCTTCTCCTTGCATCCGAAATGACAAAGGCAAACAAATAAGTATTTTTCACAAAAACAAAAGACAATTTAATTCAAACAAACAAAAAGGGTAAGTTATGCTATATAAAGTAATCATTCTCAGTTTACACCACATGACAAAAATCTTCAAGCTGAATGCCGAACGTGTGTAAAGATTTTGTCAAATCACATTCCTGACCTAACCCCTCTGTTGGCAGTGAGATGACATGATAAGAAAACTGGCCACTAATAAGGTCAGAACAAGGAAGAATAAAAAACTACATATTATGCAACAATGTCACGTCCAGTCTGTTGCTATAACAACCAGCAGCTTTACAAGGACCCTGCAAATGGGAAGGGGGGGGCTCGTCTCCATGGGAATGTGCATGTTAAGAGCCAATCTGTGAAGGTTTCTTTGAGACCCCTGGCAGAAGACGGTCCTGACCTCTGACCCTATTTAGCTAGTGCCTCTTTATAATTCACCAACATATTAGGGTGGACTGAGGCAGCGTATTTGGCCAAAACGGACCCATCCTTGATGTTTAAGCATTTTTTTGTGAGAGTAAGTGTAGTGAGTGTGTAGGTATTTGAAAAATATAGTATCTTGGACTAAACCATCCCTTTGAGGGCAAAGACCCTGGTAACATTTTCGATGGCAACCAAACCAAAACCAACCAAACAAAACCTTGTAGTTTAGTAGTCTACTACGATGACTTACAGTTAGGTTTAGATATATAAAAAGATGATTTCCATATTTAGAATGGGACGTCTTCACTTTCACACTTAACAGTAATAATTTGCTAATTTCTGCAGCTTCCTCCAAAGGTGATACTTTGTCTCAGATGTGTTGTGTGCTCATTTCTGCCTGTGTGATTGATGCTGACAGACAATTCAAAAGCAGCCAAAAGCATCATGGGATTATAGAAGTGTGCTCAGCCTCAAAAACATGCGGGGGACGACTTCACACTGTAAATTAATATCAACCCAGGAGAGAAGAGTAGCTCAGTATTACTGTTGGTTTTTCTCTGTGATAAACAGCAATGATAGATCTAAAGGTCACTGTATGGTACAAAAACATTATTTGCTCCACTGTGACAATATGTTTCCATAGAGACAGAACTATGGATCTAATTATAACGGTGAACAGTACTTGTGCCTTCCTAAAATGTGCATTGAAGTTGGCACAGTAATGGCACATCTGTCCCAGTACATTGCTTTTTTTTGTCCGATAAGTAAAGATAATGCAAGAAAATACTTCCTAGATCATACTGTGAGAACAAAGGTCACAGTGTTTCTACTGAACTGAATAACCTGAAAAATGTAATTTTCCTTTGGCTCCACTTGAGAGCTTTCATATGTAAACTTTGCAGGGAAACCAACATCTAAATGTAGTTTCACAGGCTGGCTTTTTCTCCCTGCTAACAAACAGGGAGCACTGAATCACACCACAGCGCCGCTGACACAAATCACAGTTCACGTGATGATTTGCTCAGCCGTATCCTTGCTTGCATGCCTCCATCAGCCCGACAGGCCAATAATGTTAGGTTACATATCAAAACCACTGGCAGCGTCATAACCTTTCTGCGTGTTGATGTGCTCTCTGTTGGAGTTTTGCTTCTGTTCCTCTCTCCTCCATATGAGTGCCTCAGTCTGAGGTCACAGATCAAATTTGAACACTGCTGACGCAGTAATAAGGCTTTTATGATTTGTTCTGCTACATGCCAGCTCTGGCCTCGAAACTGTATTCGCTATTCATAGTGTGACTTTACCTTCACCTCTATAAGCATACAGACTTTTACGGCTCTATGATCTTTAGGCCTTTGATCTATAGCCATTGTAGGAACTGATATGGCCGACATGAAACATGCTGCTGTCCCTGAATAACTGTCACTATGTACATGTATTTATGCTTGATTCTGCACTTGCACACTATATTAGCATTATCATTTCAAATGCAAGCTGAGGAAAAAAATGAAGTTGATCTCAAACTGTATTCTGCAGAAATCCAGGGGAATGTGAAGAGGAGTGGAGAAGTCCTCTCTGCATGTGAAGTGTGTGTGTGTTTGCAAGTGTAATGCTTTTCCTCCCCAAACATGCTGTGAGATAAATTATATTTTATAATCTTCTATTGATATGTGCAAACTAACAGGGAGAAAAAAAAGATGAAGAGTTTGAAAGTGTTTGTGCGTGTGTGTGTCTCTAGGTGTATGTGTGTGTGTGTATGTGTGTCAGCATGAATATTTCAGAGGCCCCACACTGAGTGGTGGCGACAGAGCATCATCAGAACGAGGACACACTGGTCTCCAGGGTGGAGATTGGAAGGGTTGGACAGAGAGAGAGAAAGAGAGAGAGATGAAGACAGAAAGAAGGGAAGAGAGAAGAGAAGGAGCGCAAAATTAAAAAAGAATGTTTGGATGCAGAGACATTTCACAAACAGTAATACTCAATACACACACACAGATAATCTCACATAATGAGAAAGTCTCTGAAGGTTAGGACAATACCACTGTGAACCTCATTCTGTAAAAGTATGCTTGCAGTGAACAGCATAGTTAAAATGAATCAAAGACAATGAGTCCGACTTGATAAAAAAAAAATGAGGAAAGTATGGTTTTTTATCATCTCCTGGCAGCTTGAGGTCAGCTTCAACCTTTTCAATGTCTGCAAGGCACAGTGTCATCCTTTACAAAACTAAACCTCAGGTGAACTGTTGTTCCTGTGCCAAAGAAACATGACAATACAACAGAAGTGATGGTAAGTTAAGCCCCGAAGGCTAATGGTATGATTCGCTCTGAGGAATGATGCATTTTATTTTTACGACTGTAAACAGTATCGAGCAAAAAGAGTCTGAAGAAAAAGATGTTCATCACATTGTTTCTATTAGCATTTCAAAATCAACACGGTAGCATTGCTTAGGTTTCTCTAACTTGTTTTGTGAAAGTTAAAAACCTGACTGTGATTCATACTGAGCTCCAATACAAGAATACAGTCTTCTTCTAGGGACATCTACACACACAGATGATTTTGGTTTCATTTGTCCAGGGTTTGAGATATTTGTCTCAGAGATTTCTGCCTCAGCTAATACAGTGACTGTAAATTAAACTGTCAACAACAGTGTTGTTCCAGAAACATTGATGTCATTACTCTGGATAATAAACAGACCTTGCTCTGACCAGTTTTTCGCTCTAACTTCTTTCTGCTGAATAAACAGTCCCCAGAAAACTCTTGACAGTATGTTCTGTGATTTTTCCAGAGTAATGAGAACAGCTTGTTTCAGTGTATTTGGTATTCAATTTTTTTAATGGACATTTTCAAAACAAAAAATCACCACTATTGTATGAGGATCGAGGATGAAATCCTGGATATTATTAAATATATAATTATCAACATATATCATTTTAAATCTCATACACTATGAGGGTTTACCTGGACAATTGTCTCTCCTAATTCTGGTATTAAGGGGTGATATTGATTACCTAAGTGTACTTAGGTAATCAGATTATTTGACTGAATATTAGATCAAGGCTGTAACTAATGCCATATTTCTTGTATCAGACAACTGTGTGTGAGGATAAAATACAAAACAATATGTGAAGGGGAGTTCAGTGGGTTATAGTTCAGTAGGCTAAAAGCAGGATGGAGATTAGCCTGGTAAGTCTAAGGTAAAATGTTACAGAAGTAAACCTTGTTAATACCACTAAAGCTATTACTGAGATATCAGGTGTTTTCTCCTGGTGAGGTTAGCAAGATACAATAGACAGGATCACTAGATAGCACAGAGAGAAACCTTTTCTCCAATGAATTCTGTCCATATTGTAATATTTATACTAAGGATGCACTAATGTCTGTTTGTCAGGTGTTTACTCTATAGCTCCACCATGAGTTTCAGTTTTGGGGTGGTGAACAACTGTTATAAGAACTTAGTTCCTCTAACTTTTCATATAGTGCAATTATCATATCAAAATTTCCATTTTTTCAATACGTTGGTTTATGACCAAATACCTGCAAGTATAATGACACTCCCATCTGCCAAATGTTAGCATGCTAACTTGCTAAACCAAATGGTGGTAACCATTTTACTTGCATAGAGCCTCTAGCATGGCTGCTGCTGCTAGCATGGCTTTGTCTTGTGCTTTTCAGTCTACCAGACATAAAGTTCAGTGTTGAGGGCAAACTCTTCAGCAGCCTCTCACCCCAACCAGATTCTTTAGGAACTTACAACTACGTTCTTCATCAACACTGAACATAGCTAATGAATGTAAAATGACTAAACCAGAATAGCAGTTTATTAACATATTTTACAGGGCACAGAGGGAGTCAGTGTTTCAGTGACGCTGTGCAATGCGACTGTAATTACCTGACTCACCATTTGTACATTTCTACAGATATATCAGACGCAGGGCGCAAACTCACTAATAAGATTTAGGATCTTGATTCTGAACTGTGAAGGCAGTGATAGTCACAATCGGCCGGCACCTTCACTCTTCTGTTCTGTTTCCAGTTTAGAGAGAGAGAGAGGGAGAGCTTGCATGTGACAATGAGTAACAGTGTTGCTGATGTCATGGTTACTAACAGGATGACTGTGTTTCCAGCTAGCCCATCTGTCACTGGGGAGACTACTACTGTGTGTGTGTGTGTGTGTGTGTGTGTGTGTATGTTGTGAAAGGTGGGTGTGGGTGAAAGCGGAAAGAGACTTATAGAGTTTGAATCTGCTTAGGATTCAAGACAGATCTGACATCAAAGAAATATAGCAAAACAGTCCTATCTAGCATCTGTTCTTGTGCAATCTGCTGTAGAATAAAGACACTGAGAGTTGAATTCACAGTGCAATTACTGTTTTTTCACAGACCATTGAGATGTAACATAAAATTATCTCAAAGACCTTTGTCCTCTTGGATATAATGGTAGAACTATTTGACTAATGAGTTTGGCAGTTATGTGAAATGTATAGCTCTGTAAGTGCAGGGTTTTAGGAAAATAACAGTACATGTGCGCTGGTGACCTTTGTTATACTCAGCAAGAGGATGCTCATCACTGTGATAATAAGCATGACGACGGCAGTAATGTACAGCATTTCTGCCATTTAGCACTATTTCCTACAATGGTTACCAGCATGTGTGTTTTGATTAAAATGCTTACATAAAGCTTTAAAAACTATGCAGCAAATCATTCAAGTTGTATATGAAGAACAAATTCAAACTTTTTTCATCTTCTCAAATGTGTTTTGTAGCTTATTTTTTATTTATGATAGATGGATTGTTTGTTGCAGGTTTATTTCCGAGACGGCCAGACTGTGCAGTTACATGGAACTAGCTCCCTGGTCAGCGGGCATAGTAACCAGAAAGTCGTAGATTGCCTTGTTTTCCATTGGAAATGCCTCCACTGTTGCACCTTTGATTAATTGACTTCTTAGCTGAAACTACTGTATCTTTGCAAAAACTGCTTGCACGGCAAATACAAGTATTGCAGAAACAGTGTGAATGAACCATTAATAGTCCTTTTTACACATATCAGATGTTGATGTTTATACCCAGCAAAGTCTCAAATCATTCATCACAGCATCCTTATCTTAAAGTAATTTTGTTTCCCAAGCTCAAGAAGTCTTGTTCAACATTGCCCTTGCCTCTCCTGATTGCATTTCTACTCTCTGTTTCAGAATCAATTTCCTTTTTGCCCATTTCCTTCTTTTTGAAGTATAATCATGTCCTCACATCACATCACATCTAACACTGTGTGGTGCTTGGTTTAAAACTAAATATCATAACAGACTAAATGTGAACGGCATTACAGTTCCTTTCATAAATAAAGCATGTTAATAGCACAATTTTACATATCTATGTTATCTAGTGCATATGGATTTTATATTGAGCTTTGAGCAAAATCTTAAGCTTTTAACAAAACAAGTTTAGCCGCATTTTAAACAGTTTGAATGCCTATCTTTGCTTAGCGTCTTTAGTCTTTAGTTAGTCTTTTCTTTATATGTATTCAGATAAGCTCTTTAAGTTCTCTGCCCCCTCCATCGTGCATTCATGCATTTCATTAGCATTTTCTGTATCTGTAAAATAAAACTAAACTAGAGGACACTCACAGTAAAACAACCAGCCTCAGCCTGGGTCATTTGGTTGCCCGGGTCATTAGGTTTAAATGCATGAGGAGGGTGATTTGTATGGGAGCTGTTAACTTTCTCCTCACACTCTCCCTCTCTCCCTTAGAGCTACAAGTCCATTGAGATGTCTGAGTGACCTATAGACCCCTCACATACCCGCCCACCCACACCATCACACATACATACAAAAACCAAACACCAAGAGCGAAAAGTAAGTCTGGATAAACAAATTGTCCTCGTTCTCTCTCCCATTGCCTTTTTATGCATCCATTCATCTATCAATTCATACATTTAGCAAACAAGTCAAAGCGCAACAGCAGCACAGCAGGTGAGCAGAACCTGCTTTGCTGTGGAGCGATCTCAGGTATCTTCAGATGTAGCATGTGTACCATGGGCAGCCTCAGAGCACTTAAAGTGGAGAGATCCGAAGACTGTGTATGTGTGTGCGCACCTGTATGTTGGTAGCATTGATCCCCCTCTAAGCCTTGGTTATTGCTTGTGGCCTGAAGGTGAGGTGACAGGGGAGTAAAGAGGCTTTCATCAGATTACAGCTCACTCTCTGTCTTTCACCGTCTCTCTTTCCAGAATCATTTATCTCACTGCTGCCTGCTTACAACCACTTTGCTCTTTCTTTCTCTTTCTCTCTTGCTGAACACTGGACCTACTTTAAGCCACAGTGTTAAATTTGTCTTCAATCCCACATGGATCCATTTGGCTCCTTCCAAAAATCCCTCACAAGCTAAGGGTGGCTGTTCAGAACTCTGACTGCACATCCAAACGCATGCTTTCAGAGCAACCTATTTTTATAAGCATTTATCTCATTCAGGTTACTGAGGTCTACCTATCTAGGTCTATTCATACGGATGAATACATGAATATTGTTTGTTACAGCGGGAACTGATTTGCCAAGTCTTTCAAAACCATTTTGCTTCCATTTCCTACATATTTATTTTTTACAGATGATTGTGTTGTTTCTGCTCTCAGCGAAGAATAAAGACACTATGATAAAAAAGAAAGCCAACCCTTACTACTTACTTTTCCCTCTGAAGGTATGACTGCAAGTAACAGTTGTGAAAGAAGTAACCGCCATGTTTCGACAGTAGCACAGAACAGACAAACCAAACATTGGTTCTTTTGCATTTTTCACGTTTCATTGCCGCCATAATTTCTCCTACATGCTTGGAAGGGGAGGGTCAGGCGAGGGGGATTCAGTTAGTTGCAATGTGCAGCCTCACCGCTAGATGCCACTAAATCCTACACACTGGATCCTTAAGTAAGAGCAGCAATTCCTCAATACATGCAGTCACAATCAAAGAAGCAGAAGCCTTATCAGCAAAATGTGCTCAAATAGTCAGAGGTAGAAGAATTACTCTGTCTTTTGTCTGTGATGGTGTGAAAAGAGGACAAAGTCATGCAGGAATGTACACACACACACACACACACACACACACACACACACACACACACACACACACACAAATACACAGTTTCTCTGTATGTATCTTCTATCTTGTTTCTGCTCACAGCTCTCTCGCTCTGTAGACACGTCCTGAATTACTGAATTCAATTGTAGCTCTGTTGGCTCAACTTACTCTATTTATTTGTTAATATTTTCCTGCGCTGGCACACACATACAAACAGTATTAGGATTAATGGGGAATGTCCAATAGCCTCACCAATTCCTTGACTAAATTTAGGTTAATTATTAGCCAATTCTCATGAGGATGAACCAGTATTTCCTATTCCAAAAAGGCTTATTCCTGCAGTAGTCAACACATTAAGTCCACACATATTGTACACACAACACATATACAAAGTTCTGCATCTGCAACACACTTTTTTCAAATATTGTTCGCATGTACAACAACATTGGCAGATGCAGCAGATGTGTCAGCTTAGATGGAAAAGAGACTCTTTCAGCTACAGGCCAACATTACAGCCAAGCACACACACACACGCGCCACACTGCCAGAGGGCTCTTACGCGCTGCAAGTCAGATCTGGTTGAAACCTGACGCAGTCCTCATTACACTCTCGCTGTCCTGACCACCATACATTTAGCGCCTAGAGTGCTCAAATCATTAAATGGACGTCCAGAGGGCCTATTGGAGAGCTGCACAACAAACAGCAATGTATCTGACCATTTCTTTGAACTAGTGCACGTGTGGTGTGTGTGCATGTGAATACGCCAGTGGGAAGGACAGCACTGGTGTGTATTAATGGGATTAGGATCGACCCTTTCTCCTCTAACTCTTCTCTCCTTTCTTTTTTACCCGTCTGTCTCTGCCTTGACTATTCTTCGTCTATTTCCCTCATTTTATGGGAATTCTTTCTTTTGTCTGTCCCCAATTTTTCATAATGCATAACCCCCTCTATTTCCCCCCTACCTTCTCTCTTTCCCCTTCACTCTTATATTTATTGCTCTAATAACTAATATCTCCCCTTTTTCACTCAGTCTTCCCTCACTCGTTCTTTGTCTGACCTCTTTAACCTCCCATCCATCTTTCTCTTTAATATATAACAGAAACATTGAGGCCTGTTGCAGACTAGCTCTGTCAGACAGAGAAGTCCCTGTAGACATGTTGTGCTCAGTCTTGAGTCAGACTCTTCTTAGTTTATGTTCACTACACTTACATAACTCGTCATCAAAGCAGTGCGCAGTGAGTGCGTAGGAACACAGACAATCCATGTATCGTATGAATGAAAGTCTCTCTGGTACCCAGCCTCACCTCAACACTGAGATCTATTAAAGCAATCTATCCTAATACTGATTCAAATCCTGGAGTGAGTCCATTTTTTACAATTACTTGTCAAAGTTTGTTTGCCTTCACAAGGCAGTTTTCTCCCATGTATTTAATTCTAGTGGAATGATATGTTGCAGAGGGTTCAGATAAAAAAAATTATTTGCCTGTTTAAATCCTTGGGAACCATAAGCCTTACCAGATTTTTCACACTCTTAAAGAAAGGCCTTAAAGAGACACAATGTTCTACTTCTGGCCAAACTACAACAACAACGCCTCATATGTGGGCCTAATTCAAACCATTTTAATAGACTTCTGAAAGATTCAGGGTTGAATACTAGTGCATTGTGTGTTATCACGTGCCTATCCCCTCAATGTCCCTTGGTCTGTTCATTATCTCATCATTATCTTGTCTGAAACACAGACCTTACCATTCATTACTAGCCACAGATATTTAAATGTGATATCAAGAGCTGCCATTATTAATTATTATTAACACTGAGGAATCAGTAGAGCACAGTGCATAAGAATAACACCTGTCAGCTGGAGTAGTGAACATGCCATTGGGCATAATAGAGAAATGGGGCTCTGACTGGCCTGCTGGTTTGACCATTTAGAAATCATCAGAAAGTAAAGTAAATGTTTCATTTTTCTCAATATTTCCTCTAACAGTGCCCTGTTAGGTGACCCCCAACTGCGCAGTTGCCAGCAGTATATGGCTTATTGCTCCCTGAGTTGAATGAATGAACAATTTTAGCCACATTTTATCTGATTAATATCTGTTATTTGGTGTTCAGTTCAAATGTAGGTTCACTGAGTTTGAATTAATTCCCCAAAACCAAGACCACAGCTTCAAAGTTCAATCCATGAAAATGAACCACAAACTGAAGAAAGGGTCTTATTAAAAGATTTAATAGCTCTACAAAGTAAGAAACGCTGTGGGTTGACACCAGCGCACTCATTCAATGCACCGAACAAAAGCGCAGTCAGTAACTAAAGCTGCACAGTGGTTTCTCAACACGTCCTCCCATGGTGTCTTTTTCTTTGCATCCTCTTTTCAAATACTGCACAACCCTGAAATGCATCATTATATCTCAGGAGATCTTTATCGCTGGGATGTAATTTTACTTTTCTAATGGGCTGTGCCTGGTTTTTTCTTTTATGCGTGGAGAAGGCCAAAGGGTTCATTATAACCTGTAATTGTATTTGAAATTTGAGCGCACAACAGCCAACTAACAGTATAATCATACCCTCTATTTTATGCTCTTTGCATCTCCTGCTCTTGTATTTCACTGTTACATTTCTCATCCTCTCCTGTAACATCAAAGTGGGAATGTACAGTATGTAATTATCTGCAAGTCTTTTGGTTGCAAAGCCTTGTGTGTCTCCCCCTTGCAGCATGTGGACAGCTGTGCACACATTCTCTCACATACAGCACCAAACACAGTGGAAGTACCAAAAAAAATATGGGGAATGAAGCAGAGAACTAAACTCTTTTTTAATGCTGAATGGTTTCATTTTGATCTATTAATGAATAATGTTATCTTAAACTGCAGAAGTTGGAGAGAGAAAACACAAGTTCAGGCTCTGCCATTTTCAGAACAGAACTAGTATGTGGTACAAAGACAATATTACGTTTAACAAAGGAAATAAAAGTAAAATGCCTGCACACTTAGCAGGCTCGCTGCCTATAATTACTTCTTCTTTGCTCGGGCAAACCTACCAATTATGAAGATGTTTCATGTGCTATTACTGTGCCCCGAAGAAGAGAGGAGGTGGAGAGGAATACAGTGGGAGAAAGAAAATATTTCCCCTCTTTTCCTCTCAATGTTTTGTTTTTGCATAAACTCCAATTAGCTTTTAAATGTAGCTGTGTTGTTAGATAAATAGATAGACAGACAGATAGATAGATAGATAGATAGATAGGTGGATGGGATATGGATGCACGTGAGTTTCCACGACTGCAAATCAATTTGCCTCCCAGTGTTTACACGCTGTCCAACCCAATTATGCACACGGGTATCAAATTCAGAGTTTAGTCTATTCAATTATTAATTCCCACACATCATGAAGGATTCATCTGGCTGTCACTGATAGGCGACCGTTGAGGAGGTCTCGAAGTGCTCGTGCCTTGCGCTCGAGCACCAAATGTTCCGTTAATGTTCCGTTTGAAAACAATAGAGGGAAAACAATAGCAGAGCGGAGGTAGCCCTCCATGTGTCTCGTTTCCAAAGACAGTTATAGTGATGGGCATACGGCTGTTGGCAACGTAATTGCCTTTTGGGAACCATTTTCACATGAGGAAAAAAAACATGTTATTTTGGCTGCTGGGTGGAGATAACAGTCAAAACGTTACACTTTAGTCTTTCTTTGTGGCCCTGGGAGACAATCCAATAATCTATGTGCTGCGATAACACAACAGAACTGTAATTAGAGAGAGACAAAGAAAACTCACTCACCTCAGAAATGCAACATATTATCGTTTTTTCCCTTTGTCGTCCCCGAGTCCAGAAAAAGAGAGGAAAACCGATTTTTTTAAAAAGATAATAATGTCCACTTGTCTGCTCGGTCAGCTTTAAAACCCCGACATCATGATCTCAGTCCAAAAAACCAGCGAGCAACTCCAGAAGAAAGAAAACCCTGAAGCTGAAGATGAAACAATGCTCAACTCCTCTTTCCTCTCCTCCTCCACCACTCTTGGCTTCAATTTCTCACTTGCTGCCTGTCTCTCCGCGTCCAGACAGACTCGCCGTTGTTGTGAGCCAGTACCTCATCTAATATTGAACACCGATAATGGGGGGAGAGCAGTGCGACGGGAAATGGAAAACGCTGCTCTTTCGGGTTTTTATTCCATGTTTACATCATGCTATCTTATTATATCCCCTCCTGGACGAGCAGTGTGTGCGCTTCCTTTGTGCTCCCTGTCTCGCTCACACACTGTGGATAACGGGTTAAACCATTCCCGCAGCGCGAGAGGGGGGGGTAGGTGGCGGTGGTGGTGGTGGGGAGGACCTATTCATGTGAATGTATGGGAACGAATGGGCTTGGTGACTCGTGGCCAAATGTTGTTGTTGTCGGGGATAAAGAGACGGGGAGACAGGAGGAAGAGACGAGGGAAAGGGGAGGAGGAGAGGGAGAGAGAGAGAGAGAGAGAGAGAGAGAGAGAGAGAGAGAGAGAGAGAGATGGGAAATGGGAGGAGGGGTGCAAAGGAGGTGTATTTGAGATACAAGGAAAAAGCTTCATCGGAATTATTGCAAAGGGGAGAAGTGATTAAAATAACTGGCATTGTTTATATTTAAATGATAAATTGTTATGGTTGTTGTTTTTGGCAGATTATGACATGATTTCTGTTAAGCACGCTCTCATGCTAGATTATGCAACAGAGATATAATTACATCCAGTGTAATGGCATGGGGGAAACCTTTTTTTTTTGTTCTGCTGCCTGATACTCAGCACCAACAGGCTGTTATATAGTTCAGGACCTTGGACAGCTCTCAGCCAGCACCAGCCACCTGTGTCAATAAAGAGCTGCAGATTTATTCACATCATTAGAATATCAAAGGAAATTTGTTTTAAGGATAATGTATGGGTTGTTATACACGAGGAGGCAGGATCAGGGAATTTAACAAAAATGTAGACAACTTGTGGTTATGATCAGGCCAAAATGAATTCACTAATAACATCACTCAGAACAGCTTGGTATGTGTGATGTTGGCAGACTCCCGCAGAGGGCACGTCTGCAGACACTCAGACTTTGAGCAAAAGCAGCCAAAAACATAAAAATAATATATATATAATCACTAACTCAGAGCTTTGTAAATACTGTTTGTATGAGGATATGATATGGGCCAATGGCGCCATCTCCTGGAGAGCAAATTAGCTCCTTGTGTTGACATGTGCAACCTAACATAATTTTTTTCAACCAGATAAAAAACCCTGTTGTAGTCTATAAGGACACATATAGTTCAGTAGGCTATATCCTGAAAGACACACTGTAAGAGTATCAGAGCCAGTGCTTCACAAGTGGCTTACTCCATCCTGGAAAACATTTTACAACTGAGGCCTGAGACGTCTGCTGGGTCATAATTCACAAAGAAATGTCAAGTTTTCATCTTTAAAACTTCATCGTCTTCACTGGTGTCTACAAGTATTTATTCTTTCTAATAAGACTACAATAAAACTGTATAATAGGGGTACAAATCACATACTCCAGTAATGCTTAAATAATGCATCATGATGCAATTATGATGATTTAATGCACGAATTAATGCGGGATCATGAATACCTGCTGCTCATCACTAACAAAGGATCAAGTCACTATGACTGATTCATGTTTACGCTTAATAAATAATCAGTTAAGGAATGCTAATTCAAAGGTTCTCCATACATGACATACAAATTAGCTGGATTCCAGTTACATAAAACTTTACTTCAGCCTCTCTGAAAGCAGAACAGTAGTCTTCCTCTTCTCATAGAAATATTAAGCTACTTTTTATTCTTCTCAAACTGGTCGTCAGCTGCAAACATTTATATAATAAATATAAATGCAGTAACATAATAAAACATGTATAGAACTAACTTTTCTAATATTATTTATCTATATGATTTGTACCCTTATTATAAAAGTGTTTCCCCTTATTCCTTGAGTCACTTGCACTGCTGAGCTGCTCTTCAGTGACACTCTTTCGTTGACCAGGTCTTCGTGTCACTTTACGTGTTACGTAACGTTGTAATATCAGAGACAGATGGCTCTTTGCAGCGTTAATGCAAGCAAGCCTGGCTGTTTCGTACCTTTTACTTGCTATGAGTTGTTGGTTGGGAATGTTTTGCCGGATATTTATGTTTCCTACCACAGAATTGAGATATTTATCATTTTAAGACTTGGCTTAAGCCAATTCTAATGTAAAAATTTAGATTATAAAGACATTTTTACAAGGTCGAAAGTGCAGAATTGCCCTTAATTCTTTTTTTCACATTGTAGCTTTACCAAATAGGTTTACCAGTTAATTTAATGGTCTCCCATTATATCCAGTTTTCTTGTGTGGACGCGCAGCAGCATCTGTGCCTTTAAGAGCATCTCTGACAGCATCCTCCTCTGTCACGGACGCGCACACAGCAGCTCAATATTTGAGAATACAGCTTAGCTTTCTGCACACACACACACACACACACCTTCCAAAAGATACATCATAAAATCACACAAGTACATTTATCAACATTTTTTCTCCACTGGATATTGATGAATTTGCCTCAACGGTTGCCGTAGCGGTCCACCAAGATCGTTATTGCTTGTATTTCCTTCCTTCCCGCATCCAAAGACTGATCTACGCTGCAAGATGGCTGAGTTGAATTTGGGGAAGGGGCTGACTGCGGGGAAAGTGGCCAGCAACGTTCAGAAAAAACTAACGAGAGCCCAAGAAAAGGTAAGAGCTGCTCACCAGAAAATGTGAATGTGTGGGGAATAATTATTCAGGCCTACAAGCAGCAGTGCCGCTGCCGCATCCTCCACCGAGGCGCAGTGTCGCATCACGACATCATAATAATACGGACAAGGATGCTGTGTTTGAGGATGTCCACTTCAAATGCATCTTTCCTGAAGTCAATGTCACACAGCGGGCACGTTCATGTTGCAGTGAGATGAACTGTAAGGCCTACTCATAATTTAATCTCTCATGATTTGGCCCATGACTGATGTGTTTTTGGCATTTTAAGGCGATAACTGGGTATCTTTGTGAGTGTTTGTCACACAAATGGTTACTGCAGGAACACTTTCTTGCATTTTCACTGGCACCATGATAATAATTATATCCCCACTGCAATGTGTGTGTGTGTGTGTGGGGGGGCGTAGATATGAGGCCTGGTCTATGCGTTCATGCACCTGCGAGCTGTGCACTGAATTAATGGCAGGGGGCGCTATTTGTCTATCATAATGCATCAAGTACTGTATAGGGCTTAAAAGACAGAAGGGGCGAGAAAACAGATAATGTTACCCCTGTAACCCCAGTGTGCGTTATGTATGTGTGATGGTCTGTAATAGAAATAATGTATGTAATGCATGCATGCATTTACTGTCAATGTGGTTACTGTCAGTCTGTTTATTTATTTTCTATTAGATTAAACAGCATTTGTTTCATGCATGTTCCCACTGCTCTTTTTAACGTTGTTTATATATATTGCATTGTATACTGATTTTGCAATCCATCAATTTTTGCCCATGAATGCAAGTAAATCATATTTGATTGCAAACTTAGAAGAAAGGGAGAGATCAGGCGAAGAAAATGAATATGTTTAATAATGTACAGCATATAGGGAACATGTCCTTTCTTCTGTCTTGAAACTGAACAGAATCAATCGCTGACCTTATCCTTGGTATTGGTCACTAATGTCATTTGTTTGACCGACAGGTTCTTCAGAAACTTGGCAAAGCCGATGAGACCAAAGATGTCGCTTTTGAGGAAGGAGTGATCAACTTCAACAAACAATATGTGAGTACACTCCAGTGTGTGTGAGTTAAAATTAAATAAGATGTATTGCTAGATATTTTAGTCATATCTGTCTTGTCTTTACACACTAAATTTTGAATTATCTCAAACACGTTTTCAACATTTCGTAGAATGAAAAATGTACTGGCTCAGTTGGCTTGTAACATCTCTTTACATTGTTTTGTGGTCTGAGCCTCTTGTTTTGTGTTTCACCGCCAGGCTGAAGGCAGCAAACTGCAAAGGGACCTTAGAGCATACCTGGAAGCAGTGAAAGGTGAAAGTTCATACAGATTCACATTGCTGTATACACAAATATACACACACACTTGCATGTACCAAGCCATTCAGGTAGACACACAATCATTTAACCTGCATTCAATGATATTCCACTAATGTAAAATATGTCTTTATGTTTGTCTTTAGCCATGCACGAGTCCTCCAAGAACGTGCAGGCGTGTTTGGCTGACATGTATGAGCCGGACTGGTATGGCAAGAACGAAGTGGATTCCATTGTGGAGGTCAGAAACACTTTTCATGAATTTGCTTAAAATACCGTACATATGTGAGAGTGAGGACAAGCTGGTTTTCACATAGAGGTCAAAACCACTTTATGATATTGTATCTTAGTGTGAGCGTGTGTGTGTGTGTGTGTGTGTGTGTGTGTGTGTGTGTGTGTGTGTGTGTGTGTGTGTTTGGCTCCTGATTAGCTGCCACACAGCAGCTATTTTTCCTAGAGTACACACAGCTTTATGTAATTGTGTTCCTTGGATATATATATTTTTTTTTTTTTTGCTGTCCTCTTGACAGCAAAATTATAGGGTAGCATCTCTTGTGAGACATGTTGAGTTGGTCGTTAAATTGTCCTCTGACTTCATTAAGTCTTTGGATTTATTGGTTCCTAATCAACAAAGCTACAGAAGCTAGCTGCAAGGAAGTACTGCAATCAGTGAAAAGAGGTTTCAGATTATTCTTAATTTAGATACAAGACCTCAAGCCAAGACATAGCAACACCACTACTGCGATTAACTCTGAAGTGATGAAGAAGTACATCCAGGAAGCAAACTATTGCAATAAAACATTGCAGGCAGTTTGTTATTAATACTTACTTTAGTACTTATTTATCTTTGACATTGTGTGTTTGTGATTGTGTATACTGTTATGTTCATCCGTGCTGCAGGACTGTGATGTACTGTGGACTGACTACCACCAAAAGTTGGTTGATCATGCTCTCATCTCCATGGATACTTACCTGGGCCAGTTCCCTGATATCAAGGTGTGTGGTCATAAAGACCTGTAGCAACCCTGACCAAAAATGAGTTAGCATCTTGTGTGTCTAGGCTTTCCTCAATATGATACTGTGATCTTAATGAGGTTTCATTAAACATACACAACTGTATTTGTATTTCAGTTGCATTGAATTATAAGTATTTAATACAAAATGGCTGCTGAAAATATTTAAGATGGAAAAACAGCTTATTTAAAAAAAAAAAGTATTGTAATATTGTTACCTGGAAGCTAACAAAAACTAAATGTTTGAAAGATGAAAACTGAGTAATCGTGTGCAGGTGGAAACAGTGAATAACGCAAATACTTGTTATAATATTTTCTTTCAGGCACGTATCGCTAAGAGGGACAGGAAGCTGGTCGATTATGACAGTGCCAGGCACAACTATGCCACCACACACAAGACCAAGAAAAAGGACGGGGGCATTAAAATTACCAAGGTAAAACAAATACAAAATATTTGTAGTATTAACCTGTATCAATTTTACTGTATCAACATTTAACATATGAATGATCTCTCTCTGGTTCTCTTCCAGCCCTCCTCCTTGTTAGAGAGGGCCACTCCAGGCTGGGCTCAGGGTATCTTGTCTGCACACAATGTTGCCCAGAGCAGTCTGTCCAGGGGCCAGGTACACAGTACTCTTACAGCACTTCCTACGAGGTCTGGTGACTGTATAACAATGATAAGGGGTGTCCTGGTAGCTCAGCGGTCAAAGACACACGAGATGTTAATAAGGAGATCCTCAGTTTGAGTTTGTTTTTGCATGTCATCGCTCTATTTTTTCTGCCCATGTTCCCTGTCACTTGCTACTGTTAAATATCTAATGAGGAAGACAACGAAGATGACAACAACAAATCAACTGCAGCCAAACCCTGCTCAAGCATAATCATGAGTGTCAGGGGACGTATCAAACATCATCAAACACACACTCACAAACATGCCCTAATTCATTGTACCAACACGTGTGTGCGCGCGTGTGTGTGTGTGTGTGTGTGTGTGTGTGTGTGTGTGTGTGTGTGTGTGTGTGTTTCAGGCTGAGGAAGAGTTGGAGAGAGCACAGAAGGTGTTTGAGGAGATTAATATTGACTTGCAAGAGGAGTTACCTTCACTCTGGAACAGGTGTGTATATATGTGTGTGGAAATGGATTTTCCTGTTGATGGACGGATGCTACAATTACGTTTCACTTACATGTATGCTGCGTTTACCCTCACAGGATATTAAACTAAGTAAAGCCAGTCATGAGTCAATACTGTCTCTCTTTTTCTTCCCTCACTAGTCGTGTTGGGTTTTACGTCAGCACCTTCCAAAGTTTGGCTGGTTTTGAGGAGAAGTTTCACAAGGAAATCAGCCGGGTGAGTGCATCGACCTCCATTGTTCCTGAATTTAGATAAATACTAGACTAAAGAAAATGACACAGTGTATCAGATAAAAGTTGATGGAAAATGTTGAGTTTGGATTACATCAGCAAGGGCTGCAATTTAATCTAAAAGTGTCAACATTGCGCTGCCCTTCAGCACTATTTTTGAAACCCTATTATGGTTCATTTCTTATTTTTCCCCTGTATAACAAAAGTAGGACATTGGGTTTTAACTGACTGCACTGAGATTATCCCCTGTATTACTGCCTTAGCTTGAGAGTTGTAAATACTGTCTGAATTTGGACATGATGATGCAAACTAGCTGTAGCAGACACACATACTTGGCAGCACTTTCAAAATATTACAGAGCAGAGGGAACACGAAACACAATGTAATGATTATGTCATTGAATGTGTATAGATTGTACCAGAACAGTGTACGATCAGGGGAATCCATGGGTGAACTGGGTAGAGATACTCAAATCAATATTTTGGGTGAATGCTGTTGTTGTTGGGTATGATATCTAACACCCCATCTTTCCCCCTCTGCAGTTGGATCAGGATTTGTATGACACCTTGGAGACACTGGAGAGAACAGACACAACAAGCAGGTTAGTGAGCAAAGGTCCATCATGCAAACTGCATAGCAAGACATTCTACTGCAGATTCTTTATCTATTAATTACTTGACTATTTAATAATTGAAAGTGTCATTACATATTCTTTCAATAATATTTTGATTCTGAGTGGAATTAAATGTCAAGATATCTTTTCAACATCTTGGCATATTGTGAAATCTAATAATATAAGCAATACAAATAAACTAATTGGTGACAGTGATGCTACTTAGACTCTAAAGTACTGGGACACTGTGTAAAGGTTTGGTCTTTCTATGTTGTTTATATTACATTCAGGTAAAAATGCAGTAACCTCAGGTTTTAGCAATTCTATAAACATCCCCTGGTCTACAGCTGTTTGTGTGAGGCTCATCGACCAATCACTGTGGTTGGTCAGCAAAGAAAATACTTGCTATGTTATATGTCTATGGCTCCTTCTATGCTTGGGCAAAAATAAATCATTTCAGAAATGTTGCAATGCAAATATTGCAATGCAAATATTTGAAACGCTTGAGAGCACATAATTCATCATGTTTGAAGTGAAAATAGCAGTAAATAAGTGGAAAGTTATTTTATATTTAGTAAGAGACCGAGAGACCAATTATTTTTTTTCTCACAATAATTTTTCTAATTGCGTTACATTATTAACTGCAATTTCATTTTAGAAAACAATTTTCATACGTTCACAGTATTTTAGCACCAATTTTACTAAATTTCTAGCCAAAAGAAAGACACGACAGCTACATAACTTAACTTTGAGTGCATAGAGAAATTAAAACTCACCTTGGAGAAGGCATAAATACTTTTTTTTAGAAAAAAGTAATTCTGTAATTTAGCCATCACAAAACCAGCTTCCCATACAGAAGTGTTACACTACCATGTATTCAGGCGCTCCAGAAGTACATTTTAGGTACAATATGCATATTTACTGTCTTTAACATTAACAGTTGATTAAATTTCTGTGGCAAGTACTCTTGGAGGATAAATGATGCACAAAAGTGTTATCCATCTGATTTTACTGACATAATTTGATCTCTCAGGACATTGACTAAAACATTACATATCAAAAACATTTAAGCTACAGGAAGAGACAAATAAAATGGCATGCATTAACCTGAAGCCACCCCTGAACCTCCCCTTACAGAAAGACAGGTAACAGCGGCGCCTCATCGTCAGGAACAAATAGGAGGTAACCTGCAGCAACTGTGGTAACCATGGTGACACAACTTTTGTCCGTCTGTCCAACTGACCTGTCTGTCCAGCTATCTGTCTGTCAGTCAGTCTGCAGCCGTTTTACTAGTTTTCTAAGGGACAACTAGTGCTTGGTTGTGCAAGTGAATTCGTTGACACGCTGATCAGAGAGTTGAGAGCCCAGAGCTGCAGATATATAAGAGTTGAGTAAACCGGCATGTTCAGTGCTGCACCAGGCAACAGTGTTACGTAACAGTACAACCTAAACCACAAGGTATGCAGTATCTCATCTCCCACTAGGGTATTTTCAGTCACATCATTCTTTGTTTGTGTTAGATCTTTGTTAGTATCCTCTGGTAAACACACAATGAGCGTGCTAGCATGTTAGCTATTGGGGTAATGTACTTTGCCATTTGAATCCACTAGGGGACTATAGGGCATAAATAATTTTCTGGGTCCCAATAATTTAGACTGCCAACTCCGCTCCTCTGTATAATTTGTACAGTTTTTCTACAGTTTATGCTCCTTTGCTGAGCTGTGTGGTAACTGAGCTAAACAAATGAATTCAGAGATACGCAACACAGAAGCTCAAAACGGATATAATAAAGGTCTTAACTGTATTAAGCGAAGGCCTCAAGATCAGGTAAGCAGGACCCACTTTAGGGCCCTTATCATGTCAGTTGATTGCTTTGGTGGTGCATATTCCCAAACATAGTTACAAATAGTATATTAACAAAAAACTGCAGAGACACAATAAGCCTGGAGCTTGTGGGGCTGACTTTCAGCCTTGGTAATGTGGAGTTTTCAAAATGATCTTGCTGCCTTTTGAAAATTGCCTGGTGAAGCAATAAGTTGCAGGTTTACCAACCTATAAAATATCTACAGATCTGGGGCTGCTTTTGAATGTCTCTATCACTGCTCGCTTGTGACGATTTACTCGAAGCGTAGACAAAGCCTTCTTGCATGGGATTGGAGGGAAGAAAAGGAGAGGAATGGAGGGAAGGGAGGCTCACTTCTCTTGCATGACAGCTCTTGCAACGACAACTTCTGCTTGGACTCTTGTAGAGCATGCCTTATAACATAGTTTATAGCTGCTTTTTTAACTTTTAGTAGACCTTTTTGTTCTCACATTGTTTGCCATCTTTGTTACTTTATCTGTAATGTTTTTCTGTTCTCTTTTTTGCCCTCCACCTTTCTTTCTCCCTTATCTACTCAGTGTGAAAGAAGCATCTAACCACACTCTCAGGCCAGGAGGACCACCACCAATCCCCAAATCTCCATCCAAGGTATACACACACTGTCTCTCACACACAAACACACACACACACACACACACACACACACACACACACACACACACACACACACACACACAACACACGCTGAAGCTGTCTCTGTCTCCAAACAGGTGTGACTAATAACACAATAGTTATGGCTGAATTCATGTAGTAGCCCTGAGTCATTATTGTACTCAGTTACACCTGTGCTTATACTCCAACAACAAATCAAAATATCTGCTGAGTAAAAGAAGAAATTTGGGTTATACATTATTCTTTCAACAATGTTTTCATTCTAATCTAATACTGCCATCTAGTAACATGATTTTGTAATTTTGAAAAACATTTTAATAAATCCATACAAAGTTTTACAAAATGCAATTGGAAAGCTTAATGCTCAGATGAATTATTTGTACAACATTCAAAAACAGAATGCAGCATTACAATTCAGAGCCCTGGATTTTCTGAACATTTCTGGCATAACTTTATCACCATGTTTCTTTCTCTGTCCTAGCTAAAGCCAGCAGTGCCTCCACCACCCAAGGTGACCCCATGTAAGGAGTTGAAAACAGAGAACATCATCAACCTGTTTGATGCCGCAGCCGCTCCTGACATCAGCGTCACCTCCCCTACAGAGGTCAGTGACCAGCTGCTGTCGACAAACAGCCACAGCACTTTAACTTCTGGCCTGCCCTTCCTCCTACTTCTCCTATTCTATTTCAGTCTGTTCTACTCTGTTTTGCTTTCTCTTCTACCCTGTTCCTTGCCTTCTCTATTGCGCCCAGTTAGCCAATGAGCCCTCCTATTCCTGTTGTTATCAGTTTGACAGTCCTGCAGTGAGCAGCCTGTTGGACATGGACCTGGACCCTTTCAGTGCAGCAACCAAAGCCTCCACGGTCACACAGGTGGACGATTCATGGCATGAACATATAGATCGTAGAGACCCTTGACTGCAAGAAATGCTAAGCTTCACAAGAGATTTTACACTCTATTCAGAAAGGTTTGATTTCATGATATTTAAGTCCAAAAGAAATTCAGTTCACAATCAGTTTTAAATGCTGGCAGTGTAGTTGTTTGACTTTAAATATATTGAAACAAACTTGATAAATTTGAATACAAAAATAAGTCACTTGGAAAGCTTGGCATCGTTTGAGGTGTTACCTGCTCTGTTTCTTTCCAATTTACCAAATGAGAGGTGGATGATGGCATGATGATCTGTTGAAACCTGCTTTTAGTGACCACTTCTTCCTGCTTCAGCACTATCCACAGATCACTCATGGCATGAACTGTAGGCTAAATCCCTGCTCGGCTCTACTTCTTTCTCTTCAGAACTGTACAGCAGAATGTAGTTTTAGATACTGGGATGACATGAGTCATACTTTCTTTATCTGAGCATATAGAAGGTGAGATAAAATAAGTATGCTTCATGTTATTTGACTCATTTAAAATAGATTCAGCTTCTGTTTGATCCAGGTCTGCTACTCAGTACAGCATTCCAATACGTGACAGATGAATGGCATGTAGCCTACTATACCTCTACCTTGATCCTGTTAGCACAGTAGGTACCTTGGAATCAGCGATGATTAGTGATATTTAAATCTGAAAACTCACTTTCTGTAAAGGATTTTTAAAAATAGACTGTATAACTGTAACATGTGTTCATGGTTATAGGGCTTACAATACTGTCAGTATCGTGTAATGACATCCATTGTTACAGTAATGTAACAAATTGTTTACAGATATGAATCTGATGGCTTGACATGTGATGATTTGTAATGCAAATAGTGGACAAACGTGCTGAGAACGTTTACTGTATGATTGAGTAAATCATTTGTTTTTAGCCAAAAATTAAATTAAAAGATTATACAGATTATACAGTACAGTACAGATTACCTGTGTGCTACCTGTGACTAGCTGATAAGCTAAAGAGACAGAAGTTTTGATATTTTTCTTTGGAACTAGTGGAGACAAAAGAGAGAGAGAAGAAAGAACAACTCCAAATGGATGTTAATGATTCCTCTTATCAGAACTATGAGTCGGCCTACATAGAGTATACAGAGTGCAGTTAGCTTTAACTATAATGATAAGTCAATGCAGTCCTGTCACAGATTGATGAATGAATTATCTTCTTTACATGAGATGGCTTCTTTAGTACAAATTAGTTCTTTCTTGTGTCCCAATTTTTTTGGGGGGAGTAAATAATAGGCTATTTTTGCAATAAGGCAAGTGAGAACTGCGAGACATTTATACAAGTTGTGTCAAGATCTAATTTACGTTGTTAGGGGAAATTGTGTTGATTCTGAATGAAAATGAATGAAATTTGATTTTGAGACTGACTGCTTGTTTTCCAGAACACCTTTCTCTTACATTCGGCTCACTCTGTGGGTGACTGATATGAACAATAAACATATGAGAGTGGCCACCTCTTCAGACTTTACCTAGTATTGCCTGTACTCTTGTTCTGCTGGAGATCTACTGTTTTGGGCTTGCAGGTTTAGAGCATGGGACCTACACTGGAAACATTTATTTTTGAATGAAACAGGCATTAAGCAACAGCTTTGTGAAGGGTTTTGTGCTGTCTTATCATTCTGTTGCTTCCTGTTGCTTTTTCCACAGCCTGCAAACTGGGATTCATGGGTAAGCATATCATCCTCATCTTAATACACGTTTTAAGTCGCCAAAGTTTATAATTATCAATATGATCATCATCTTCATCAGCATATTCTTATTTGTGTTCATCGTACCCATCAATTCATTCATTTTTATACAAGCCCCTTCTGTCTTTATGCTATGTACCTGAATTATGTCTGAGTAGGGGCTTCTATAATGGCCATCACCATCAATGCATCTCTTTCATTTGTCTGTCCCAAATCTGTTTGTGCGTTGTCTTTGTGTCTGCAGTGCTTGATGTGATAACACTAAACACTGAACACTATAAAGATTGTTATACAGCACAAATAGAACATGGGAATGAACGTGGGTCAATTCAGTTTCAAATGGACATTTTACACTATTATATACAGTATGTTCAATCAATATTTTGGTGCCCGATCACCAAAAATCCTGCCTCTGATGCAGAATACGTGCAAGATGCACAGTATATTGATCATATACAGTATGCTGTAGATCCGAAACCTTTACAGATATCATACATTTAATCACATATATATCTATAAATTAAAAATCCCTCGTGTATGAAATGATTTGTAACTGAATTTACCTCCTTTCTGTTTCCCTTCATCTCCCTGTATGTTCACATGTTGCACTGACCGAACATGTAGCTGTTACATGCATACAGCTGCAAACAGTATATGCTCCATGTGACACACAAGGAACAGTTTTGTTTTCAAAGTTGAGTGAAGTTGCTCATGTTTTCAGTGGATTGTTTCATAGGGAAACTAATAAGAGCTAGTGGGCAACTTCGCCTTGCTTGAAACTTGGCATTCTGACCATCAACTAACCTTTTTGTTCATCCTTATCACTGTAAGAGAGATGTGTCTCAGCAAATATACAGTTCTTCTGTATTAGAGCTTGTGGCAAAGCAGTGATACCTCAGAAAGGAACGACACAACTACTCTTACAACGCTTCCCTCCTCTTTCTCCATCTGAACATAGCCGTGGGAATATAAACCATGCTTTCTAACTACACGCAGAAGATTCAACATCTATTTCTGATGGGAAAAGGCTTTTGCATTTCTGCCTTCTGCTGCCACCTTTCCTTATCTTCATCTATCTTTTATTTTAATATGAGCCTTATATATAAGAATTTTCCTTCTACATCAATCTGCTTGGGTCTTATGATGATGATGATGATGATGATGATGATGATGATGATGATGATGGTGATGATCATGATCTGCTGCTGAACTCCACATTGATCCATGGCATCTTTCATGGCCCCGTTTCTGCTCATAAATTGCAAAACTACTCCATATGTCCTCAGATTATCCTTAATTACTAATAGGTTTGACCTAATGACCCCCAAAGCCCTAAAAAAAAGGCCAATCTCGGGGGTTTGCAGGTTTTACTAATCAAGCAATTTTCACTATCAACCATTTTCAAATGGCTGTAAACTTTGGTACTGTGGTGCTTTGAGTAAACTGCTAACACCATGCTAACATGCTCACAATGCTAACATGCAGATGATTAACAGGCATAATGTTTGCCTTGTTTGCTGTCTTGTTTTAGCGTGTTAGAATGCTCACATTTGCTAATTAGTGCTAAAAAGAAGTTGGGGCTGTTGGATAGAGAAATGAAAGTATAATTTTGACCTGATTATGGCACTTAAATAAATGTCAGATGATCCACAAAATCATCAGGAATGGTCCTCTGGGCACCTTGAAGGTCTGTACCAAATTTAATGGCAATCATTCAGCTTGTATAGTAATTAAAATACTTTGGTCTTGAACAAAGAGCCTTGCTGCTTGCATGGCTAAAAATATAGTATGATGGAATATGGTCAGTGTAAGATATAGATATATCAAATATAAAGTTAAGCTAATGGGCTTATAATACAACCCTTATGTACCTTTCCGTGCCCCTTTAATATCCCTATCAATTTCCAAATCCCTTGTCCATAAAAAATATGAAACTTTGTTCCTTGCCCTGTTGTTTTGTTCATAGACTGGCCATACACCCTATGCAAAAAATCTTAATTCTTCTGGTTCTCCTTATTCCCAAACCTTTTCTCCCATTGGAATGTTAAACCATTGAATCTGTCCTTAAGTATCCCTTATACCTTTCTATCCTGTCCCTTAAAAGTTCCTCAACCGTTTGATTTTTAAAACCATTATAATACCCATAAGATAAAATATCTCTAATGCCCTTTGATTCCTTGAAACCTGACCCTTGCTCCTCAGCCTGAGAACAGTGGTGCCCATGAAGAGGACACCCAGGAGCACTTTGACCCTGTGGCTGCTGCTACAGATGCCTGGGGGGATGACGGTTCACAGCCTGTCCACTATGACCCCATAGCAGCTGCGACAGAGGGCTGGGGGGATGACGGAACCAAACCAGTTCGCTATGACCCTGTGGCTGTGGCTCAGGAGGGAGGGGGGGATGATGAGAGTCAGCAGGTTCATTACGATCCTGTGGCTGAAGACCAGGAGGGCTGGGGCGATGATGGGAGCCAGCTGGTCACAGAGGTGCTCGCCACGGAGGATGAAACACCTGCAGCTGAGGCCGCTGAGGAAGAAGCCACATTAGCTGCCGCTACGTTGGATAATGAAGAGGGTCAGGTAACCAAGGAGAGAATAAAAAAATGGAGGGATGCATCTGGACGAAAATGGTGGATGCATTGAGATGATAGAGAGATACATTTTGAATGAAAGGTGGAAAGATGGAGAAATCTTGAGATGGAAAGATTTAGGATGCATCTGGACAAGCAGCATGGATGCATCAGCTGTGACACATAGGGAAAGTTGGAAATTAATTGCTATGGGAAAGAGAAGAGTATAGCCATCTGCTCCACACAGTTAATCCCAGTCGCTGCTAATCACAAATCCATGCACATAGTATGCTGTGCAAAAGCTTTACCTTTATGGCAACTGTGCACTAGTAACCAAGTTTACTGTCTATTCAACATACTTGCTTGTATTAGCCATAACCTTGATGTTTAGGCTGTGTGGCTTGTCCTTTTGTCTGTCTTTGTCTTGTCAGTCTGTTCTTCTTTCATTCTTTCCACCTCCTTATTTGAATCGTACATCTTTCTCATTCTCTAATCTCTCTCTTTTATTCTTCTGTCTCCGTGCTCCCAGGGTGAGTCTGCAGCAGCTGCTGCGACAACAGTCGAGGAAGCAGTGACAGAGGAGGTGAGAGCAAGAAGGACTACTATAACATGCAATAACTGTTTTAATGTATTTATTCTGAAAATCATTGATTGTTAATATATAATACACACTGTTATTAATGTTAATGTTTTAGGACATCTTTCAAAGATTCTATGATAGCCAATCATGCCTCTCCTCATTGACCAAAACCATACCATATTTAAGTAAAAAGGCGTATTTTCTTAAAATGCTGGAAAGATTGTAACATTAAATTACATTTAGCTGAAAACTTTTTTTTTTTCTAAGCTATTTCCAGTACAACATTACTTGATTCAAGCATTTCTTTTTTTTTTCAGTAAAGCAGTTTGTCTAGTTTCAAGTTTTAGACACTCATTAATAGAAAAAGTCTGCCAGCAGATTTTTTTTAAATCATGTTTTTATACAATAAGACTTTTAGGGCTCAATCATGTCTCTTTAAAAGATGAATATGTTTTTCATTGTGCATTACATGTCAGTAAGTGGAATCTCTTTTTTCTAGACACCTGCAGTAGTGCCCGAACCTACAGAAGAAGCATCAGAACCTGCAGACATGCCACCTGGCTTCCTGTTCAAGGTAACACAGGACACAGAATAACAAAATCTCAATAGTGCTGAACATCTACTTAACCCAAATATATTGTGTGTATATATGGAGATAACTGATGTTAGTATTTATGTGATGTAGGTCCAGGTGATGCATGATTATGCTGCCAACGACACAGACGAACTGGAGATGAAGACTGGTGATGTGGTGCTAGTAATCACCTTTGACAACCCAGACGAGCAGGTACACATACACCCACACACACAGAGTTATGTACTGTGGTGATAGTGAGGTAAATATGCCTTATTTGCATGTCTGTGTGTTTAGGATGATGGCTGGCTGATGGGAATGAAGCAGGAAGACTGGAAGCAGAACAAAGAAAATGCCGCTAAAGGAGTATTCCCTGAAAACTTCACCCAAAGGCTGTGAAAGAGGAGGACGGGACATCATTCCAGCTTCCTTCTTTATGTCTCTCTTCCTCTTGCCTCAATCCTACCTTCCCTCTACCTGATACTATGTCTTTCCTAGGACTTTGGCCATAGAAGCAGAGCTGTCACAGCCCTGGTGGAAATCATGCATTTCTAAGGTCTGCTACACTGTGCTAAAAGTGGATCTTGGCATTTCTGGGGATTTCTGCCAACATTTACAAATTGCAGATGTAGCCATTTCACAGATGCCACTCTTTGCTGCACTATTGTTGCTAATCAATACCGGAGCAATTGATTAGAGAATCCTGATCATACTGTATAGATGCAGGGATGGGTGCCTCTGCAATGGCTACCACTGTAATTGCATTATAATGTTTTGTTCTTAGTCATGTCACATCATAAACTCCCCACCACCATAACAGAGGAAATGTCTATCAAGACATGCTTTCATTCATCTGATACCGAGGGATTGAGAACAGTGAAATGTATTAAGACAATGCCAAGTGTAGCAGAGTAGCCACATATAGGCCCTAAAGCCTGTTTTCATAAAGGATTGGGAGGGCAGGGTAGTTACTAAAAACAGGCAAAACAGGATAGTCCTCACTATGTTAGCTCGAAACATTCACCCAGCAGAGTAACACACTGAAAAAGCAAAAGCAACTCCTAGCCGGCAAACCCTATACAAAAGAAGGTGCAGACGTCTAGCCAGCCAAACAGCACATAAACAGTGATGAATTTAATTAAACAAAACAAAATTATCTCATTATCTCATTAACAACTGGGCTTGAATTTTCAGATATCTAAAAAAAAAAGGCCAGAAGTGGGTTATTGAAACAAGTAAGTGTAATTTTCTTCTTGGTCATGCAGGTTTGTTTCCTCACCTGTAGCGTTTTGGTCATTTTTGGTGACTGACTGCAATGCTGGCCATTGATAAGTGACAGTGGAGCATATCAGGGGGAGTGTCAGTAAAGATGAAGCATTGCAGTTTTGGTGCCAGTATTTGTATTTGCTATTTACTGATCTGCAGTCACTCTAATCAGTCTCGGTGTCCTTCTGCTGTTGGACATATCTTCTATTCCTACTTTTATTATTTACTTGTAAAACATGGGCCCTTGGCTGTTGTATTAGTTTAAATCCAATGGTGGTATAAGTAGAACTAACCTGTTGTTAAAATCCAAATAAATGCATACATGCATATGCATTTAACTAGTCACCTGACACCAACCTAGTTAAAGACAGCAGGAATCTCAATATGGAAATGTTTTAAAAATCTGAGAAATGCTGGTCTTAGAGTCCCATAGAGTAGAAAAACACGACTGCTTTCATTTTTGACAGTCAGGGTTTTTATTCCTTGTTGTTTAAATTAGTGTGAACTTGTGTGGAGTGGGCATGTGAAGAATCTTTTCAAGGAATTTATTTAATTTTTTGTCACAAGGGATTCCAAATATGCATTAGCCAGGCTCGCTAAAAAGCTAGCCGACAAACTACAATATTGAGACGCTGCTACTGGTAGTATAATAGTTAGGCAGATATGATTACACCCTAATGCTAATCAAATATATAATAACTGAGCCAGCCTCATTCGTTTTTAAAAAAATGTGCCGAAAAACAATTCCTTCCGACGAAGACGACTGAACTCAAATGCAGATGATTCCGAATATGCACCAGAGCAACTTCTTTTATTTTTGTATGCTGCCAAGCAATGATTACATATAGCCTAATGTAACTATGTCAACATAATTGCCAACTTAGGATGTTATGGAGTGTTTTGTACTTCTGTCAGGTTTACTGCTCTCAACGTAGCCGCTTACTGTAGGTAGTTCAAACTATCTCACGTTCAGTCATTCATTCAGTCACCGACTCAGAAGAGATTCACCTTTCTCATGATGTTACTAACATGTAATAAGTGTGAGAGAAAATGGTTGTGTGTGCGATTGTATGTATGTATGTATGCGTGTTTATGGGTTGTTTGGAGACATAAATTCTTTATCTATAGGCTATTGTTATTGGACGATATCACCACCACCTACCAGGGAATGAGGTCATCAGTTTTACAGGAAGTTTTTCCGACTGGACAAAGACAACTCAAAACGTATTTGGGTCTTTTTCCACTGGCTGGCTATTATGGTTCCGGGTGTTATTGTGCATATGTTGTGTATAAGTGTAATTTTGCCAAGCTGTGATGACAGATACATATTCTATAAAGACATTCATATCTGTATGTGAGTTACTGTGAGCATGCTGAATTCCCATGTGTTGTTGTGTGAACACCCCTAATTTAAGACAATGATACTTGGGTCACTTTTGAGGCAATTTTCTTTCTTTTTTTTCAATTTTTTTATTATTTATTTTGTTCATTTTAGTAAGGGGATGGTGGCTGTTACTGTGTGTTTTCCACCGTTCCCTCTCAAATCGGTCCCTGATTATAATTGCTGGTTGTCCATCAGCCTTGCCTCAAAATGTTGCCGGGGTATCGTGGTCCAAACAGAGTTAAACATTATTACGCGGAGACAGGAGACACATAGAGAAATATTTTAAACCACCAGACTCAGGTGGACAAATTTTTTGTAATGATTTTCAGAATTTTAACCACTTGAGATGTGCATGAGTTTTTCATGTGTGTTTAAAAAGTCTCACGTGAGAGTATCACCTGCACATTTAGGTAAACCAATCACTTTCATATTTTTATTTTTAAATATATGTAACTTAGTGAGTGTTTCACCTGGGTCTGGTTCTCTATCTGTCTATATGGATGAGTCTCCTGATGAGCTATGGGATACGACAAAAAGGTTTTTCCTGTACCTAACTGACCAATAATAATAAAGATTACTTAGAATCTCCTTTTGTTTATTGATCATTTGTGTTTCTTCTATGTAGTCTGCTTTGATTTTAGCTGAAGGAATAAAGTGAGTTACTATTAAACAAGACTTAGACAGTTGAAAACAGCAGAATTATTTCTAATAATTGTTTTTGATTATCATCATTTAAAAAACCTATTTTCATTCCTGTTTTTTACTCTTCCATCCCCCAGAAAAAAACCCCAAAATAAGCAGTAGAAAGGGCAGAAAAACAGAAAGTGTCTTGCTCTATGTGCTGAATTCTGTTAATCTGTGGATTTTGCTCCAATTATGTCTTCTCTGCAAATAATAAAGCATCCAGCAGGGTGTGCTGTGTTCAAGGACTAACTCTCCACCCTGCAGAAGAAAACACATCCAGGCATCAGGAGGAGGAAAGAGGAGCGTTGCTGTGTGCTGCTGTCCGTGGTACTGAAACCAACCACCAGCCCACCCTGTAACCACAGCGATTCATGCTGCATTCACATTGTTCCAGCTGTTGTGATGCTACACCATATACAGTGATGACTAGCTTATGGTTGTTTATGTATCAACGTGCAACGGGGGATTATCAACACATGTTCAAAACCCAGTTGTTAGCCCTCATTGGTGATTCTTAAACAAAGAACCCAGGGCCCTCCTACCATAACAAGCACTATGTAAATTAAATACACATAGAGTAAACATTATTTCTTAGTACTTAAGTGATTATTAATGTATGGGGTATGACATTTGTTGCCAGCAAATAAAGCACAGAGTAGTTTTGGTTTAAAAACAACATCTTTATGTTTCAAATACAAATAGTATGCACAGGGTTGGCGAAAATAATAAAAGTTTACATTATTTTTCTAAAAATAGATCTTTAAATAGTCTCTCCAACAATAGCTTAATATACATATGTGACAAATTTTTTATCAGGCATATTGAATAACAACTTGGAGTTCCTAGATACTTGCCTTCACAAAGCGTACTCAGTAAGTGTGAACTATGAACAACATGTTTATCCATACTCTTTCAGCCACCGATCACATCTGCTTTCCATAGTGTGAAAAAGTCCAATATTCTGTGCCTTTGCCAATCTAGGTCTTAAGTCTTAGGTGATAGATGGAATACAAAAAAGACCATGCAAAGGAGAGCTATCAAGTAACTTACTATTCAAGATTGAAGAGATTTACTATCTGTTATTTAATATGATGCATAGCTTTTGCTTAATACAGTAGTTGAATACAGCCTGAGTGTTGTGTATGCCTTATCTAGATACAACTGACCTGAAAATTAAAAACCCGAATAACAATTAAAAAAGTATGTCACAATTAAAACCTTTTAAATACAATAACTAATAAAAAAAAACATGAAGATGTATAAATGAACCATATGAATCAGTTTGAGACCATCAAGTTGACTGAAAACAGATTGACAGCGTGGCCGTTTTGACCCAAAAGACAAATGTTGACACACAGCAACAGAGTAATAGTGTGTCAGTCATCGTTCCTTGCTATTCAATAGTTTTCCAACAAAGCTGTTTCCAGATGTGATGCTATAATGCAACACTAGCAAATTGCTACATTGCATTCAGTAAATACATAGAACCTCCTCCCTCATTGTCCAATTACATAATATCTTAATAATTCATTCTAATGTACAGTACAGGCTCTATAAAGAAGGGTAAAGAATCAGTGGATTTACTGCAGTGATGATTCCGACAGTAAACATTAAAGTTAATTTGTTGTCTTTCTTTACTTAGCATTACTTAACTGTATAAACACCTAATGTACGTAAAGAGCCTAAAATTACACCTTCAGTTCAGTCAATAGTTTTCTCCAGGCTACTCTTTTCTTCCTCCTTTCCCTTCTTGTTTCATTCATGCGTTCACCAAAGGGGTCACAGAAGGTTTAAATTTCTTCTAACTACATCAGTGAGCCCCAGGTTGATCTCAAGATGCATAAATGTTGACAGATTACAGTAACTACAGTACAAAGAAATGATGAAACCTTACTTCACTACCTGTTTTTTTGTTTTAATGAAAGCTGATCATTTTAAATTACAGTTTTTGATCTCTGAGGTGCTCTGAGGGGAACTTAAAAATAGTGACAAAGATGTTCAACTCAAAATTTAGGATAGGAGAGATACTGTCAGTATTTCTGTTGGTATTCAAGTTTAAAATTTGACTTTCTGTCATACCTCAGTCTTCCCATTCCTCTTAATCTTCAGGAAAGAATGAAATTGAAATTACCTAAAGTATAAAATGAATCTTCTCAGACCCCTCTCTTTGTCCTTTGCACAGTTTTACATGTTTATCTGTTTGGTGAAGAACAGCAAATACAGGTAAATAGAAAGAAATTTTAACTATAAAATCAATAGTCTTTGGTGGCCCCTCAATCTGTGCTTTGGTGCTCCTGAATACAGGTAAGTGAATGAAGTCATCAGTGTGAAACATGTCTCTTTGGCTCCTATCTATGTCCTTTGCTCAATCCCCCAGGGGTGGAACTGTCCAGCGTCCAACAGCATTTGCCCCAGCCTTTGTAGAAGCCAAGGGTACCAGTGCAGGCCGTCAGTCTGCGGTTCTGAAGGTCCCATCAGGCTGTAGAAGAACCTCAGTGGGGCCAGGACCCAGTGGGCCAAATGGTGATTGTCCACAACAGCATAGCAGGATGCCAGCACACCGTTCACCACTATGGACCCATGTTGGGTTAGTGGGGCGTACAACCCGGTGCTCCTCTGTTCTTCCACAAAGGTCACGACTGCAAGTGTTGCCTGTGAGCCTACTTGCCCTTGTGAAGTACGTACGCATTGTCCTGGCCGGACATCACTGGCAAAAACTGTTCTCAGACCTGCTTCTCGGCTAGGCCTGCCCCCCTGTATAGAGCCCAAAAGTGGCTCTTCGGCTGTCTCTTCCCACTTTGGCTCACTCAGCCCACCAGTACAGTCTGTGACATAGATTAGGTGAGCAGCTGTGAGAGTAATATTAAGTCCTGTCTCAGTGCCAAGGATGTAGAAGATCTTTGAGACATTGGGCTGGTGGTCCAGAAAGGATAAGACCGGGCTGAAGAGAAGAGGGCCGTGACCGTCTGATGTTGAAGAAGCCAAAACACGGTCGCCAGGGTGAAGGTCGCGCATCTGTTTCGTAGCCCCGCCCTCCAGGATAACCTGAGCGTCGCCAGAGAAGCAACCACCGGTTTTGGCCGCCACTGAATGTTCTGGAGAGAGGAAAGAAAGAGAAATAAAATTACATGATTTGATTTCATTTAGTATTATTTATTGCATTTTCGGTGACGAGGATGAGGAGTCAAAACACAAACACAAAAGAATACAGATTGAATTTCTCTCAGGAGTTGAGTAACAGCGCAGCAACACTTTGACTTCTACAGTGGCTGCATGATCACTGAGTGATCTATAAAACAGGTGAGACTTTGACACTGACTCGAGGACAACTTTATCTCAGTGGATTAGTGGTAGATTGTTAACATATGTATATAATGTGCGTCATGTTCAAACTTTGTCTTGTCTGTCTGCCTCTGGCTCTCTCCTTATTCTTAGGCCTCAGTAACGCACACCTAAACACACTTCAGAGAAACATTTTATGTACAAGCGGATTAGCATTTCTATTAGATTTTATAAACTATTTTACTTTGTGTGTAAAGTATGTAAAAACACTAGTTTACCTGGGAAATACTACGCATTCTGCAATAGTAAGACATATGAATCGGTCTTAAAATCCATTATATTGTTTCCAAAAGTAGGAGGAAAGTGTTTTTTCTGAGGCTTGTCAAATGATCGGTTGGGTCACAGGAATGTGTTTCAGAACTTGTTTATAAAGAAATGTTTATATAATGTTGTTAAAAGACACCTTCACCTTCACTCTGATATGACATGTATGCCTATTTTTATATACAAATAATTAGAAATACTTTCTGCTCTTCTGTCAAGCTTTTCTCATTCATTTAGACTGCCCAATATACCACAGGATGTACATTTGATCTTCTTGGGAGGCATTTCTGAATAAGGTGGCCCTTTAAGACGCAGGGAGACGAAGTGGCAAGAAGAGGTAGTCAGTAAGAGCTAATGGATAACCAGCTGATTGTATCACTGCAGTCAGAGCACGGCCTGGGGTCAGAGAGACAGGAAAGCACACAGACTCAGACTTGGGTCTGGATACTGTTTGGATTACAGCAGAGTTTGTGTTTTAAACTGAGTCACATGACCACTCTCAATGGTTCCACAGAAGGAAAGGGCATTAGCACATTGTAATGAGCTTGATTCTTAACAATGAATTCTGCTGTTTTGGAAAAGAACTGGTGGAGTGACCTTAAAGAAACGGGTAGGATATAACAAGCAAGAACAACATATTTGCTAGAACGACTGAAGGGAAAATTTGTTTGAAATAAGAAATTCATCAGTATAAGTGTGTGTGTGTGTGTGTGTGTGTGTGGGGGGGGGTTGTCTTAAAGCAGTCTTAAGGCAGCCAAATATTTGTCCAAGGTGTGTGTGTCTGTTAGCCTGAGGGCTGCAGAAAAGGAGGGCTGTGACCGGGAGGTGATAAGACTTAGATAAGAGATCTGAGAGAAACCCACTGAAGGAAAAGCAACAGCAAAACAAAGAGAGAGTTAATCATCTCACAGCCTACTAACCTCAACGGACTGCTAGAATGTAGTTTGGCATCAAATAACTGGTGGTACCAGACATGGGTAAATGGATTTCTAACGTGTATCAAGAGTTAGAATTGCTGGAGGTTGAATGCGGTCATGCATTGTTTGCATAAGGACTGTATCAGATTTGAGTTTCATAAAGTGTGTGTTGGAGTAATGCAATTTAATATTAACCATGAAACTGGCAAATATTAAACAGTCAAATGTTGAAATACAGAAAGGAGAGTGAGATGTCAATGTAATATTAGCTATTGCACTGTCCCACCACAATACATAGCATAGCCTACATCCATGTAATAAATGGCACTCTCTCTGTGTGCACATTATACAGCTGAATATTCTACAGTCACAAAGAAAGATCACGTTATGATGATATCTGACCAAGAAGTGAATACAGCAAAGAGCACAGGTGCACACCCTGCTTTGATTGGCTCCCAATAGGCCATACACACAAACACACACAGACTGATGACAGCAGCGCTGAAAGGCAAGGTAAACCATTAGTGAATCACCAACAAAGGGTCTGGTATCAACCTCATTAGTGGTAATGACACCTGGCCACAAACACAAAAAAAGCATACAAACACAGACAATATGCACACACTGTCACTCATATCCATCTCTTACCTGACTTGACGCTACAGTGAATGTGGGCTTTGGACTCGTAGTAGACCCAGTCGAATCCAGCTTCTACAGCAAGACGGGCCAACATGGCATACTTATTTCTGTCCCTATGGAAAAGAATAAAAAGATAGATTGTGAACTCCAAATGTGATTTAATTTCAGCTAACTTTGCATACTTTTCCAAATTTGCACAGAAGACCTTTATTTTTCCAATGACATCCATACATGTATTTATATCATGAAATGCAATTGGATTTGGTCATAAATCCAAATTTGAGTCATCAAAAACAAACAACTGGTTTCCATCACTTTACTGATAAGTAAACTGACAAATTGAAAGCATTTTAAATGTTGCCTACCACATAACTTGCTCTATTGCACGCCTACCTGTCTGAGGTGGTGATGTCGACAGCACGTCCCTCATAGTGCAGCGAGTCCTCTGAGTGATGACCATCCTCATCCCAGCCCTCTGTCACTCTCAGCTTAACACCCGGCCACATGTTCATCACAGAGATGGCCAGAGAGTTTAACTTGTCTTTACAACGCTAAAAAGAGGTACATGGAGGGGAAAAGAAAAGCGGTCTGTTAGAAACAAACAACACAAATACAAAATGAAGTTTTAATGCTGAGAGAGTAGCTGGAGGTAGAGAAAGGTCAAGTGAAGAAAAAGAGGGAGAAGGGTTGTGATGAGTCTGAGGGATAGTTGAAGCCATGTGATTACACATGATTGTGTGTGTGTGTGTGTGTGTGTGTGTGTGGTAGGGCAGATAGTAAGGGTCATCACATTAAGGAAGGAAAGAGAAGGTAGAAAAAGAGTAGGAAGAAGGAAAGAGAAACAGTGTAGCCCAGACAGATAAAGAGAAGGAGTACAAGGAAAAAAAGCTAAAAAGCAAACATGTCCATCAGTTACTAAGACCAAAGTGATGAGGGCATATAATATACCTCAAAACACATACAAAGAAATGTAAATAATAACTCTATTACCATTGTGTCAGGTACATGGCCACAGTACATACACATATCAGATCAAGATGCCTCTCAGCAGTGGAGATCAATTTGGAAATAATGCATTTATTGCTGTTAATGTAAATGTCCATCACTGAATGAATTTATAAATTAATAAACAAATTAATGCTAGATTAAGGTAGGTTATTTGTCTTGCCTATGATCCGATTTATAGGATAAACAAGAGTGGCCAGAGATTGGGTTTGTACTTGGAGCCACTGCTCCAGCTGTTACAATTACAAGGTGCCTTCTTGAGGACCATTAAACATGAGGACTATGAAACACTGAGACACTAAGATCAAGATTACTTTATTGGTTGGTTAAATGTATCCTCCATAGCTTTGGGTTTAACCCTAAAATGTTTTACGCAACAAAACAAGGCTCAGTAGGGGGGTTAAAGCAATACGTGAGTGCAGCTAAGTGTGTCAGGTAGCAAAATCCAGAGTTGAAACGAAGGGCCGAGAGTCAATGAAATCTATCCTTTTGGTTTAAACATTTAACCTACAGCAAACATTCAGCAGACAATTGGACACAACAGTGGCTAATCTAGTTTTAAGTGATTGAGCTCATTCAGTGACTCTGCTCCTGTCAGATCAGGATCAACCATGAAACACTGTAAATTCAGTTTATTTTTTAATTTATTTTATATAACTATAGCCACAGTAGGTGTCAATCAGCAGCACGCAGGAACAATGGTCCAGCATCTGTGTCAGATGTTTTCCATCCATGTTCTCATTCATCTCCCCTCCTTACCTGGGTCATGAGCCTGTCGGCGCCCGTGTCCTCCTCATCTTTGAAGATAATATCTGTGTTGTAATTCGGGGTCAGTTCTTTAAAGCGCTCGGAGTTGCGCGTAATTTTGCCCTCGGGTCTCCCGCTGGCTCCAAGGGTCTTCTCGGCGACGTTGGGGCTGAATTGCTTGTAAGCGAGCGGGATGAGCTTAGTCGGGGGCCGCCTCCTGCCGTACCCCCTCCCCGGCCCGCAGCCCTCCGAGGCAGGTGCGAGGAGGAGGACCAAGGTACACAGAGAGGCGGTGAGAAGGAGGAAGGAGATCCGCATCGCCCCGGGGGGAGGGAGCACTCTCCCGGGGGAGAGAGATGTCTTCAGTACCTCCCCGGTTCAGTTCCCGACTCCATCGTCCTTGACAGTCGCAACATCACGTCCGAAAAACTCGGATAAAAGAAGCTCAGCACCTCGGCTGCGCCAGGCACCATGAGGACACCAAAAAGTTCTGAGTTGCTCCAAAAAAATATTGAGCCAAATTGAGAAACTCCGATCCCTCCGCCTTACAGAATCAACAGTAAGTGTGCAGGCTGTAAAGTCCGTGTATTTAAACAAACAGGTTCAAAGTCGATTTGGTGGGTGAGAGAGTTAAAGAGAGAGAGTGGTTACTGATATCCAAGTTGCAGTGTTGTGGTTTCTCTCCCTCTCTTTCTTTTGCTCTGGGAAACTGTCACAACATCAGCCACTGTCGCCTGCTGTTTGGTTGGTGCCCTCTCTGGATTGAAAGCTTTTCCTCTCCATATGCGGCCGGCGTGCAACAAGCTGCAGCTTTCCAGTTGAATTGAAGGGATTTGAGTGATCCAAAACGATCTGTTGCCACTTCAGACCGCACCCTGCCAGTCCTGCCCTCCTCTCTCCTCTCCCTCTCTCCCTCTGTCCCTACACTCTGCCACCCACCCCGCCCCTCCTGGGGACAGGGCGCACTGGAGAGTCCTGTCCACACTCTGCTGGCAGGCAGGCAAGCAGAAAACATAAGCTTTGCCCTTTATTGCTGCCACTTCACATTTCCAGTTGTTGTCTTTGTCTGTCTGTGCCCTTGACAGCTCTCTATGCTGACAACCTCGTTTTTTTGTTTTAGACTGTAAACAACAGGCAATCACGATCAATTAAACCAATCAATTTCCTGGAGTATGTAGCCACTAGTGTTACTTTTTTTTTTTTTTTTTCTGGCTGCATTCCAGTATCAAATAAGATCAAGGGTCATTGGTTGACTGACTGGATAGTGTTTGGTTGACTGTCTGGGTAATGGGGTAATTTACTAGCTGTGAGACAGACTGATTGCCTGGATGTTTGGCAGGTGGACTGACTGGTTGACTGACTGACTGACTGACTAAATAAATCTATGATTGAAATCTATGGACTGCCTGAAATTACTGCTGACTGACAGCAGTGCCAAATTGGTCTAGACAATTGTCCTAATTAATCAAAAAGATTAATAACTTTTATGCAAGTTTCCTAAAATGGACAAATTACATCTTTAATTTAATAACTTTTGGCTGTCTGTCTCTTTGGCTGCTGGCTGCGTCTTGCTGAGACACACACACACACACACACACACACACACACACACACACACACACACACACACACACTATTTAACACCAGCAAACCCAACCCCTCCAAATTAGCTCTTCAAATATTTGCCAACAGAAAATCAGTGGTCTCACCCCTGTTTCTCAGGGCAGGCTCCTTTGAATGAACTGAACTGTACAAGGCTGAGGGTTTCCACAATTTATGTTTTATTATTTGTGTGTGTAAACACCATAAAGTATTTTTGCTGCTCCACCGCTTCTCATGTCTCTTGATGGAACAGAGAAAAGCAAAGAGAGAGATTCACACACAGTAAACAGCCATCTATAGCTGTGTTTACCTTTTAGCCGAAATAGAACATCAACTGACACTTGTGTAAATTCATTAGAACTTTCCCGGTATGGAACATACAAGCCAGTTAAAAGAAATGAAATTTGGTCATATAGAGGTGTCAGTGTTTTACTGTAAACTCTGTAAGGTGGAAATGCTCTGATAATGAATTATCACCTCATTGAAGAAGGAGGATTTGTCTCTGTTGTTTTTTTTAGAGACACAGAAGATACTTGAAGATTCTGCTATGTCAATGGGTGACCGTGGCCCAGGTGGTAGAGCACGTTGACCAAAGCAAGTTTGACTTTTTGGGATATCTGTCCAGTAGCTACTGTCAGTTAGGTTAGCTAAGTATAAAAGGGGAAAACATCGTGTACTAGCAGCTCTAAAGATTACTCATTAACACATCTCGGTTGTTTAATCCACTGATTTGCATAAATGATGAGTTCCAGTTTTTCAGGGGATCGAGTGCCAGACTGTTCCTTGGTGGGATTAGTAACTTTTCTACTGTTTGCCTGTTAACCTTACAGTTACAGACTCCTGGCCAGGAAAATAGTCCAGCACATGACCCCCCTGTGAAAAAACAATTACAAACTTGATATAAGGTGCACTTTATAGGGCTTTTCCACTGCATGCTATGGCTCAGCTCGACTCTACTCTCTTTTCCGGTTTTCCACTGTGGATACTACCTGTTCCGGATAACACTTAGAACCATCACTCGCAAAACACGAGACATCCTGCACAAACCTGACATTTTTTTAATAGCCGAATTACCATTGATAGCAACCACAATCGGTTGCCCGCAAAACTATGTCATAGTGTGTAACCCCTTTTTGTGTGCATAGAGAGTGTGTGGTTGAGCGAGAGAGCGGCAGAGAGTGACAGTGGTGTGCAGATGTAAAGGTGAGCAGGGAAGTTGTCCGTCCAGCAGTAAATGTATAGTGTAGGTTACAGTTTGTCAGTGAATAAAGGCCGCAGCTAAAGTTAAGCTCCCGTTTGTTTTTTACCAACTGCTGGAATGCCAAGCTACCTACCTTTATGCTAAGCTAAGCTAACCAGCTGCTGGTGGTAGCTTCATTTACCATACAGACATGAGGATGGCATAATCTTCTGATCTAAGTGCAAGAAAGAGATGATTTGTGACGTTTCATTTTAGAGACACAACTTCACAGCTGCTGTGACCCGTCTGATATAGTATGTGAGTGCTGATACTGTATTCCTCATTTAGTGT
Organism: Dicentrarchus labrax; assembly: GCF_905237075.1. Classification (NCBI taxonomy): domain Eukaryota; kingdom Metazoa; phylum Chordata; class Actinopteri; family Moronidae; genus Dicentrarchus; species Dicentrarchus labrax. The sequence goes on from NW_026136706.1 coordinate 13,136,987, forward strand.
TGCTGTTTCTACATGTGTTCAAAGGGCTGTGTGCATGCGTGAGCAGAAATCTATATGCAAATTTGTGTGTACCCACGTTTTGCGCAAGCATATGTTTTCCTGTAACTATCAACATTTTGTGGTTGTGCGTGAGTGTGTGTGTCATCCATCCTTTGAAGATCATAAATACGGGCGTGGCTCCAGGCAGGCCCGCTGCCTATTCAGCGTGGCTGTCGACAATGCTTCAGAAGTGGTCACATTCTCCCATCCATCCATCCATTCCTCCCTTCATCCATCCGTCTTTCAGTCCCTCTTTGCCTCAAGAAAGGACACCATGGCCTTTCAAGCAGACAACGATCTGATCAGAGTGGAGCCTGACACCCCACACCCCCCAAAAAATCTTCTTTCTCTGTTAGTATTAACCTGTCAGTTTCTCTGTATTTCTGTTTGCATCTGTCTGCACTACTGCAATGGTTCACATAGTGTAAGGTACGAGCTCAAACAGATGTGCAGACCCACAAACACACACAAAAATACACATATCCAGCCATGTGTGCACAGTACACACTCACATGCTAACAGATACACACACACATACACCAGGCCAGCCGACGAGCCAACCGAGCATCAGGCCCTCGCTCATTGATGTTTGTTAAAGTTATTAATTTTCTCTGTGAAATAAGAGGCCATGGTGGCAGGACAGAGGGAGATGGGTGCCAGTCCCAGAATCTCTCTCAGCTTTCATCTACTGGCACTAGGGCTCTATGAGTCCACAGCACAGGGCCTTTACATGGGCACCGGGGTTACCCACGCATACCCAGCGCCCTAACCAACAAAGGCTCTAAGTGGGGCAAAAGGAGGAAGACACAGATGAAAGGATAAGCTAAGAAGGCGATGAATAGAAAGAGATGGAGGATGTGAAAAAGTATGATACAGAAAGCTGGGAGAGATAATGAGAGAGGGTGAGAAAATTGTACAAAGAGAAATGAGGGAGCAAGATGTGAGCCGATGAAAGAAAAATAAAGATGGGAGAGGGGTGGAATGAGTAAGAGAGAGTGAATACATGGCACATTAGCTGGTAAACAAGTGAGTTTTGGCTGTTTTGCAGTCACTGGAAGCTAGCGTGTTTGTGGCTTGTGGTGATTCGCTGTAATGGGGGTTAAAGAACGTTATGCTCAAGGTAACAACAGCTGGTGGCTAAAACCACCATCCCTCTTCCTCCTTCTCCTCCTCCTTCTGTCCCTCCACACACTCCAGAATCCAACCCCAGACCACAATAAACACCTAACACTATACACTAGGCTTCTAAGTATCAGAGTGGTTCTGTCTGAAACCTTGTAAGCCTTAATCTTCCAAGACAAGGAGATAAAACTTCCTGGATGTGCTGCACTTAACTGTAGCCGTAACACATTTTGCCATACATTTTTGGCAGCGAGAGCTATTTGGCCAGTGTGAGCAGTTTAGGAGCTAAGCCGGAGCTAACATGGCAGCCAGTGAAAACCACAATGACCAAATCTGTCTATCAATGGTTGAGAGTAGCACCAATACTAGTCTTGCTGAAGGCCAGTTCAGTGCAGGGTGTTTGGTCAGAGAGCAGACAGAAGGAAAATAAAAGCAGGATGATATAAAAGTGGAGCGCAGGCTAAATGTGTCTTGGAGTTAGCGGGCTAGGCTAGCCACCACATGGCTAAAGCAAACAAAGAGCTGCCCAGGGGACTGAAGTATGCTGTGCTCTGACACTAAACACATATGCTTGGTGGTACACAGGCATGCAGGTAGCCACAGCCATAGGTCGTCAAACACACAAACACACACACAACACACACACACACACACACACACACATATACATATACACGTACACAAACACACAAAAATGCAGTACAGTAACATATGCAGCCTTTAGTTGAGAAAGTTAATGTATGGGTAAAAAATGTCATTATTACCAGCAGTATACAAATATACACACACACACTTTAATATGCACACACTGCTGCTTAGAATATTCAACCCATCATAGAATAGAAAAAAATAGAAGACAACAGAATACAATAGAGTTCAATAGTAGTTATATAATAATAGTTTTCATTCGTTAACTTCCGAGTATGGTTCATTGCGAAACTAATCGGGACTGTAGCTATGACAAATAAACCGTTTGTTTTGAAAAGAAGGGAAGCAAAATTCATTTTGACAACCATGATTGAGTACAGACCAATGGTACAGACACCAATGTAACAGTCTAAATGTAGCTGGAACTGGAAAATCCAACTTCTACCTCAGAGAGTAGTTGAGCTCCCTCATAATTGCAATTGAATGGCATATTTATTAATTACAAGTTCCTTATAAAGACTAGCCTTAAAATAAGACTTGAGGGTTTAGTGAGACTCATGCTCAGAAGATTGGAGGCTTGGTTAAAGATTGTTGACGAAGACTAGAGTCAAATTTGTATGAAGTGTCCTAATAACAAGTCTAGTAGCTGGGTAATGCCAACAATAATGCAGTCAGTGCTCCTGCTGTACTCTCTCCATGTCAAATGAGGGATTTTTTTCTCCTCCCTCTCTCCATCCTTCTCTCTCTCTCCTGAGTTTGTGCCACATCTGTGGGCTCTGTGGTGATGTTTCTCTGCTCAGAATGGATTCACCAGCTCAAAAACGTCCTTATTATATTTATATTTTACTACACCACTAGAAAACCATGCCAGCTGGGCTGCAGAACTTTGGGCAGAAAGAGGGAGAGAAAGCAAAAGGGGAGGAGGACAAGTGAGAGAGAGAGAGAGAGAGAGAGAGAGAGAGAGAGAGAGAGAGAGAGAGAGAGAGGAAGGAATGAAAGATGGGAGAAAAATGGAGAGGCAAACAAACAAAACAGAAAAGAGGATAAAGACAGACAGGTAAATACAGACGTAGTTGAGCAAAGTAAAGTGGAGTAAAGATGAAGAGCAAAAGAGATGGGTGGAAAAGAACAAGTAAGGCAGAGAAGTGGATAAAGAGAGGTTGAGTGGGCACCCTGAAATAGGCTGTGACAATATGATTACCCTGGGTGCTCAAAGGTAAACACAGAAATGGGGAAACGAAGAGATACTGTTACACACTCACGGGCACACATATACGCATGCATACACACAGATATGCTAACCGGAATAAGAGAGAAACAACAGTGACCTCTGATGAGTGGAGCTGGAGGAAGGACAGAGGGACGTGGCTTTGAAAGAAGGCAGGGAGGGACACAGTGGGGGAGAGTTGATGAGAGATGAGGAAGGGAAGAAAGTTCACAGATGCAGAGACGGGAGGTCAGGGGAGGGTAAGTAGGATGACAGGCAGATTTGGTTGCGTGGAGGAAGAGGATGTAAACAAAATGGGAATGTGTGAAGAAAGTAAGAGACAATATAAGGGTAAATAGGGAAAATGAGAAAGGAGCATAAAGGCACATATGCATGTATATTGGGTTGAAGGTAAGAATGAGCACTTCGCCTCACTGCCCTAGTAGTACAACAACAGAGTCTTAAACTAGCCAGATAGGGATTAGGTAGGGATCAGCTGCAGGGGTCTATTGGAAGACATGGGGGCTCTAGCAAAGAGGAGTTGAAGAAAGTCCATGATTTTCCACTCCCCTCCTGAGGAATCTACATGAGCGTATAGCTGCTATGATGTTTACAGAGGGTGACAGTACTTCAAGTACTTTGCGGTCTGAGTTGGCATCAAAACAGTATTGTCAAGAGTGATGGACAGGCCTCAGTATTTCCTTCCCTTAAAGAAACACATACTCATTCTTGAGATAAGTAATGCATGCCTCCACCTGATGTTTGATAGTGAAATGACAAGAATAGCTGGGTGTCATCAGCATAGCAGTGGTAGCTGTAGAGGGAGAAGATGAGGAGGCCCAGCAAACCATCAGGTAAGATGCAAATATAGAAAATGCAGAGCCTGAAACACCCAGCCCTTCAAGGGTGGAGAAGAGGATGGCTAACCATGTCCAAAGCAGCAGACAGACCCTGGAGTATGAGGACACAGAGAGGATTACCCTTGACTTGAATCCAGGCTGGTGAGGGTGTGGAAGGTTTCCCACTTTACCCAATTATTCAACAGTAATCCAATCCAAATAAGACAATTAGTTAATTCAGTCAATTTATTAGCTGCCCCTGTGCATACAGTCTCCAGTTGCTGATGCTAATGTCAACACCACCTGTATCAAAACCCAGAGTAATCATGGTCAGGAGAACCACACTTACATTCAATCTATATGCAATCTTAGATTTATCAATGATGCCCTATTATGTAAAAGTATCTCTCTTGATTCAAATGTCATGGTCAAAGACCATCCAATGGATAAAAATCCCACAAATTCTCTGAAACCAAATATTTTAACATCTGTTGCAATCAACATGTTATTCTGGGGAGAAAACACATCTGCCGTGGTTTCCTTTGAAGTAACATTTTAGTTTTGTTCTGTTTGCAACTCTTAATGCCCTGTCTGCAACTTGAAAGCTAAATTTCAAAGCTCAATAGGATCTACTAAACAAAATTTCATGCATAGTTGGACAGGACTAGTCTAATTTAAATCTAGAACATTAAAATCAGGCGTAATTAATTGTTTACATTTAGAACTGTGGTTCTTTTGCTAACTTAGCAATAGAATTGGAAAAAAATTCTGCACCTCTTGTTGCACAGAAACGTATTTATAGAACTCTACATCAGATTCACTTTCCCATGAGGCTAATAGTTACCAGAGAGGAACAGTTACTACTGAGGAAGGAAATTGGGACATTGGAACAATTTTATTGAACAAACAGCAGGGTTAATCGAGATTGTTATCAGAAGGAAGTGATACTGGCTACTCCCAATAAAACTAAGACTACAATAGCCACAGTGTACTGTATAGTAAGTAGGTTTAGTACTTTTTGTACCTCATTCATTTTTCAGCAGCATATTGCTGCTCACCCACATCTGTACAATACACAAAAATGTCTCATTAAGTATTTTGGTCAAATGCACATCCGTTGTAATTTAGAGATAAATGTTACATAACAGAACAATTTCCAAAGACCCCTTTCCAGTGACCATTCAATCATAACACCTTCCTTAATTTTTGAGTTCAGTTGATAAATTCTCATGAATAAGGCATCAAAATCAAGACAGATACTAGTTATGAAAAAAGTGTTCAGTATCACTTAAGCAAACTAAGAAACTGTCACTTGATATCCATACAGACGAACATTTGGGTTCACTTTTTGTTGGCTTTGCAGAAAACAGTCTGGATGGAACTGTGGGAACAGTTTTCTTACATTTTTCTCAAAATCGAAGACAAAAAACATCCTCATTCATAAATCAGACACATACTTGCAAAGCCTGTGTGCAACCATCAATTACAGCATTTCAGCTTGAGGAAATGTGAAGAAAAAAGACTAATTGAGGGGTAAAAACGGAGAGAGGCTGTCAATGAGAGAGAAGTGAAGTAACAAAGACAAAAGCACGAAAAGTGACAGTGTATGGCAGAATGAAAGGAATCAAAAGGAGAAGTAAGAGCAAAAAGGAGAGAAAAAATCTGAGTTGATACCAGTGGAAAAGAAAGCAAGCAAGAAAGAATAGAGATAAAGAAAGCAAGAAAGTGAAAAAAGAAAGAGGGCGAGAAAGAGCAAAAGAGAGATTGATGGCTATGAAGACTGGTACTGATCAGTAGCTCTTTCTGTGATGCGGCTTCCAGCTTCCAGCCCACCGATTGGTCAGCTGCCTAACTCGGAACATGCGTTCCCACAATCCCTCAGCACCACTTCAATCCCACCACACTGGTTCACCACTCTGCGGCTCAAAACAGTGCCTGCTGGCATGGGCAACATATCAATAAATTCATTACGCATTTATACTTAAATATTTATACTGCAGCAGTGTGTTTTGCACAGGGATGGTATTTATAGTGTGTGTGTGTGTGTATGTGTTTGTGTGTGTCTGTGTGTACTCATATTTATAGCACGGTGTCACATCGTAGCTCTGTGCTGCGGTGAGACAGCTGTCTGGGGTGGGGGTGGGGGTGGGGGGCGTTGGCCTTTGGGCAGGGTGGAGGGGGGCTTTATGCAGAGTAACAGAGAACAAGTGGAAAGACTGAGGGACAGGCATTTAAAAGAAGACGTATAATAAATGAGGAAAGAGGAAATCCAGTTGATGCACTGAGAGAAAGATGAGAAACAGAAAAGGTCAGGAGGAACAGAAAGGGGTGGCGCACATCGAGTAAATGGGAAAGTAATAATTAGCAAGGGATTTCAATGAAAAATGAAACAATGGAAATTAAAGTAGCTGATAACAATCCATATTGCTGCTACTTCATAACGATCAAAATGAAGAAACACAAAAGGGCAAATAAACCAAAAAATTTAATATTCTTTTATTGGCATCATCAGTCCCACCCACAGACTCACTTGTGCAAAGAGAGAAATATTTATTCTGTGGAAAACATAAACTAGGGAAATTACATGGTGTTTTATTGTTCAATTGTTTATTGAATGAAGACATTCCCATTCAGAGGCCCGTTTAGATACTTCACTATTGTTCATAGGGTTACAATGGTTTTTATAAAGTCCATTCAAAACAGTAGCAAGAGACTACGTGCCATGTAGAACATGGCAGTGAGGGTGAAAAGGCCACAGAAACATTAGCAACATGTGAAAAATAAGTTAATGAAGACACACTGAGATAGTTGGCAGGGGGCATTTCTTAAAGAGGGACTACATATTAAACTACATTTTGCAGGTGGTTGAACTTACAATACACTTTATGTTTGCTAAACTCCCTTTTGCTATTAAAAACTAGCATATGAGTCATATGAGAAGTTAAAGGGTCAGATAAACCCAATTCTGTGCCTCCTCCCCAACCATGAGAAAATAGTCAAAAGACCCAACTGTAGCAACAGATCCTTCTGTGTCCTAGTGTTTATATCCATACATACTGTACCAATCTGTTGTTGTCTCCAATGAGAAAATAAATATGTAAAACTACTGATCATAAAATGTCTCTACCTTACTTAATCCACTGTTCAGTTTTTTCAGAGTGGTCACTGATACTTGTTCCCACATGGAAATCTGGTTATCAAAACTTACCAAAGTACCAAAAGTTGTAATGGTCACGTTTGCCACATCTCAGAATCTTTTAGCAAATCTAAAATTACATCCATTTTGGTCCTACATTTCCCAAAGCAAAGCCAAAATCCACTTAGGGATGGGACAGTGATTCAACCTATTATTTTGAAAATTAATTCATTTTTACATCAGCTAAGCCTAAATGGTCCCTTGTGCTTTTATTTAAGGACAAATTCCCTTTACATCCCTTTCATCATTTTATCACGTGGTCAGAATAAAAGTGAAATAAATGTACTGGAGACACAAATGTAAAATATGTAACTACAAGGAGCACACACCCCATTCTGTACATGTATAGCTACATATGGAAGCTGTAAAATGCTGTTTTTTATCAGTTGTTTGTACACTAACCCAGGACACTTTCCTAAATGATGTCTCTGCTAAGGGTGCCACTTTAACCAAACTCTTCATCCGTGTTACAGAAGAAGCTGTAGCTGACTTATGAATGAATTTACTGATGGGAGATTGTTGGGGTCAGCTGGATGTGTTGACTTGTTAACTGCATGCATGCTGTATGTTTACTCAGTGAGCCAGCGGTAAAGGAGTGGAACATACATGACCTGTTTTTGCAAGTGTGTGTGTGGGGTTGTGTGTGTGTTTGTGTGTGTGTGTGTGTGTGTGTGTGTGTGTGTGTAGAGGTGCTGAAAACATCTGATGGATTTCCCTCATATATGCACGTGTATGTGTAGTATATAGAACACAGTGTTATTTTTCGTCCCATGAGTTGAGGCAACCCGGGGCCATTGATGATCTCTTACCTAAACTTTCCACAAACCCTGGCTGAGCTAAGTGAAAAATATTGTAGAGAGCATTAGCAGCCTCGTGAACTTAAATATATATTATTTATATTATATATTTTATTTTACCCAGGTCACTCATCATCTTCTTTCTGTGTGTGCACATGCGTTCATAAATGAATGTGTGAAATGTGTATGTTCCCATCTGTGCACAGTTCATACATGTACCACTCCCCCTGCTTCTGTTCAAAAACATGTCTATCACACACACACACACACACACACACACACACACACACACACACACACACACACACACACACACACACACACATACACACAGAGGCCTCACTGAAAATAACACCCCAGTCAACGTCTTCATTTGACTTCATTCACCATCAACAGCCTCATTTTACCTTACCATAATTATACCTCAACCAGCCTCCATTCCCCAGCAACAACATCTGCACTCCATTTCCATCAAGCATGTCAGCATTACCATTACACTGTCAATAAACAAAATCTTGAAATTATTTAACACATCAATATCATATTAGAGTTTTAAATGATAGATTTCCTCCTTCTTTAATGTTACTTTAAATAGCAAACAAAACTGAGTGTATTGCAGCATAAATATAGCGTAGTTCTTAGAATCCTTGAGAACCCTACTTTTGATCCAATTTTTGTCTCATCATACAAAGTACAGTCACAGCATTATAATGTGTGCAGCCAAACACGGCAGTGGCCCAAAAAGGAGAAAGAAATTAGCATAGCTGCTGAAGTGAACCGCAAAGCCTCCTAGTTCATGGTCAGTAACATGAACTTTTAACATTTCCCATTTTCACTTTAAAAATAAACATCCTCCTGATGTAGCCTACAAAAATAAACATTTAGATTAATTTGGTTTGGTTATGTTTTGAATGAAGATTTTGTTATTACAAATTACAGAAAAAATTAAACAACCTATTACTTTCCAAGGTTGTAAATCAATCACTCAATCAATACACCTTGAATGAGAAGAAGAGCAATTAATTGCTCATCTTTCGTGTTCATTTTCAAAGTTATGAGAAATGAAAGGAAAAGGAAAACAGAAAACGTGTGCAAAAAATGTTGCCCCTTGTTACTGATGGAAATTGAGCCTATAGTGGACACAAATCACATATAATGCATATAATTTAGTGCATAGTTTTATGTAATGCGCATTTAAGCATTTGTGAATGCATACACTTTTGGCTCAGGTCAGCACACTGACCTGGATGAGAGGGCAGCAGTTTTTAGATGTGTGAGAGAGCAGAGTGAGATGATGTGAGAGTAAGAGAGGTTTAAAGGGAGACAGAAACAGGGAGACAGCGACGGACAGACCGAGAAATTAGGGGCTCTACTGACCAGAAACTGCTCTGACTCAGACAAAGTCAACATCTTTGCTGACATCACTGACCATCAGCTCCATCATTTCAACTTTAAATGCTTTGATGGCCCAAACAACCTTCATTTGTCTGAACCCACAAGGGTTTTACTACTGCCAGTGAGACAGGGGTAGTCCTGTAGCACTCTGAAAAAAAAAAAAAGCCATAGCAGGTTTATGCTGCATCCAAACACATTAAAGGTTTTTTAAGTCAAATGATTGCACTACACTGGCAAATTCTAGTTTCAAGATGTAAATATTGACCAACTTAAATAATGAGTTTGGTATCTCTAAAAGATGAAAGAAACATTTGCCCAATGTGTGATTTTTTTTGCAGTGGCTGCCTACTTGGAGAGTGGTGTTCTGAATAAGAGGACTGTAGTGTGAGATGAGAGAGGTAGACAACTGACCACAGGCGTCCTGCAGGCACCAGCCAAATATACACTGACTTAATTAACACTTGTAAAATCCCTTAACAAAGCTAACAATGTGATCCATGATAGGTTTCATATATAATGCAACACTACACTGGGAGTCATTACGTATGGGTCTGGGTGTACAAATACACAGTTTGTGGTAGGAAAAACATGGAAGATGGAGGAAAGTTAGGCAATAGAGAAGTATTTTGATGTCAAAACAAGCAAGTTATTTTGATTAATAAACGCTGAGAATTTGCTGATGATGAACCACAAAAAGTCAACATAGAGTAGACTTACATTAAAATGAAAGGGAAATAGTAAAATACGTTAACAAGAAACATTTTAACTAATGTAGACTGATTTCTGAATCACACCTCTACTGAAATGTGAACCACCTGTACCTATTGGAAATCTATTCCTTAATGATATTCCATTTTTAATCCCAACACATGTACTACAAGGAGAATGAAGAGGGATAAGAGGGAGTTTAAGGTTGCGGTTTTATGCACTGGGGGGACAGGCAGGCGAGGGGAAAAGTGGGGGGTCGGGGTTTCAAACCAGCAGCTTCTAATCCTGACACGCTGCCTCTGCCAATTATAAGGGCTTTAAACACGGCCGGTGGGAGGAAAAAACATGACCAGGGAGACCAGACTAGCGCCGGGGCGTATTTAGCAACATACAGGCAGACTGTAATTACATATATGGCCAACAGAGAGATTTAATGACTTTTTCCTCCTTCTACTGATTGACAAGGCAGAAGTTGGGGGGTGAGGGGGAATGGTGGTGGATAAGAGATGGCAATGAGAGAGAAAGCGAGTTTAATTTTAGCAGAAAATGAACATTTCTGGATTTTTGTTGAATAGGCTTTAATACATTGACATACCTTTACCATAACATGATCGATCATTCTGCCAGAGAGGATTAGAATATTTTGTTATGAATGAATGTAGGGAATATTATTATTATTATTATTATTATTATAATTATTATTATTTTTTTTTTTTTATTACATATATTAAAATACACAGTGAGGTGTGTAAGTATTCGGAGCAAATATTTTTGTTGGAAGTTCGTTCTTGACCTTGGGAACAGCATGTGTGATCTTAACTCAAAGGTCAACCTACTAGCTTTGTTCTGAGCTTTCGACTGCATCTCGCTCTCTTCATCACATGAGCAAGTTTCATTAGGGAATCGAGGTGAGTCCGATGATATCATGTGACCTACTATACAAGCAGAACATCATGAGTGAGTGTAACCTCTGCCTCGATTCAAGGTAGTCAATTAACCTTTGAGTTGACACTGTTTTGTCACACATGCTGACTTTCAGCTTTGATGGTGTTTACATCCACATCAGCTGGACATGGTAACCCATCTTAACTTAAAGTCATCATAATATTATAATTGTTTGGTTCATCAGCAGAAACTTGGTATCTTCCCTGGTCATGCTCTGTCAGGTCTATACTGCAGCCAGCTTCAGGTCTGGGTTGTTTTGGGGGCTCAGTCTGGTCTTCAGAAAGTGAGACATTCTCAACTGGATTGAGATGGTCTGACTGACTTTGCCAGTCAAAAACCTTCTACAAGTCCTTGATTGCTTTGACTGTATAGTTGGAGTTGTATTTCTCCTGCATGTATTACTTTAAAATGGCCTTGCTTTCCACACTGTTCATCAAATATGTGTATGTGGTTACCTTCAGACCTTTAAAGTTAAAAGTCATACAACAAGCCATGTACCATACAATACATATGTTCCACAGTGTTCCTAACTCATAATCCTATATACTCTAATCTAGTAAGAATGGGTAGGAACAATACAAAGTAATATTTAAGGTATCTCGTAGTGTTTGTTTAGTGGCAATCTGAGGGGTGACCTTTATGCCATTACCACTGAACAGTAGTATCTAAACAAGTCTACAGCTATTCTAGCAGCTATACTTAGGCATGGCGGTGCTCTGAGCATACAAGGCTCAGCATGCCAACATACCCACAGTGTGAATGTTTACATGCAGATGTTTAACAGGCATAATGTTATAATGTTCAAGTTAGTTTGGTGTGTTAGCATGCTAACATTAGCAAACTAAACACAAAGTGCAACTGAGGCTCATGGAATGTGTTTTTCAGGTATTTGGTCATAAACAAAACTAGTGGACAAATTCAAATTTTGACCAGATAACGGCGGCAGATGAAATGACTGCAGATCACTGAAGTTATTACAATTCCTGCTTATGAATATGAAAATCTGTATCACAACTCATGGCAATTCATCAAATAGTTTAACAATATCAAAGTGCCGCTACAGGAACACTCAGGCGATCACCAAAATCATTTGTATACATCTGTGAACCATGAATGTTTATACAAACTTTGAGGCTATCCATCCAGTGGATGCTGAGATAGCTCACAGGATAACTGAAAAGTCAAGAGAGCGTTAAAGTCATGAGGATTCATCCTCTATGTACCCCTGATATCTGTACCACATTTCATGGCAATCCATTCAATATAAACAGTAACTAAGAAAGTATCATAAAATAAGACTATGTGAACATCCTGGTGGTGGTAGAGGAAAGGTTAGAGGGTTAGCAACAGTCAGTAGACTTCATCCTCTGAGGACCATGAATGTCTATAAAAAAAACTTTATGGCAATCCTTCAAATAGTTGTAGAGATATTTCAGTCTGGAACAAAGTGGTTGGCCGGTACCGCCCTAGTGTGCCACGTACTAGCAAAGCTTAAAACTATCCAGTGATAAGAAAGAAACAACTGTATAGGTCCCGTCTGTTTGGTCGAAATTAGAGCAATGTTGCAATCATAGTGGAAAAGAAGAATTCAGGTTTGAAAATATTTGATAACTTTTTGGGATAGGAAATGTGAATGTGTCTGTATGTTTTACGTAGTGTGTGCATTACATTTGAGTTACAGAGGTAACTGTTTGTTTCTCAGGAAGATAATTGCCTGGGGATCTTTGAAAAATGACAGAAGGTTGTTTAATAACTCTTGAAGGTGTTTCCAGAATCCTCAAAGACTCTATACAAATTATTCTCAACCACTGCATAATAAAAATGACTTTTAACTTGTTTTCCAAGTGGGTCTGTTTCCTATCCCACAAAGTGGAATAGGAAACAGGTTAAGAATCATTTTTATTGTGCAGTGGACAGTTACTGTAGTCTTAAGTGAAATTAACTGTATCTCACAACAGATTTGTCATTGTACTTGGTTTATTGCAACAACGAATGCCTAAAATCCTGAATCATGAACTGAATTTATCATTGGATCTGAAATCTGCCTAATATTACTTTTATCTGTTGGCTATAACAATTTCTTAATCATTTGAGACCCACAGAACCATGATGTTTTCATATGTTGTTTGTAGATAGCGTGCTGCTCTTGTTTACTCCCTTGCGAGCATCTTACATCATTACAACCGCAGCAACATAATAATAGCGTGCACTGCAGACACACACACAAACAGACATCCACACACACACACACACACACACACACACACACACACACACCTCATCCCATCCTTTCATTGCACACCACATTCACACTTCCCGTAAAACCCTGGCTTCTTAAACGATGGGTCGGAACCCAAGATGGGTCTCAGCCTTACTTCCGGTGGGTTGCCACATGATAAAGAGCCCTCATATTGTTTAATGAGGCTGCATCCTGGGCTATATTTCTCCTTTTGGTTTAAAAGGCAGAGGATGTGAAAGAAGCTTCAATAAACATCCCTTTTATTGGTGATAGATCTCTCCAACCCCCCATCTTTCCTCTATCCATCAAAAAGTTCTAGTCTCCACCTTTAATTTCTTCCTTCAAATCTCTCTAATCTTTGTCTCACAATATGACCACAATCCGTTACCATGGAGATGGCTGTGTTACTGTTCATAACACCAGGTACAATTGGAGGTTATTGGACTATACATAGTTTATTTACTATACACAGAACTCCACAATGTATAAACTGTTAAAAATTTACTTAAATTCACCAAAATATTGTCATGGTTGGGAACAAGGTTTAAAATAGACAGTCTGGGTTTAACATTTTTTTGGTGAACCAATGGGTATAATATTTCAGCTGGTAACATTTCCAATCAAAGAAGCACTGCTTCTGAATCATTGGTGGAAGATGACTCAGGCCATGACAAGCCCCATTTGCTGCTGCTGTGAAAAAGTCATAAGTTGATCAAATAGATCTTAAGACATATACTGACAATACAGTAAAACAGAGCAAAATCAATACCATAAAGCTTTGTATCGCATATATTTGTAAATATTTACACTGGTTTCGGAAAATGGAGACGAATCATCCCAAACCTGTCAAAGTGTACTTAACAATAACTTCACTTATGCCCTGGCCAGAAACTGAGACTTTGATATGGAGGTTTTTGTTCTTGATAATGTACTATTGATAAAAGTCAAGGATTCAAAGGGGTCTTGAAAGGCAAGTAAAATGGAATATCATGCACTTGTGATGAGTTAGGTGGAAATCAATGTTTAATATCGTATAACACCTTACCAAAGAATACTTAATCAAGTACTGCTGCCAGTAACGGTCCAACCAGATCAATTCCCGTCACTCGTCACTCTGAAATTTGAGAGCTTTCTAAACAGATAAAGCTGCCCCAGCTCTGTGTATTTGTAATCCTACAGATTCCCAGGCCCCCTGAATCATCATCCACCATGTGCTCTGAACTAATTCAAAACATGGGTGCAGCATTTAAGAGGTGGAGGAAGCTTTACACCATGAAAAACCTCAATATTACTGTAGATTATTTATTGGACAGGTATGTATGAAGTAATGCTTCTCATACAAGCTAACTATCTAGTATTTTTTAAGATTTATAAACATCTTCACTAGTCATATTACCTCATAATACCTTATCGTGTCTGCTGTTTGTCAGCTGTATTTCTAGGAATGATGGAGCTTTGAATGTTTGGCAGTGTAACCTAATCTCACCTGAAATGTTGCTAATCATTCAAATTGTGAACAATTAACTTGTCATTTTGCAATGTTTGACAGATACACCAAACATAAGGGCCACATATTCCTGTATATTCCTGTATCGGTTATCTAAAGGTTTTAAACTTGAAAATAGTATGTGAAAAGTCAATGTATAGAATTGATTGAAAGTGTTATACCCTTTTACACTCTTAACTAGATATTCTATTATTAAATAACCAAACTTTACATTGCCCCTTGTCTTGTAAAACTACAAAACAATACTCATATTGAATATTTGTCTCACTATCTCCTGCTATTTTTCTAACACTCAAACAGATCTGTAAACTTGAACAGGATGCCAGGGCAGTGTCCCTCCACACACATACACACACATACACACACACACACACACACACACACACACACACACACACACACACACACTTACATACATCTTGCTCCCAGCAGATGTTTCGTCCACCACTGCCTTCCCAGAAACCCACAAGTGAGCGTATTTTCCCGCCGCATGGGTCGGGGAGCAAAACCACTGAAGAAGACCGCTGCACCCCAACATAAAACAAAACACCAGAGGGAAAAAAATGTACAGAAAACCTTTCAAAAAGGAAAGGAAGGGAAAAAAGCAAAGGATTTTCTAATCCATCCTTTATTGAGGTGGCTGGTTTTCGGCAGCGCAACCTTTTTTATGTGTGAGAAGCCTGGCCTGTAATTTGGGTAGCCACGACGACCAGAGGGACTTGTAATAAAACGAGACTCTATTCTGGGATGCTCTGTAATAATGGACGCCACCATCCACTCCTCTTGTTAGAGATGGAAGGATGGATGGAGGGATAGATGGATGGATGGACAGATGGATGGCAGCATCACATGTAGACAGACTGAGAGACAGATGGACAGTGGATGGACACGAGCGCTTTGTGCAGAAGGAAATTGGACCGACAGAGGAATAGGTCAAACTAAAAGCAAAAACCTGAATCAATAGCCAGATATTCTTGTTAGACAATTAAAAACATTGACTGGGATGGATACATGAATAGACAAATGGATAGGTGGCTTGATAGCTAGATAACACGCTACCTAATTAAATGCACTCAAGCTCACACTAACTAACTCATTCACTCTCAGACTCCCTCTCAAACATCCTAACCTACCTATTGTGATCAATACCTGGCAGGACTTCTGAGTGGCCAATATGCCCTTCAACACTGTTACAAGTCCCTGTGGTTGAATTTCTGCATTCAGACACCTCTCTATAATCTCCACGCCATGTTAACAGTCACCCATTATGCAAAGGCCATAATTAGGAAATCACATTGGCATATACATCCTGTCATTAGAAGTGTCTATTGCTATTGCATTGTAATTACATTTTAGTAGGTTGTTATTACACCATTTAGAAGCTGTCTGTCTTACCTCAATCTCCTCCTTAATTGGTTATGCTGGTCTGTCCCGCCCCCCAGGTCCGCCCACCTCTTTGACGGAACATTCCAGTGGTCTAAGCATTTTAAGCTGGAGAGTATTACAACTGAGTCTAATATGCCACAGAATGAAAGAAATGAAGGAGGAGGAAAAAAAAAGTGGGCAGAGCGAGAGAGAGAATTTGGTGAAAGACAGAACTTGGGAAGAGGGGTAAAAAAAAAAGGGATTGAGAAGAAATGAAAGAGGGAAAAAAGGGTGAAAAACACAGTTTTCTTGTTGCATGACAGATTCCCTCCCAGCCAACCAAGGCTTGTCCTTTAATACCCAGAAGCCTTCATGTGGCTTCTCAACGATTGCACATGGGGCAAAGCTGACCACATTGCTGCCACGCTGCTTATTATACTGCATTGCTCACACTCTGCATGTGTGTTTGCATGTGTGTGTGTGTGTGTGTGTGTGTGTGTGAGAGAGACTAAGTGCCCATATACAGTACAGTAAATGCGTACACATGCAAGTGTGCATGTGTAAGCTTGTTGGAGAGCAGCATCACTCATGCAGAGAAGCGTTCAATGAGACTTGCATGTCTTAATTTGTCAACACCCTGGTGATGGATGGAAGAGAGAAAACGGGGGGAAGTTTTTAAAAATGTGTAGTAGAAATTAGGAAAGAAGAGATAGGAAAGATATTTTTAAAGCAATGCTGAATGTTGTATTACAAGTTTTTAAACAGAAGTAAAGCTTGTAATAATTAAAAAGATGTATGATCTGTCCTTTTATGTCTCAGTTTAGAATGTGAAACTATGAGCATTGTGTGGATTTCTTCTAATTTACGTATCACAAACTTGCTGCTATAAGGGTACAAATATGGAAAGCTATTAAATAATAATTTTAAATATAATTTGAGTTCATTGATCTAAATGTTGGTGGAGGTTAGAAAGAGGTCAGTTTGTGTAAATTCGCTTACATAATAACAACGTTATGAACTGTTAAAATTTATTTAAACAGCATCATGAAGAAGATGAAAAAGATACAAATGTTTTCTTTAATTGTAGGTAATCCCGAGTGCAGACGACCTCAGCAAGAATGACTGCACTGTATTTACCATCAATGGGAAAATGGACATTCTCATAAGAAGGTAAAAATAAACAATATAATTCCGAACCAACAAGACTTTACTTCATTATGGCATTTCATACACATGTATATACCATACCGGCTCACCCACACAAATACAGGCCAACAGGACACACTGTAAGAGTTTTCCACCACTGTCAAAGGCAAGAATAGATGGATGAAGGAGAGGAAAATGAAGGACGGAGACTATGACATGAAGCAAAACATGTGTTCCTTTATACTGACCGCAAGGACTTCCTCTTTATGACCTTCGTGACCAGCCTTGTAGGCAGCATGCACACACATACACACATAAACACGCATACAAAGCGCAACTTTCTAAAACTTCCTATAAACCAGACATCTGATACAAATCACATATTTGAATGTATCTAAAGTAATGATGACATTATTTAGAAATTATCCGAAAAAAATCTGATCTAAAAACAAATAATTTTACATGGCAGATTGACTGGTCACAAGGAGAAGGCACGATTGTACTTGTCTAATTTTGATATTTGCCCCTGAAAACTGGCTCCTGAGACATGCAAAGACCAAAAGGTGCTAATCAGCAGTAATAAGACCAAATAAATATTAACATTTGATGCAATTTTTTCTTTTTCAGACATTAAATTGTAAATTTGACACATACAATCTAACACACACACATATACAGACCCTAAATACAGCATAGTCATTTGTATAATACTCACTAATACTGCAATACTTGTACATATCCACCACTCTGGAATAGTATATGAACAGTGAACCCATGGGATGTGTGGAATAGCTATAT
Source organism: Dicentrarchus labrax (assembly GCF_905237075.1). Lineage (NCBI taxonomy): Eukaryota > Metazoa > Chordata > Actinopteri > Moronidae > Dicentrarchus > Dicentrarchus labrax. The sequence continues at coordinate 13,154,938 of NW_026136706.1, forward strand.
ATACACTATCCACATTTATACACAGTAATGTTTACGTCAGTACTTTTACACATTAATACTAATGTTAAATATTGTTAATGGTAAAATAGTTTGACAGTTATCCAATTTTACAATAGATGTCCAGCATTTAAATAATATATAATAACAAATTAGCAGTAGTCGTAGGCCTTTTTCAATAGCGTCATTTTGATGTCACAGTAGGAAAAGTAATTAATAATGGCTGAATTCCATGTACCTGCTTCAGTTTCAGGGTCCCATTTTTTCTTTCATGCTGGCTCATTGTCACCGTTGTAGTTTACTGGCACACTTGAATTGAACTGATCTATCATTATTGTTATTCACCGTTGCTTTTCCCGCTACGACAAGTCGAAATGTCTCCTGTAAAAGAAACATTAATTCATACTCATATTACAGTGTGCACAACCTCATCACGTAGCACCGGTAGCACTGTGCATACTGATACTGATTCTAATCTGATGCGCAATGGGTTGTTCAACATTACTGGATGTTTGCTACCCTCTGCTGCTCAACAGTCGAACTTCAACAATTCATTTGAATTACTGATAAAAGTCAAATAAACCTGAACTGAAGAGGATTTTTTTTTCTAGGCAACAAGCCTGAAAACACACACTGAACAAGCACATTCATATTTGTAAATCATTTCTTATACCAACTTTTTTTCTATTTTTAAAATAGTCTTTTGCCAATATCCATTTGATCATTATTATCAACAACAATTACCAGTATTATACCTGTTTGTCTCTAAAAATTCTGACCATGACTCATGTACTCATCTAAATTATAGTCACTCAGCAGCTTTAGGTCAGAACTTCCAAATATAGAAAAGGCAGGAAGACACACACACACACACACACACACACACACACACACACAGACACACACAGACACACTATATTTATATTATAGTAGCTCAGTGTTTTAGAGTGTTTGTCAGAGGGCTTTAAAAAGTTGTCAAATGGCCGATTACAGTCAGCCAAAAAGGGCTAGAGGTGTGTGCGCGTGTGCATATGTGTGTGTTTGCTTGCCCGTGTGTGCGGACAGGAAGTGGCGGTGGCTGGTTTGAGGTCAGTGGCAGGAAAGAATGGTAACTATGCTGTTGCTGTGACTACGGCTGGTCACAGCGCAGGCTTTGGGTTTCCTGACACGCTGCAGCCTGAAACCGCATCCCACCATCACTCCATCCATCCGTCCAAACCTGCAGCTTCTGTGTCATTGATCATTTTACAATCAATCATTATGTTAATCCATCTCACCTTTATACCTTTTCTCCCCTTGTGTGCATTCCTTCGCCTCTCTCTCTTTCTCTTTTTCATCCACCCAGCATCCCACAACACTCCAACACCCCACTCCATGCCCAGTGGCATCTATATAAAATGCTTCCTTACTAAATGCTGCTCCACCCTTCTCTTTAAACATTAAACGCTGCACAACAGCGTGACCACAGGAACTAAAAGGCCGTGTTTCTGTGCTGTTTACTAGCCTGAGGCATACCGCATCCCTCTCATTCACATCTGGGCCCACAACCATCTACAACCAATGAGAGGGGGACCAAATGATATCACCACAGTGAGGAAATTCATCACTTATGGCACTTTCTGTCAGAATTTCATTGTCGAACAACATGACAGCAATGATAAACAGTCATAAAATTTGAATTTGTGTTGTTTTTTTAAATGTATGGTATAATCTCACAGCATGTTAAGGTATTAATCTAGTATCACTGTTTAGGTTCATGAACACAAGTACTGCCTCCTCTTAACTATTTGGTTATCATTCAGTGGGTAAAATATTTACTTGAGATCTGCCATCTAAATCAATTGGTAATGGGAATTTCACAAATATTCAAGGGTCACAATTATAAAAGGGAAATAAACAAATCCCCAAACAAAATCCCACCAGTAGATGTCAGCATTGGCAAAGAAAAGCATCAAATGAGGACGCAAATGATGCCAAAGGAGGGTAATGGGTTCACTAGTTCAGCACAACTGCATGGAAACTTTCAGAAACCATCAACTGAACGCCTTCAAACGTGCACCAGTTTGAACCATCATCATTTCCACTATGCATTTTGTAATACCTGCACATTAACAGAAGGGATTTTCGATTTAGTTGTGCTGAATAGAAAATTGTCCACTGGAGCCATTCCGGTACAAATTAAAGGTCTTATTACTTGCACTCAGTTTATTTCACCTCTAACTGCATTTTTACATTACATCACAACATTAGACTGATCCCAGATGATTCTGATTGTATGTCATTTTTACTCATTTAAACTTCATCATTTTATTTTCTTTCATTTTATACGTTATTATTTATTTTAATTCGCCAAGTCTTTTACGATCTAACGAACACTGCTCATTTAACGCCATTAATTTAGTTAGTATAAACAATTAAAACTGGTCACAGACCCCTGGCCTCAGACTGGAACGCGCATGCGCAAAGCAGAGGGAACTAGCACTCTGCCAGCTCAGCTGACAACCGGAGCAGCTCGGCGGCCAGAGGATGATGGCAGACTCTGCAAGTACCGAAGAAGTAGCTGTGATCGGTAACACCGATATCACTTCAGCGGAATCCGAAAACAACATCATAAACACGGTTGTACTCTTTGTTTTTGTCTATGACAAACATTTCTGGGGTTTAAAAAGCTGATGGCACAAAACTTTCCCCAACAGGCCTAATGTATCAGTGAACAGTTCATGTTAGCGAGGTTTGTGTCATAATATATCATGGAGCTTCTTAAAAAGAAAAAGGCTGTAGCATTTGTTTGGGGAGGGGAAATGTTAACCTAGCTGGCTTCAAAGCTAAATGTAACTATTTACAAAGTTAGCTAACGAGTTGATTTTGCTAAAAGGGGCTTTGAAGCTACTTTGTAAACTTTTCTCCTGACGTTAGCTTGCTAGCTAGCAAGTCTAAACACTAAGCCTAAAGTTTTATTTCGCAGGTTTAAAACACAAGTCCTCGTTGTGTCCTTAATTACAGTGGTTTCTTGTGTGAATGGGGTACATTTCCGTATACACAAGCAACGAGTAGTTATTTAGTAGTTCTTTGGTGGTACAGTAATAATGTTACTATCTTGTCTTGTGACCTGCACACTCCTGTCATTACCCTGTGTGAAGAAGCCCAGTGTTACTGTATCCTCAGTGTAAAATGAGCCGCCTGTCCCTCTGTGTACATCTGGTTTCATGCTTGTCTGTCTGTTTACAATAGAATCGATTACTATGATACAACTTGAGTGGAAGATCGACTCTCTTGTTGCCTTAATCTCTAAGAACCACACTCTTACCCTGCACCTCCATCTTATATTTGTCTCATAGCTTTTGTGTTTTACCTGTCAATAATTGTGTTTATGTTTTGTCTGTGTAGATGGTGGAGAGGGGGACAGCTCTGTTGAGAAAAATGGAGATAAATGTGGCAGAGGCAGAGAAGAGAACAGGGAAGAACACCGTTAACATGCAGGAAACCTATACTGTCTACCTCATAGAAACCCGGTAGGTTGTATAAATATATATATATATATATTTATATGTACAGCATATGCAAACATTAATATGGTGGTGCCGAGGAAAAACAGCAGTGACAAGAAGGATACATTTGCTTTCTTGTGCACAACTTTATTTCACTGTGTCCTTATGAAGCCATATACTTCCTTGAAAGGATGAAACAGGACCGTGAAGCTCTGTGTATCTTATTTGATTGGATTTTAATGCTAGATATTATCCTTTTTGACATGACAACATTGTTATACCTTGACCAAATATGATAATTGCAGCTGTAATTTTGATGTTATAGTGTTTGTCCATAATTTAAAGTTCTGTAACGGTTCACAGCGCAAAACCTTTCTCAGTGGGTAGAATAAAGACTTGTACACTTATTAAGGTTGCTTATTTAATCCGGTTAAGCGGAACAAGATCAAGGAGGAGAAAAGCTGGCACTGATTGCCTAACTACCTTGTTAGACCTTGTTACTGTTACTGTGAGTTGTGTCCATAGGTGCTGAATCTTTTTAAAAAGATAGTCACAATGCCTCTGACAAGATTATTTTCCTCCTTCCCATTCTCAGAAAAGGCAGTTGGCAAAGTCAAAGTGACTCATTTTGTGCCACGTTGAACAACAGTAGCTTCAGTGTCTTTACACTTCTGTGATGAATAAAAATACTCTTTATTCCAATTTGTCTGTCTGCAGGCCAGCTGAATCTGTCCCAGAGGGGGGTACGCCTGCCACGCCCGACACTTTGTGGAGACGCTACAGCGAGTTTGAGCTGCTCAGAATGTACCTCCTGGTCACCTACCCTTACATCATCGTTCCTCCACTACCAGAGAAAAGGGTGAGTGACACATACGTGGAAGGAGAAATATAATGAACAAAATAATATGAATTGCATGTGATTAATTTGTTTGGTATAACTAAACCCTGTGATTGATGACTTCACACTCATCTGTTGTTGGTTAATGACGTTTAATCAGTCTGACTTAGTTTGCTCTCAGTTTCTTCCTGGTAGGAGATATACTCCCCTTGTCTTTTTGTCACTTTTATCTGTTTTACTGCTTGAATTGTGCCTTTTTTGTAGGCAGAGTTTGTGTGGCACAAGCTGTCAGCCGATAACCTCGACCCAGACTTTGTTGAGCGACGGAGAGTCGGCCTGGAAAACTTCTTGCTGCGTGTTGCATCACATCCTGTCCTTTCCAATGACAAAATCTTCTTCCTCTTTCTGACGGAGGTTAGCGCTCGAACTTGTTCTACTTAATGTCCCATTGAAGTCTCCTGCTGTACATATGCTGGCATGCACACCCTCACACATTCACAGTCTGACAGGGATCTCAAACTGACAACACTATTATAGCACTAGCTGCGCTTGTGGTAAGATACAGAAAAAGATTAAGAAAGGAGATAAGGCAGACCATTCAGAAGGCATATCACGCTGTAGTGGCAAAAAATAGAGGCTGAACCGGTTTGTGGTGGGAGGCCTCTGCGATGACACCATCAATCATAATTATTTCCATTCTTGCAGAGTCTTGCCATTTGATGCACCTTTTCAACTGAATTTCTGGATTTGTAGCAGCGTGTCTTATTGTAGTGCAATTGTATGCTGGAAAGCCCCATTGTTATAGAGTATACTTCATAATCCTGTCTGTCATGTGTCATCTGTCCTCAGGAGAAGGGATGGAGGGAAGAGGTTTTGGACACAGGCTTCCAAGACAAGGTATGCAGTTAGTACTTGACACTTTGCAAGTTGCATAGTACATTGACAAGTAAAAGCAATTCAGCAAGAGGAGACAGCTGAGTCACTTTACTGAGAATTTAGTTGTTAACTAACGTCTACCTCTTCATAGCTTCTCCTCTATGCAAAATAAGTCTCCCTTAACGTGTTTGTAATTCTGTTCCCTACCAGGTGGACTCCAGACTAAAGTCTCTGAGTGCCATGTTCAGAGTCAAGAACCCTGACAAGTAGGTGTATAACAGACAGGTGGCTTTGTCCCAAAATAAAGTTTACTTTTACTTTAAGAGTTTTGTACGAGTGGACTGGATTAAACATGATGATCACAGTGACCAAAAGGTAGTGAAGAGGTATCAGTATTAGACACAAACTGAAATACAATTGCTTCGATTAATTTAAACAATGTTGGAGTTATAATCCATTTCTTGTGTTCTTCAGGCGATTCACAGCACTGAAACAGTACAGTGATGAACTGAACACTGTCATCTCTCAGTTACTCAGGGTGCGGGCGGTGAGTTTTGGCACGTGCGGGCACACACACACACGCCTATATTTAAATTTCTGCCTAGGTTCTGGCCAGTGGTTTACATGTTTTGCATACTGCATTGTATAACGTGGTTGTCCATATTTCACTGAAATTCAGTCTGCTAACTCCTGAGAAAATGGCTAGATTCTTTTTGACTTTCTTCATCAATTACTTCTGCTCTCTGCCATTTTGTCCTGGGCAAATAGTGCAAAGTCAGCTTGTGCGAGCACTTCCTACATTTATTTATGAACCAGTACTGGTCTGGATTCACTTTTCTGGCTTTTTTATTTATTTATATATAGCAACGTATTATTTAAATTATGTAACTGTTCATGGCTGATTTCATTGTCTTTATTCTAGAGAGTAGCAGACAGGCTGTATGGCGTTTACAAGGTCCACGGTAACTACGGCAGAGTTTTTAGGTGAGAAACATACATAAAAACATGTAACTGCATTTTCACATGAATAAAATAATTGTTTTTCCCCAAAAGAGGGCCCTAGATTTAAACAAAATAAGTTGCAATTAAATGTCATTTGGTTTATCCAGCTACCTTTGATCTACACAGTTGCTTATAGAACATGTAAGCTGTGTCATATTGTAAATCTCGCAAAAATCTTACATTTTATGGCATAAGGAAATAGAGGTACACTTATTTTACATGTAGTATACATACTGATGCATTCAGTATTAGAGGGAGCTATTGGCTAATTCCTTTATTCATGGAAAGACTATATTCTTCCCTCACCATTCTCTTAATAAGATAAATTGTGTGCTTGAGATGCTTAGCTAATAAACACTGACGATCAGACATTTTTGAATACATTTATGTGCAAATGGCGACACACAAAGCACCATGTTTGATTGACACATTTGATTGTTGTGTCTCCAGTGAGTGGAGCGCTATAGAAAAAGAGATGGGAGATGGACTACAGAGTGCTGGCCACCACATGGACACGTAAGTAGTAGATTAAAGATGCTCTCCAACTAGTATACCCTCTCATATACTCAGAGTTTAGCTTATACTTAAATGTATTTACTAAAGCAGTAATGGACCAGTCTTTAAACTACTAACTTAGACACATTCTCACACATGAGGCATTTTTTTTTTTTTTTCTTATGAATGCTACTTATGTGCACAGGTATGCTGCATCAATAGATGACATTCTTGAGGAGGAGGAGCACTATGCTGACCAGCTGAAAGAATACCTGTTCTACACTGACGCTGTCAGGTAAGTGTTTTTATGTGTTTTAAAAATGGGGAAGCACATACCTTTATCGGGCCTAACAAGAAACTGTCACGCAGTATTAGTGAATTTGGCTGATGGTCCTATCAGGATTGACAGGCCAATAGAATTGACATTAAGGCATCATACAGTATAAATATATGAATCCTGCTGGAGTGTGTTTGATTAGCTGACTAATTTCCAAGTAGAGATATCAAACATTTGGCAGTTGCTGCTTTTCAGTTGCTGCTTTTCAGTTGCTGCTTTTCACACAAAACAAGACATTTGATGGTGTCGCGTTGTATCTTGGAATTTGAATTTTTCACTGTTTTCTTATGCCGCCCTACATATGCATATAGTATATATTCCCCCTCCTGGTTCAGGGCATTGGTCATTGTTGACATTAAATTTTTCAAAGCTGCACTCCCTTGTTCTCTCATGTTTGTCTTTATCCTCATTCAAAACGACATGCAACAGCACCAATGCAAATGCTTATTTGCTTATTAAACCACCGTCTTTGAGCAGAGCACATAATGCAGACCTGTAGTTGTTAACCAACACTTATGTTTGGGCTCCTCGACTGGATGGAAATCAGTTATGTCTTACTTTATTATTAGCAGTAGTTGAAGCATAATGTCTGTTTGTTGTAATAACACTATCAGGGTGCAAAAAAAACGTATTAGAATTACAATTTTTTATATTTTTTAAATACAATTTTAAAACAATTGTCCATCTGTGTTTGTGAATTAAGGTCAGTATGCAGGAAACATGAGTTGATCCAGTATGAGTTGGAGATGGCAGTTCAGGACCTCGCCCATAAGAAGCAACAGAAAGAAGAGCTGGCGACTGGGGTAACACACTAGGACTCACACACTAGTTATCTCACTATATCTCACTTTCTCCTACACATCCTGGGCAAATACACAAGTGCTATACACACACTCTCGCTATGCCAAGTTAGTTGTTGAAATTGTCGAGCTCAATAAATTAATCAGCAGAATTAGGTGTTTAAAAACATTTTAGTGGTCCAATTCGATGAAAACATCAGTTAATTTGTGTGTGTTTGTGTGAATGTGTGTGTGTCTGTGTGAATGTGTGTGCGTCTGTGTGAATGTGTGTGCGTCTGTGTGAATGTGTGTGTGCAGACGGTGCGCGTCTTTTCACTGAAGGGGATGACCAGTAAACTGTTCGGCCAAGAGAGTCAGGAGCAGAGGGAGAGCCGGTTGGCAGCCTTGGATCAGAGTATCCAGGAGGGAGAGGAAACCGTCATGGAGAAGAACACGGAGTGCAAGTAAGCTATAAAACACCAATAAATCAATCTTTAATTTGGATGATGACTGATTTATAGTTTTAACCCATGGAATATGTATCACCACCACAACTTTGGAACTGAAGTGGTCGCTGCTGTTGAGAAATGATTATCAATAACAAGACAACAGATACCTGATTAGTTTTTCCAAAAGTGGTGGATGGAGTTACACAGTCAAATTCAGGCACTGCGTACGATTTAAAAAGGTGTCAGTAATATTATTTATAGTCATTTTGAAAAGAAAAGCCACCTGCATCAATAAAGAAAAGCAGGAAGTAGCATAGTCAATACATAAAAACATAAACCAGGAGCGAGCCAAATACCACATTGTTTGTTCAGTTTCTTCTTCCTCTACAGTGCACGTTCTTCCCCCTTCACGCCTACTCTTCCTCATAAACTGAAAATAGCATGTTTTTTGTTTGTGATTGTGTCTTCAGAGAGTTTGTGCGAACAGCCTGGGAAGACATTGAACGTTTTAAGGAGCAGAAGGACAAAGATTTGCGTGAAGCACTAATCAGCTACGCCATTATGCAGATCAGCATGTGTAAGAAGGTATGGGGTTCTTGTGTCTTCTCTTTCTTCCCAGTTTGAGTTTGTTCTTGCATACTTGCCTACTTAAAAAAAATAAAAAGCCAGATAATTTGTGATTGATTGTTCAGCAGCTCCATTATTCAAAAACGACAACAAAAAGAAAAGTCTTGTTTTTGTTGTCTTTGTTTTAAAATCGCTTCTATTCTCTGTCTCAGGGAATCCAGGTGTGGTCCAACGCTAAGGAGTGTTTCAACAAAATGTGAGCCACTTTCCAGCCAATCGTTCTCTTGCACCGAAACAATAGTTAATCACATTGTTCAGAGTGAGACCATCAGCCAATCATTCAACTGCAGTTTTACACAGACGGCCATGGGAGCCCAAATACTGCCTTCACATTGTTTGTGACGCTGAATTTAAGAATGATTCTGTCTCCTTTTCTCTCTCGGTCTCTCACACACATTTATTTAAAAAAGTAATTAATTAGATCCATGCCTTTTTAAATCAAAGTGTCTTAACCGTACTATTCTCTTGGCACTCTGCTGACTTTCATACTGCAGATGATCCATGTTTTCAATATTTTTTCCTGAATTGGTTGCACAGCTGACAGCATGTCCAAGAGGAAAATCCTGAACTAATAATGCATGATAGTTGCGCGGTGGGAAGAGCTGTGCAGTGTATTTCAGTCGTTATGCTTTTCTTGACTCATCTCACACCTTGAAAATGAGCAGAATTTAGTCATGAGAAGCTGTGCATTTCAATCAGTGGTTCATTTGACTCTTTTTAGAGTTACTTGTCTCAGAGAAATTGAAACAAACAGTGTTTTGTGCTTTTCCATGTGTTGTTTTCGAGAGTCTACTTACATATAGGGATATCACTTAAAATACAGTTCTCTGATGATAAAGAGGCAATGAATGGAGGAAAAAAAACTACACTTGTCACAAATAGCACCAGTGACCACCTTGGTTGGTCTTATTTGACACTTCTAAACACAATTAATTGGCACTCCTCTAAAGAATTGAACTTGTACTTTGATAATTGGCCTTTCTCTTAAGCTAAAGTCTGCAAAATTTCAAATTGTCTCAATGCAAGAGCATCCTGGCCTTCCAGTTGTGCATTGTAATCAAAAGAGAAAAACTAGGGAATTGGAGAATTCAATCAATTAACTAAATTAGCTGAAATTCTTGTGATCAGTCAGAAAGAAATTGGACTGTAAGGTAAAGGGAAGATGAACCACACTTTAGGAAACCACTACACATTCACATTTTCTTTTCTACTTTTTCATATATTTCATACACTTCATGCTGAAGTCAGTCTATGCTGTTATTGATCAGCTGACCAAAGTGCTTACGACCAAGTACTTGTATTGTACAGATCACATGGGTAGCACCAGTGAGGGGTGGACGAGCTCGGGGTAGTTTTGTTAATTGATATAGATTTTTTTCATTTGTGCCAAATGCAAAGAGCCATGAGTAAGATACAGTTTGTTACAGTAGAGCCTTTTTAATTCTTAAACTCTTCAGTGGAAGCTCTTTGGAGGACTGCAACATGGTGCCCCCACAAGCTACCTGATCTACCAAGTACAAACACAAGTGTTGTTAAAGGAAACACATGCAGATCAACAGGCTACATGGCTTTGGTACAATATTTAAGTACAACAGAGGAGGGACAACAAACTTGTTTGACCCTCTCTGCCCGCCGTCAATGTGCCTCACCACTTTTCTGATATTGAGTCACTGCACTAAATAATCGACCAGAGTTCAGAGAATTCCTCAGGTCAATGTTTACGAAAAATACTGACCAAATAATGACAACCCTTAATTGCATGTTTGATCCTCGAAATCCTCATTACTTTAAGCTTACACAATGCATGTTATACTGTTCCTTCCTTTATAATATCCATCTGAGGAGGACAAATTGGTACAAAATGGATATGGATATATATATATATATAAAAGTTGTGCAGAGATTATTTTTCATCAGCATATGCTATCTTTTCAGAATAAACACGATCAGTTTACTGGAATAATCCCAAATTGAGGCTTTATGTATATTTTTTTTATGATAAATGTGTTCAATGGGAAATTGTTTTTATGTTTATGTAATCATTGTGCTATGACACTAATAAACACATTTCTTTTTTTTAAACGGTTTTCATTGTATTTTTATAACAAATGATTTAGTCAAAGATGATGCAGAAAACCAGGACAATATGTGACATGGCGCTGGTGTCCCACCATGTTTACAGACTGCTGAGCCAAGATGTTTGATGACTTTTGGGGTTAAAATATAACAGAAACTGGCTTTTAATGAGCACATTCTAAAGGTCAGACTGTTGGGATTAATCTGTGTCAAAGCAACACAGCCACCCCTATGTAAGGCTCCTCTGTTTTTCCACCTGTGGAACACCTGACACCTGCACTGATGGTGTATGAAAATCAGATGGGCGTGACCGTATGTGTTTGCATTGGTGATGGTGTCTAGAGATTTTTGTTTTCTTTTAACAGTAAAAATATCAAGTTGCTTCTTTAGTTAATACATGCATCAACTGTTTAATATCTAGGATTTTCTTAAGCCACTTGCATATTATGAAAAATGTTTAAGTGTTTTTTTAAATAAAAAAATAATGTAAGATGATATTAGGGGGGAAATTGGTCTTTGTATGTATGATGTTGGCTAAGGTGTTTTATTTTCAGTCAAAAAAATCATCAATTAAAAAAATATGTATTAATACTGGCAATTGAACGTCTCATTCAGAAAAGATTGATTCAAATTATCTATGAAATTAAAAATGAATGGCGCCACCTGCCGGTCAATACCAGTAAAAAAACGATTCAATTTGGCACAGAAGCGTCTTAAAAAAGTGGTAAGAAATAGGAGAGGAAAACTAAATGCTCGCTTTTCAGATCCACCTACTGGTTGGTTTGCATGAGGTCATGTGTGGTTTTCTCAAATGGAAACCTAACATTAATTCAACATTAAAAACAGACCAAAGCCTTAAATTTTCCCAATCCAGTAATTCAGTGTACCCTTCATAAACCTGATATTTTAATAAATCCAAGTAAATCATAGGCTTATTAGGCCGTAGGAAAGTACTATAGACGACCTAAATCATAGTGAATTTATGACTTTATATGGAAATGTTTTATAGGCCGAGGGGAAAATCATGTTTTAAATGTGCCATTAACCAAAGGATGGATGCATCTTGCCAGTGCTGTCTGGAGCAGTGATTAAAATGAAAGGGACACCATTCCCTCCGGCTTAGTGCAATTACAAGTTAAAGCCCCTTAAAAGGTAGACACACGCATTCTCTATTGTTTCATCCTGTTGTAAGGAAACAGCCACTGTTGCTCAGTAACTGAAAGGACGTCGACTTGAATGAAAGAATATGTATCATAATGAGTTCCTGGATCGTCGCACTATGATAAAGGCGAGTACCGATCCAAAGTGTTGATAACAGTCAGAATCGGAATGGTAATGAGAAAAACACTACTGATTAGAGGGAATGCCTTCACAGCTCAGTGTACGGCCCTACTGCCGATTTTGGAAAAGAGACCCGCCCACCTTAATAAAGACTGGACCTTCT